>NC_141695.1:518797421-519377421 GCF_964263255.1 Lissotriton vulgaris | reverse complement strand
CACACCCACACCCACACCCACACCCACACCCACACACCCACACACCCACACACACACACACACACACCTATGACCCTGTGATATCTAGGTCGATTCATAGAAATTACATTTGAACAGAGAAGGCATCTTCATTATATGTGTTGGGCACTGGTGATTACGAGTTCCCCAGCTACATGATGGTTTCACTGAAACCAAAGGTGTTTGATATAAACACCCACTAATTCCAGCGATGGATTTATTAATACATGCAACCAGATGGAGTCTTAGAGGTAGCTCCTGATCACTACTAGTAGTCTAGTGTGCCATGGAAATACCAACTATTTCTTTTGCATACGATGAAAACATTTAATAAAATATGTTAAAAAAAATATAAATAGTACTCTAGTGTGCTGGCAGTCCAACCTGTCACCACAGAGTGCTTCAGACCCCCCTAGGAGGTGAGAGCCTGGCTCTCAGATGTCAGGAACAATGCCTGCTCTGGCAAGAGGTCAGCATACCAATTCCAGAGGCTTCAAGGCCTCTGCCGCCTTTGATATGCAACCTTGGCAGACCTGGAAGACCCATAAATTGAGTATATAGGTGGCCCCCTGACACCAGGAATTTAGATTGGACTTAACTAAAGAAGAGGAGGACATAAAAGAGCCGGTCAACGCGAGAACTGAAAACTGCTGTGGACTTTTGGCGCCAAACCCTGCCTTCCCGCTCCTGTCTAGACAGTTGCAAACCTCTGACTCATCCTGCATCTGCGCTCCTCCAAAACCCTCAGACAGTTGCCAGTACTTCAAAAACCAGACAGCATCTCCCTTGGAGTGGAGGAGCCACTTATCTGCATCCTGTTTGCACTAGGCCAAAGGCCGGAACGCGTCAACACTCTTCAAAAGAAGTCTCTTGAAGTATAACATCCATGTAATAGGTACCCTGTACACATCATCAAACACCGAAGAAAGGATTTTTTACTTCGCATACGTGTACAGGCAAAAGAGACAATCGGTCACTGCGATTGTGCATAAAATTTCAAACGCAGCCTTTATTCTAGATTTATTGGAAGAAGAGTTTTTATGTCAAATTTTGGATGGCTCTTTTTTGTGATGTTTTGTATTGATTTCGTATAAATGTTTCATTTGAATCTTTTATAAACTACACCATACAGTATTGGCGTTCCTAGTACGAAAACATTTGAGAATACTTATGGGTGTGTTTAAATAAACAATGTATGAAATTTAGATTTTGACCAATGATTAAGTGAAGTAATCATTTTGATGAAATAATTGCTGCAATTTATTCCCACACCTTACTTTGTGTTATAAATGTGCACTGCCCAAGAGTGCCATGGGCAGCGAATCGAAGCAGAGCACAAGCTGTAGGAGACTGTTATGACCTGGGGCCCTGGTATGCAAGAGTTGCCCGCAAACCAGGCTCGACCCTGCAGGCCCCAGCAGAGAGCCACGGTGAGAGCCCAGGAGGTAGACGGAGATGCTGCGGACATTGGGATAATGAGAGGCGGGAGGGCACTGCCTTCTGGGAGAATGGAGCAATACCAAAGGGGATGATGGGCAAAGTGCTTGAGAAAATCAAACGCTCACCCCCAGTCAACTGATCTGGGTTTAATCCTTCATCATTCTTTAGCTCACTCCACCACCCCAGTTCAGACATGGCCATAGGCAAATCAGTCTGACCCTGTGCCTCATGGGAACAGTCCAGCCGGAACTGGCAAGCCATGTCTTTTCTGGACCGGAAACAAGCATCCTGGGACCAGTTTGGGATTCATAATCCTCATCAGCCAGGCTATCTTGAATCAAGTGGTAGAGTGAGCAAGGGACCCACGTCTGGGCATACCCTGCCAACTCCGGGTGAACAAAGCGATACCAAAGGGGATGATGGACGGAGTGCTTTAGCAAATCAAACACTCACCCACAGTCAACTGATCTGGGTTTAATCCATCATCATTCTTTAGCTCACTCCACCACCCCAGTTCAGACATGGCCATATGCAAATCAGTCTGACACTGTGCCTCATGGGAACAGTCCAGCCGGAACTGGCAAGCCATGTCTTCCCTGCACCGGAAACAAGCATCCTGGGACTGGTTTCGGATTCATAATCCTCATCAGCCAGGCTATCTTGAATCCAGTGGTTTTGGTAGAATGGGGTGGCTGCCCTCCTGCCCACGGAGGCTCCACATGACCCATGGTAGGGAGCCTACCGGTATCGTGGTGAGTGGGCCCTAGTGCACGCACATGGCTGGATATAGCGGACATTGTTGACCGGACTTGGTGAGAAGAACGCTGAATATGCTGGTATCACATTCAGCCCTTGGAGGCCCCCCACCCAATCGATATTGTGCCAATGCACAACCTGGGGGCGGAGCCTGTGGCGAACTAGTGGGTCCACAACAAGGGGGCTTCCTCAAGGGACACAAGAGTGTTTGGTGCTGGTGAGATATGGTGAAGTGGGTTGGGGCAGGAGAGGCAATAGCACGGCCCGAGAGCCTCAGGGGAGCCAGTCGGCACACAGGACTATGAAATGAGCTCCCCATATTTGATTGAAGATAAAGACCCCAGGAGAGAATTTTACAAAAGAGAAAACCGCCAATAAGGCTACCATACGTCACACTGGTACTTATCCGTATTTTTAGTAATGTGAATATAGACGCCCCACTGATTGTGATCCTACTGCCAAAGAATTACCAATCAGGCATCCTGTCTGTGGAAGATGGAGGTTATCGTCCCTTTTACTCTATGGAAATAAAACATTATCTTGAGATCTTTTTAAAGAAATCACTTTCCTCTTGGATGAAGGATGGCATACATATACATACCCTCATACATACTATAGGAGGATTCAATTTGATCCCTGATGAAGTCCTTATAGGATGAAGCGCGTTGGTTGGCAGAACATTTATGTGTATCTGCAAAAAGAATACAAATAAATCATGTATTTAAACATAAACCACATGACTCCTGAGCATGATTAAGGACAACTCCCGCTGATTTGGGTTGGACTGATAACAGATATTGTGGTTACCAATTGTGATGTTTTGATGTCCTCAATTATTTTTTTTTTTTATAATTTTTATTGCAGACTTATAATATACACAATTCTTCCAGACAGAAATGCTACTTCTGGTAACAACTGGGCGCCAGTCTCTGTTCAGTGCCGTACACAGCCATTAAGGCCACAGCCCAGAGGTCGGGCGGCGTTAATTGGGAAAATGTCAGAAGCAAAAGTACCATACTAAGCTATAATTAGTTTGGAAAAAGGTTTTACGTTAGCTTTTCCTTTTTTCTCCCTTTACTCACTTCCCCCTCCCCCCTTCAACTCCGAAACTGTCCCCAACTACCCACCCCCCGAATCTCACCACCTACGCATGTGAGCTTGTCTAGTCTACCTCTGTGAATATGATCAGGAGCTAATGATTGTCTAATTATGTGATATGCCTGGTATGTCTTGGGGAGTGTCAATGTCAACAGCAAGTCCTTCCTCTTCATCGTGCGATGCGCAGTCTCGTAAGGCCTGCACTAATGCTTCCCACGCAGTTGCGGTACAAAAGGGGGTGGTGATGGACGGAGCATCTGAATCAATCAAACGCTCACACCCAGTCAAAAGATCTGGGTTTAATCCATCACCGTTCTTTAGCCCACTCTGCCACCCCAGTTCAGACATGGCTATATGCAAATCTGTCTGACCCTGTGCCTCATGGGAATAGTCCAGCCTGAACTGCCAAGTCATGTCTTCCCTGGACCGGAAACAAGCTTCCGAGGACCGGTTTCTGGCATTCCAACCGTCTTCAGCCCGGCTTGCTTGAATCCAGTGGCAAAGTGAGCAAGGGACTCACTTCTGAGCATACCCTGCCACACTTATGGCGGCCAAAAGCGGTACAAAGCGGTACAAAAGGGGGTGGTGATGGACGGAGCATCTGAATCAATCAAACACTCACACCCTGTCAAAAGATCTGGGTTTAATCCATCACCGTTCTTTAGCCCACTCTGCCACCCCAGTTCAGACATGGCTATATGCAAATCAGTCTGACCCTGTGCCTCATGGGAACAGTCCAGCCCGAACTGCCAAGTCATGTCTTCCCTGGACCGGAAACATGCTTCCGAGGACCGATTTCTGGCATTCCAGCCGTCTTCAGCCCGGCTTGCTTGAATCCAGTGGCAAAGTGAGCAAGAGACTCACGTCTGAGCATACCCTGCCACACTTATGGCGGCCAAAAGCTGTACAAAAGGGGGTGGTGATGGACGGAGCATCTGAATCAATCAAACACTCACACCCAGTCAAAAGATCTGGGTTTAATCCATCACCGTTCTTTAGCCCACTCTGCCATCCCAGTTCAGACATAGCTATATGCAAATCAGTCTGACCCTGTGCCTCATGGGAACAGTCCAGCCCGAACTGCCAGGTCATGTCTTCCCTGGACCGGAAACAAGCTTCCGAGGACCGGTTTCTGGCATTCCAGCCGTCTTCAGCCCGGCTTGCTTGAATCCAGTGGCAAAGTGAGCAAGGGACTCACGTCTGAGCATACCCTGCCACACTTATGGCGGCCAAAAGCGGTACAAAAGGGGGTGGTGATGGACGGAGCATCTGAATCAATCAAACACTCACACCCAGTCAAAAGATCTGGGTTTAATCCATCACTGTTCTTTAGCCCACTCTGCCACCCCAGTTCAGACATGGCTATATGCAAATCAGTCTGACCCTGTGCCTCATGGGAACAGTCCAGCCCTTGTCATCCAGTCTCTGACGTAACTCTACTCCTGAGGCGAGATAGCCAGGAGAGCTTTTTAACGATTTGTATTGCCTAATGATTCAATTTAAAAATTTATGTGTTGATAAATTGATGCTGTTTTTAAAGATCGCTTAGAAATTGCACTTTGAAAACCAGAGCACCCCCCTCACCATACCTTGTTTAGAACTCCCCGCGCTGCCGATTTCAGGGCTGCGGCGGGTCGGAGTTCTTGGCGCCAGAATCGGAGCGAGCACAAGCCACGCCCACTGACGCTGGCCACGCCCCCTTGCAAACCCCTTAAAAGCGAGCGAAAGACAAGCCGCTAAACAGAGATAACTCTACTCCTGAGGCGAGATAGCCGGGAGAGCTTTTTAACGATTTGTATTGCCTAATTTTAAAGATTCAATTTTAAAATGTATGTGTTGATAAATTGATGCTGTTTTTAAAGATCGCTTAGAAATTGCACTTTGAAAACCAGAGCACCCACCTCACCATACCTTGTTTAGAACTCCCCGCGCTGCCGATTTCAGGGCTGCGGCGGGTCTGAGTTCTTGGTGCCAGAATCGGAGCGAGCACAAGCCACGCCCACTGATGCTGGCCACGCCCCCTCCACATCACTAGAAAATGTGCCCTCCACAAACGTGCAGCGGACGCGTGCAGCGGACGCGCGCAGCGGGCGCGCCGCCTGCGCGCCGAAGGCGCTCCTAAGGCAAGCCCGTCTGCGCCCGTCCGCGCCAAGACCGGGCCCAGGGCCACATCCCCTGTCCAAAACGATACAGAGAAAAGAGTACAGATATACTCCAGTCAAGAACTTCAAAGACTGAAACCACGCGCCGCATGTGCCCGGATAGACCCAAACAAAGAAGGTAAAAATTGTCCTACATGCTGACAAATCTTTGACTTTTCCCCCATTAAAAGCCTGACCAATACGAGAATACCAAAATACAGAAAGTACCATCTGAAAATCGCATTGCTCAATGTTAGGTCATTAGTTAAACACAACATACAAACAGCGGAATTAATAGATAATCATAATATTGATATACTATTTGCTACCGAAACATGGGCAGATGAAGCCTCAGACGCCGACTTGACCCTGGCTATTCCAGAGGGCTACTCCTTCTCCAGAGCGGACAGAAAAATAAAACGTGGAGGAGTATTGGCAATTATAGCAAAGAAAGACTATAAAATCAAAACTTCAGATAAAGGAAGTACCCCAGACTGTGAAACCTTAACATTTCAAATAAAAATCACGAACAATTATACGTTCAATGGATTACTCATATACAGACCACCTAGTGCAAAAACGCCGTTGATCGAGTTGTTAAGCCCGTTTCTCGAATCCAGTGTGACTAGTGCAGACTACACAGTTTTAGGAGATTTTAACCTACATTTAGAAAAAACCTCCGACCCGAAGGTAGCCCCATTCATTGATGCAATGTCAAACTTTGATCTAAAACAAAAAGTAAACATGGATACCCATGATGCCGGCCACACATTGGACGGTATTTTCACTTCATGTGAAAGTCTAACAAAAATAGATACCATTCCTATCCCGTGGACAGACCACAAACTAATCAGTTCTACTTTAGAAATTAAAGAGGACACTGGAAGACCTATGGAACATATCAAACAAACAACGTACCTTGAATGGTCTAAATTGGATAACCAGGCATTCATTGATACACTTCAATCATCACACCCTGCACTTCAAGAAAACTGTAATACAGCCTGCAAACAATTTAATGAATGGCTGGAGAATGCAGTAGAGCTAACAGTCCCACGAGAATAATAATTCTTTATTTGATTTAAAACAAATCATAAAAGGGTGGACTTACCACCATGCAAGAGATATTTACATCATAAAAACAACACAGAATAAATTTTGAGTCGAGTTGAAAATTAATAACATGCTCTGAAAAAGTAGCAGAAAAAAAAAAAAGGTCTAAGAAGAGAAAAAAAAGTATAAAAGAATAATGGTTATTCAAACAAGAGGCTCGTTATCATTAACTCGTGCTGCGTAAAAGCAACCATTGGAAAGAAGGGAGGAAGAGTCTGTGGTCTGCCAAAGCCTGACCTATTGTCCAGGAACCTCTTCAGATGGTGCCCTTTTTTTCCAGCTCTATGGCGGCAAGGTTCAAAAATTTTAAGGTTTTGCATGATAGTTCTATCCAAGAACCGCTTAGGCATCTTATCACCGCCGCCCTGCAAGTTCTCACCTGGGCTTCTCTTAAGGGAGATCGAAGGAGCGATTTTCTTAGATTTTGGAGTGCCGGGCATATACATATGAGGTGCAGTAAAGACTCTGCACCGTTGCCGCATAGGCGGCAATCGGGAGTTGCCCACTGCCGTTGCCATTTGGGAGTGAGGTCTTTGGACGAGAAGCAGCCCAACCTTAGAAGGCTTAGTTTCCTTTTATAGTGGTCCCTAAAGCATTCTTTCAAATAATCCTGTGGTTTTAGGTGGGTATATGACGGCAAGACGATCCAGGCATGGCTTTTGCCAGCCACTGCTGCTTTGTCCATGAATAGTGATGATTGTTTGACTGCTTTCTTGGTTAGCAGTTTGAAGGCAGAATATGTCATGGGCAGACGCCAAGATTCATCTAGTTTTAATGCCTCCAGCGCTTGCCTCAAGATCTTGTATATTGAGTCTGGCTGCCCGGCCTGTTTTTCAACTTCTAACCAGCAAAGGTGGGCCAGGGATTCCTCTTCTGCCTCCCTCATGCGCCAATAATATTTAACGAGTGCTCCTTGTCTTGCTGGGAGCTGGTTAGTGAGACCGTACTCCAAACGAATTTGGGCTTGCGAGATGTGTCTCGGAATTTGAAAAAGAGTTTTGAACAGCCTAGATTGGGCGAGATTTAACGCTGTAGCGTCCCGGGTTGCCAGTAGTTCGGAACCGTATATCAATGATGGCAAAAATTTGGCAGTTACGATGTTGAGAATGTGGCCGGTAGAATGACCTTTTAATTGCTTTTGGACTATTTTAAAGGCAAATTGGAGCTGCTTTGCTTTGGTTTCCCCCTGGTCTTGGTGCAGTTTAAACTTTAATCGGTGGTCTAGTAAGATTCCCAGGTATTTATAATGATTTACCTGGATTAGAGGGGTAGAATTAATCCTCCAGACAAAATTATTATTATTTTTTTTTCTCTGGCCGCAGAAGCATATGATGTTGTTTTTTTTTTAGGTTTATAGTTAGTTGTGCGTTCACAAGGTACTGCGACAGTTTTGAGATCGAACGTTGTAAACCGATGGGGGTTTTTGAAAGGAGAACAATGTCGTCAGCGTATTGGAGACTTGTTATAGGCGAGTGGGCCAATTTTGGTGGATCTCCCGGGATGGTGCTTATGACACTTTCTAGGTCCGCAGTGTAGATATTAAAGAGGCTTGGGGCCAGAACACAGCCTTGCTTTAAACCGTTAGTTGTGTGGAATTTCCTGGTCAGGCGTCGACCGTCTCCTTTTTTCACTTGGACCCAAGTATCTGTGTAGAGCTCAGTAATTGCTCCTAGCAACTTTGGCGGCACGCCCCAGGCTTTCATTTTTGCCCAAAGACTTGATCTAGGCACTTTATCGAAAGCCGCTTTTAGGTCCAGAAAACAAGTATACAGCGGGGTGGAGTTATGGATAGCTTTGTTAACAAGGAGGGTTAACGCGGATAGATTGGTCAAGGTGCCCAGGCCTGGCCGAAAGCCTGTTTGTGTCCGGGGAAACAGTCCCACGAAAGAAAGCCACTCTAAAAAGAAAAACCCCCTCACAGCCATGGTTCTCGGAAGCACTAAGAACCCAGAAACAGACATGTAGAAGAGCGGAAAAAAAGTGGAGAACTAACTATGACACCCATCTTAAACAAAAATACAAAGCTACCTTAGCATGTTATAAAAAACTAATCATAACAGAAAAAAGTAAATACTTTATCCATAAAATCAATGAGTCAAAAAATTCAAGCAAAACTCGAGAATAACAACTCAGAAGCACTATCTTCAGACTTCTGCAACGTGTTAGGAGAATTTTTTGTCAGCAAAGTATCACTAGTATATGACTCCTTTAACAATCATAGCACAGAAATATCCATAAAGGGCAATTTACAGACAACAACCCCAGTGAGCAAGGACCCAGATCCTACCACCTTTTTCCTATTCACTCCCCCGACAGCGGAACAGATCCAAAAAGAGATCCACACCATTAACTCGGGCAGCCCAATGGACCCATGTCCATCCAAAATAATGCATATTTGCTCCGAACAACTGAGTATAGTACTAGAAAAACTTTTTTCCCAAATCATTAAAACCAACATCTTCCCCGATGATTGGAAAATGATATCGATCAGGCCACTTCTAAAAAAAGCCTAACTTGGACTGCGAAAGCCCGAACAACTATAGACCAATAGCTAGGATCCCTTTTGCCGCCAAAGTTCTAGAAAAACTACTAAATAAACAACTATCCCGATACTTACTGGACGGCAACTGGTTGGACCACTCGCAGTTCGGCTTCCGTGAAGGGCACGGAACAGAAACCGCCCTTATTACAGCGGTGGAGGAACTCAGACAAGTACTGGACAACGGATCGAAGGCCGCCTTGATATTACTTGATCTATCGGCGGCCTTCGATACAGTCAGCCATGAGATCCTCATAACACGCCTGAAAACAGCACAATTACATGAATCAGCTTGTGCACTCATCGCCTCCTATCTAGAGAATAGAACTTTGTCAATAGAATCAGGAGAGGCAAAATCTAATCAATTCAACCTACCATGTGGAGTCCCGCAGGGCTCCTCGATGAGCCCCACTCTTTTTAATTTGTATGTAACTCCCCTTGCACAACTAATAAGGAACTGTGGCTTCACCCCAATATCCTACCCTGACGATACCCAAATTGTGGTTTCAATAAATGAAGACGTAGAGAACACAGCAGAAAAATTTCAAATCTGCATGGTACAAATCAGCCAATGGATGAGAACAAATTGTCTAAAACTAAACGGGGACAAAAGTGAGGTCATGATACTAGGAGGGGACAAAAAAATATGGTCCCATTCATGGTGGCCAAAAGAACTAGGAGGATGTCCTGAACCAACAGAAAAGGTAAAAAATCTGGGAATCACTCTAGATACTAATCTCTCCTTTGATGCCCAAGCGAATAAACTGGCATCATCACTGTGGTACATTCTAAAAATGATTAAGAAAATCCTACCCTACCTACCACATGACTCACGAAAGACAGTGGTGACAGCATTAGCCTTGTCCAGACTGGACTACGGGAACGGCCTATATGCTGGAGCCAGGAAGAAAATCCTAATCAAACTCCAACGTCTGCAGAATGCAGCAGCCAGGCTGATACTAGGGATACCAAAATTTGAAAGAATCAGCCATAAACTTAGAGATCTACACTGGCTACCAATCGAAAAGAGGATACAATTCAAAACATTATGCCTAGCATATAAAGCAATCAATGGAATTGGATCACAATTTCTAACAAGCATTAGAAATGCAATAGGTCTCGCAGCATTAGAGTTAGTGCTTTTAGAATTGTTTATGGGTTTTTTTGTAAATCTTTAGCATTTTTGTTTCCTGTAGCCAATGCTAAAGAATTAATAAAAAAAAGCCATAAACATTTCTAAAAGCTCTAACTCAAATGCTCCGAGACCTATTGCATTGGAAATGCAATAGGTCTCGCAGTAGGAAAGTTTGAGCTATAGGTGTTATTTATTTTTTTGTTTTTTATTTATGTGTTGTTTTTTCTAAATAGCTAAATTAATAGCTTTCTTCTTTACAAAGCCGATAGTTATAATTTTTGTAAATGTGACACCTCTAGCATTTGTAAAGCAACATGTTTTGTATTAACAGGACTTATATGTGACTTATATGTATTGATATTAAAAAAATCAATGGCTTTAAAAAACAATTAATAATTAATACGTAAATAAAATGGATTTTATTTTATATTGCCAATAGCTTAAAGTTTATTAAATATATTTAGTGAAGATGCTGTGGTTGCGCTGAGTGAGGGTGAGGGTGAGTGAGGGTGAGGGTGAGTGAGGGTGAGTGAGTGAGGGTGAGTGAGGGTGAGTGAGTGAGGGTGAGTGAGTGAGGGTGAGTGAGTGAGGGTGAGTGAGGGTGAGTGAGTGAGGGTGAGTGAGTGAGGGTGAGTGAGTGAGGGTGAGTGAGGGTGAGGGGTTGAGGGTGAGTGAGGGTGAGGGGGTGAGGGGTTGAGGGTGAGTGAGGGGTTGAGGGTGAGTGAGGGTGAGGTGTTGAGGGTGGGTGAGGGTGAGTGAGGGTGAGGTGTTGAGGGTGAGTGAGGGTGAGGCGTTGAGGGTGAGGTGTTGAGGGTGAGGCGTTGAGGGTGAGTGAGGGTGAGGGGTTGAGGGTGAGGCTGAGGGGTTGAGGGTGAGTGAGGGTGAGTGAGAGTGAGGGTGAGTGAGGGGTTGAGGGTGAGGGGTTGAGGGTGAGGGGTTGAGGGTGGGTGAGGGGTTGAGGGTGAGTGAGGGTGAGGGGTTGAGGGTGAGTGAGGGTGAAGGTGAGTGAGGGTGAGGGTGAGTGAGGGTGAAGGTGAGTGAGGGTGAGTGAGGGTGGGTGAGTGTGAGTGTGAGTGAGGGTGAGTGAGGGTGAGTGTGGGTGAGTGAGGGTGAGGGTGAGTGAGGGTGAGGGATTGAGGGTGAGGGATTGAGGGTGAGTGAGGGTGAGGGGTTGAGGGTGAGTGAGGGGTTGAGGGTGAGTGAGGGTGAGGGGTTGAGGGTGAGGGGTTGAGGGTGAGTGGGGGTGAGTGAGGGTGAGGGGTTGAGGGTGAGTGAGGGTGAAGGTGAGTGAGGGTGAAGGTGAGTGAGGGTGAGGGTGGGTGAGTGTGAGTGAGGGTGAGTGTGTGTGAGTGTGGGTGTGTGAGGGTGAGGGTGAGTGAGGGTGAGGGGTTGAGGGTGAGTGAGGGTGAGGGTGAGTGAGGGTGAGGGGTTGAGGGTGAGGGGTTGAGGGTGAGTGGGGGTGAGTGAGGGTGAGGGGTTGAGGGTGAGTGAGGGTGAGGGGTTGAGGGTGAGTGAGGATGAGGGGTTGAGGGTGGGTGAGGGTGAGTGAGGGTGAGTGAGGGTGAGTGAGGGTGAGGGTGAGGGTGAGTGAAGGTGGGTGAGGGTCAGGGGTTGAGGGTGATTGAGGGTGAGGCGTTGAGGGTGAGTGAGGGTGAGGGGTTGAGGGTGAGTGAAGGTGAGGGTGAGGGTGAGTGAGGGTGAGGGGTTGAGGGTGAGTGAGGGTGAGGGGTTGAGGGTGAGTGAGGATGAGTGAGAGTGAGGGTGAGTGAGGGGTTGAGGGTGAGGGGTTGAGGGTGAGGGGTTGAGGGTGAGTGAGGGTGAGGTGTTGAGGGTGAGTGAGGGTGAGGTGTTGAGGGTGAGTGAGGGTGAGGGGTTGAGGGTGAGTGAGGGTGAGGGTAGGTGAGGGGTTGAGGGTGAGTGAGGGTGAGGGTGAGTGAGGGTGAGGGGTTGAGGGTGAGTGAGGGTGAGTGTGGGTGAGGGTGAGTGTGAGTGAGGGTGAGGGGTTGAGGGTGAGTGAGGGTGAGTGAGGGTGAGTGTGGGTGAGGGTGAGTGAGGGTGAGGGTGAGTGAACTACATCTAATGACTTCAGAGGACTGCTTATAGACTGTTTAAATTACAACCACTGTCGATAGTAAGTACTATTGACCCTGATAACACTCTAATATATGTCCAAAGTCACAGTTTGGTAGGACTGGGCCAGACCAATGTATATGTTTCTATAAGTGTAGTCAGGACCATACAAGGGTTAGTTGAATAGCCTTGGCGGAAAACCCTGCTTCATTGTCTGGGAAGATTTTATTTAAATAGCCCGTTCCACATTTAGCTGTAACAACTTAGGAGAGAGCCTTCCCCACCCACATCAAGGAAGATAAAACCTGTAAACGGTGCTACCTGACGGTAGAGCCCCTTCGCAAAACAGACATCAGGCAAAGAGTTATGCTGTTACTCTTAAATAGAGTGTTATGAAAAGGAGTCCGAATTAAATGTTCATCCTAAGCATTGAATTTAAAAAGCATGTACAGGAAAATATTGCATAATCCAATATTGTCCTTGCACCTTTGAGGCTTCCTAAACAAAAATGTTATAAATCTGCAATTAAAATGTCATAACTTCAGCAAAGTAAGTACATCAAAATACACAAGCTGTCTGATAATTACAACCTACATACCACGTCGAATGCACAGTGTAACAGAATGACTGCTTGATCCCTCATCACAAAACCCAATTGAAACACAAATTGGAACAATGTAGCCATCCACGAAATGCCTTAGCCCAAATAAACAGAACACACAAGTAATGGCAAATCAAGAAAAACACATGGAAGTTAAAAGCTGAAGCCAACACAAAGGCTTTTCTTATTGTACCTTTTTGAAGAATTGGTGGCATGAGATCATCCAGACTGCTTCAGATTTCTCTGGCCAAACCCAGAGCGATAACTCGAGTGCATCCTGAATGGGACGATGATTACTCCTTAGTACTAAAGAACTGCATGAACATTAACAGATGACTGCCAACCATTGGGAAAAATATGAAAATGCCAGGACAATGCCAGGAAAATGCCAGTTTCAGAGTGCTACCATTCTTGACTGGTATGGCTGCTATTGTGCTATCAATCGCTGCATCAGCTGTTAAAACAGCAAGCTCCACTAAATAATGATAATGGTAGCTGAATCACTTTAAAAGGCTCCTATGATAATATGCATAAGCAAGACAAGGTTGTTATCAGTGTATTCCACTCACCAGGAAACATCGTGTAATGGTGTGAGATTGCTGTCTAAATGTTTGCTTTTTGCGGGGTGAGAGAGGGGAGGTGCTGGCGGCTGGGGAGGGGGAACAGATGGCGATGGCAGGAGATTACACAGACGGCGGCCTATAGTTTAGCCCTGGCCTTTGGGGGTGTGGGAGGAGTGCGGGAACAGACGGCGAGGGGAGGAGAGTAGGAACGGAGGGCATTGCTGTGGGGAGGGGGGAGGAGAAATGCGACGCGACATGGCAGGCAGGGGAGGGGGCGGAGCGGGGGTGTGGGAGGAGTGCAGTGGAGTTACAAGCTACTTAAATGTGAGTTAAAAGACAAATTCCATGTACTTCAGCACAATTGTCAGACAGTTCTCTTCCCAAAATCCTCTAACTTTGCAGGCAGAGAAAGAAACAAACACCAGTCTCCAGGATAAAATGAGCAGTAATTTGTAGGAAGAAATAAGCTAACGTTTGACCTCTGTATTTGAACGCACAGCACATATGAAATTATAACAACAAAAAAAAAGATTTAAAAGCAACTGTTCTTTGCCAACTCAAGCTCTCACCAGATAATAGCTTGCCCAGATAAAATCTGATTCACCAAAACAAGGGGGTGATTAGATTGTCATGCAACAGAACAGTGACACGGTAAGCGAGCTAAGACCCTTTGTGGGAGCGCTGAAATATTCTTCAGTGAAAGATGCAAATGTATGCATAGGCCGCGACTTACATCTCCTGCCACCTCAAGGCGCACGGGGGCGAATTCCGGCATTGACAGCCGTTCCTGCGAGTAATTTACATTTTTCTTTAGTGTTACACTTTACGATTGCTAAATTTCGAGAACAGATTCAACCAAAGCGCAGCTATTTAAATGAGACGTTTTCTTCAAATAGGAAATGCCGCATCAATGGTTCGAGCCAATTAGGAAGTGAAAATCCAGTCCTCTTTAAAAATGGAGAGGGAAAGGTTTGTGAGCGCTCGTTTAGCCGAGGTTATGGAAACTATAAAAAAAAATGTGACGATGAAAGAATGCTTTTAAGTAGGACCTTAAAGCATAATTCTGTGAACGGTATTCCTCTACCTTAGGCTTCTCTTCCGTTTATTAAAAATGATTTACCTACATGCCATTAATAAGTTAAAAAATGTTTTCCAAATGCAAATAAAAGCCACAGTATGGCTTTTGCAACCACAAGGCGCTGCGGCTAACTGGAGATCTGACCTGCATCCCTCGGAAGCAATTAAAAAGCAGCTCTGTGGGGGCTTACCGAGCTTTAAATCAGCAGCCCGGGAGAAGTTTGACAATGTGCATGCACCCAAAAAAAATAATAATAATAACATTCCATTCTTTGGCCGTACGTGGAAAAAATGCCATGTGGAAGTGGTTTCGAGTCCTCTCCTGGGTCGCGATTCAGCTCACAATCTCGGCAATAGACTGGAATGTGAATAAAACTGCCAGAAATGTGAGGTGATTTGCCTGGATGTTTGAAACCTTCTTGCTCTGTTGAAAATGTCTCTCTCTCTCTTATATAACATGCATTTACAGAGCGCCACTTTACCCCACAAGATCTCGCGTGCTGCTGTTGACAGATAACAGATGTTTACTGTTATCCGACTCGGTGGTACTTGACGTGTGGCGGGACTGGACTGCTAGCAAGCAGAATTTCAGTATTTGGGAATTATGCATGAAGGTGAGAGAAAAAATGAAAACGTACTTGAAAGAGCAAATTCAATGTAAGGGCACAAAGACAGGAGTTCGTAGAAGTAAGGAATGTAGAAATAATTGAGAATAGGAGTGCATAAAGGGAAGGAAGAAAATGAAAGCAAATATTTTTAGAAGCTCCGCATTCCGTGATTATGCATGGAGTAAAAGTTTTGAACGCGACATGGCAGGCAGGGGAGGGGGCGGAGCGGGGGTGTGGGAGGAGTGCGGGAACAGACGGGGAGGAGAGTAGGAGGAGGAGAGTAGAGGAGGCACGGCCTAGCGGCCGTGCAATCAAGAAGTGAGGGGGTGGAGCTGGGGGAGGCTGTGAGAGAGAGTAGGCAAGGCAGGCGGCTGGGGGCATGTGCACGCGCATTTAAGCTCAATGCGCATGCGCATTGAGCTTAAATTTCTCGTGCACTGCAAGGAATCGCCACGATTCCTTGCAAGTTGGGGATAAAGAGTGGATAAGCCACCATAGACTCGCAAGCTCGATGCGCATGCGCATCGACAGGCGAGACCTAAAAACCCATTTAAAACTATATGAGCCAAATAGACCTCTCAGATCCAGCCAAAAGAAAACAATCACGGTACCAAGATTCAAGAGAGCAAACTGGGGCGGAAGAAGCTTCCTGGTACACACGGCAAGAATCTGGAACCAACTACCGCTAGATATAAAAACCAGTCCATCACTGAAATCATTCAGAAAGCAAATTAAAAAGTGGCTTTTCTCAGTATATCCCTAAATTAACATCTTCAAGAGTCAGAGCTGAATCACTGCGCCAAGACGCCTTTGGGTTTTCGCGCGCTCTACAAATGCATAAATCAAATCAAATCAAATCAAATCAACCATTTGATATCGAAGTGTGCTTTCGCTAGCGGACCATTTCAATAGCTCGTTGAGCCATCTCCTGTATGTGGGACCTGATCTCGTCTTCCAAAGTCTCGTGATTTCTCTTTTAGCCAGGAGAAGGCCCATATCAATAAATTTACTTGTGACCTTATTTTTGGGAGCATGTGGGAACCAATCTAAAACGCTGGCAGCCATATCAAATTGCAGTTGTCTCTTTGTCACCTCATTCAACGTGTCACCAACCGCCCGCCAATAGTCCCCCAGTGCAGGACAGTGTGGTAAATATAATTTACCTATGCTGAATTTCTATGCGGTAAAGTTCAATAAGAATAACTCAATCAAAAATGAGAGGCAGAGTCCGTGGCATCTGAGTTTATAAGGGTTTTATTCCTTAAAAAGGAATTGGTTCGAACCAGGTATCATGTTCCATCACCCCGAAGGTTCAGGAAGGGATAGACAATGCTTTATTAACAGAGTACAATATATATAGTAAATGCATATAATGGTGATGGATACAGAAGGCGTAACAGCTGAGAGAAAAGAGATAAGAACACATGTACGTAACAGAAGGCGTGCACGAGGGCGTACACGGAGGTGTGTGCTAGACAACGTCACATGAAAGTGTCACAGGTGGGTGGATCCATAGAGGAATCCTGCAGTGTCAGCAGAAATATATGGCAGAGATGCGCGCGCAGCAGCATGACGTGTGATTGACGTGGAACTGGAGGGTGAAGGGGACTTGACATTTAGCACTATACGTGGAGACAGAAGTCTGGCGTGTCAGAACAACCTAAACCCAAATCATATCTAATATCTTGTGTTTGAGGAACTGTATTATCTAGAAGGAAAGGTCTCTCGGGCAGAGGCTATTCTATACTGACTGCTAGTGCGTGCATATGTGTCTACGTGTCTACGTGAGATGCGAGGGGCCATGGGCCTACCATGGTAACAAGAGCAATGAATTACTTGCACGGAGACAGAAAGGCCGGGCCCTTTGCTCTGCAGCTGGGGAGATGTTTTCCTAAATCACTAGACAGGAATGTATTTTCGCGGAGCAGATAACTTGAAGGCAAAATACAGTCTTGGCAGGCAAGCAGGCCGAGCCGGGCACCGCTAGCCGCGCAGGGAGTAGGGTAAGGGTCATGGATGCAGATCCAGGTTGCAGCTTTCAGAGACAGAAGGCAGAAAGGGCTCGATGGCAGAAATCAGGGCCTAACTCGCCAGAGCCAGAAAAACGTGAAAGTGCACCATGTAAAGACGGTGGCACGGCATACTTAGGAACGGAATTATCGACCCATTCATGGTGGATCTGAAAGAGGACATGTTAACGTTGGACGCAAATATATTTGCGTCTTCATTGCGGGTTGTGGAGGGAACATACATGTACTTGAAGCACGTACATGGAGCCGTTGGGGTCTACGTTAGGGGACACAATTGACCATAAAAATTCATATTACCTCATTCCCTCCTTGTCCCCTACGGACCCTTCATGATATATCGATCTTCATTAGTCTATCAATTTGTTCATATAACATCATTTGCTCTTCCTTCTTCTGGCGGGATTTTGAACGTGGACTTTAATGGGGAATACATGATGTGGCGCGCATGCCGCAAATCGCTGGCCCACATTGTAAACATAGGCAACAACTGAATACTATGAGAAGGGCTATTCCGAGGAAAGATAGGACTTTCCATCCCCAGGCTGATAGCACGCTCCAGAACCAACCGGACCAAGTCCAGGTGCCTGGATTCTGGTGTATCTGACTTGCAATCTTGTGGAGACGGGTTATGGCTCTATATACTGATGGTGCGTTTTCTGGAATGAAAACACAGCAACTCGATCCGATGACTCTACAGGCTCCGCCCCTATCGGCCAGGATGACGTCAAGGACAAGACGATTTTGGAGAACAACAATCCGCATAGCAGACTGCTCCTCTGTTAAGTTGCCTAGGGCGGAAGTAGTTTCATTCACTACTGCTTCGAGGGTTCTGGTTAATTTACGTATCAGTTTACTATTAAAGACAGCACCTAAATAGGGAAAGAAACCTTTATTGAAGTCTGTATACTGCTCCCATGCCGTTTCAGTGTAGTCGACAATCGGGAGATCTCTCTTGGGTCTAATGTGTACTAGATGGGAGTCCCTATGATAATCAGGAGGGGCTAGGAAAACAGGCGGCAGAAGGAATGCAATGTAACAAGTACCATCCCAATCTAGAGGTAAGCGTATATATGCTGTATGACCACAAATGAAATAGGAATGACGGGAAGCTTTGAATGTAGACTTGCCTTTATCACTGAATTCGATCACAGTAGTACATCTACCATGACCCAGGTGTACTGAACCATTCTTTCTGACACATAATTCACCTTTGACTGGTAATACTGACATTGCGGGCAAGACTGGATCGGCTTCGGACTGGACATTCAGAATCATGAGGTTAAGTGTAAAGTTACCTAATCCATATACTTCGTTTTCTAGATCAGTCCCTGTCCTTTGGGGAAGACCCTCCTTGTCAGGGAAACATACTTTATGCAGAACTGTGTTCAGATTTCCCCATACCCAATTGCCCTGGTAAACTACGGAATCAGAATCTAAAGAGTTCATTAAACTAAACCATGCACCACAGGAACCATTGTGTGTGAACGGATACGGAAAGAGGGGCAGAACTCCCTTGTATTTCTGATAGGGAGGGAGTCGGCCACATATCCAACAATTGGTAGCATTGCTGGTCTGATGGGAATGATGTAACATACTAATGAATGTATTGTTGCGCAGCGCAAGTCGGTAAGATAACTCGTGCGGGGGCAGTTCACTGAAAGTATGCTCGGCAGTGACATTTGAGGAAGAATGTGCACGTTTGAAAATAGGAAAGTACATGTGTAACAGTATACTTGCAGCAATAATCAAAAGACTCAGAAAAAACATAATCAACAATGTCACAATGCAGTGACTACGGAGAGATTTACAATATTCATGTTTCTTGATCTGTTTCTGTCTATCTCTCTCTCTATTGGGGTCTAGCGGGTACATGTCAGAAACTTGTCTAACCGATTCACCTAGGGGAGGACTTAAACAATTAAACTGTCTGACTTGCTAGACCTCAACTTCATGCGAAATTCCTGGGAAGGAGTTTTCTCTACCAGGGGAAGTTTAGTATCAGTCTCTGGAAGGGGGCAGGGCTGGGAGTCTAGTTTCGTAGGCAGTCCATAGTGTCTTTTCACGTGACTCGAGTGGAGCCAGCCCTTGCGGCCCTCCAATTTTACAGCTGTCCTTGTTGTTAATAACACGAGCTTCGGCGCCTGCCAACGGGGCTCCAGCGGACTCCTCCTGTCGAAATTCCGTGCAAGGACCAGGTCACCAGGGACGATCTCGTGGGGCTTCACCTCGGTGTTGTCGGGAAAGGCTGCAGCTACCTGTGAACGACATGATTGTAGTGCAGACATCAAGGAGGTAAGGTAATCTGTCAGCATATTACAGTCAACATCTGTGATTTTACGAGGCAGAGGCGTCCCCCACATATTCGGTGGCCTACCAAAGACCACCTCATACGGGGATAGCCCTGTTCTTGAATGTGCTATCATTCTCATGTAAAAGAGTGCAACTGGTAAAGCTACTATCCAGTCAACGCCTTTCTCTCTACATATCTTGGCAAGGCGAATTTTCAGGGTCTGATTATGACGTTCCACGAGACCTGCTGCCTCGGGATGTCGGACACAGTGAAATTTCCATTGATAACCTAGCAGGAGTGATACCTGCTTCATAAGCTCGGACGAGAATGGCTGGCCATTATCTGAGTACACGGTACGGGGCAAGCCATACCTGGGGAAGAATTCACGAACCAACTGCTTGGCAGTGGTCGGAGCAGTGTAATCTGGGACTGGATATGCTTCTGTCCAACGGGAGAGTGCACATACAACTACGAGGACATATTTGAATCCTCGACAACGTTCCATCTGGATATAATCCATCTGGAGGACTTCAAAAGGGTGATCGGGAGGATGAAATCCACCTTGCTCTACGGGAATGCTTTTACCTGGGTTGAACTGACAACAGATCATGCAAGTACGCACTTTCTGTTTGGCTGCTGCTCGTAAATGTTTATTGAACCAAAGATTTTGAATACTGTCTCACATGGCTTTTTCTCCTAAATGTGCAGGACTATGTACTGTGTTAATGATAACCTGAACCATAGAGTCGGGGAGAAACCATGTGGCTTTCCCCTTCGTCATCCATCCCTGTTCTGTCTGGATCCCTCCTAGTTCAATCCATTTCTTGATTTCGTCTGGTGTAGCATGTGTCTGTATGTCAATTACATCTAGGGCGGGATCCCTAACTGTCATGCAATGTGTCGGTGTCTGGACTATTGTCTTTGTCAGGTCAGTTGCGTGAGTCTGAGTCTGAGCTGTATGCTTGGCTGTTCGGTCTGCCAGGTCGTTACCCTGGGAAATGGTATCTGTGACTTTCGTATGTGCCTTGCACTTCATGATGGATATCGCTGTAGGCAAATGTATTGCGTCTAACAGAGCTTGAATGAGGGGACCGTGTTGGATCTTGGCTCCGTGAGAGGTCAAGAAACCTCTCTCTCGCCAGAGTACACCGAAGTCGTGTACGACTCCGAATGCATAACGGGAATCTGTGTATATGTTAACTCTCTTGTTCTTTGCTCGAATACAGGCTTGAGTCAGAGCGGTGAGCTCTGCTGCTTGGGCTGACAGAGTGTCAATACAATTTGTTTCTATGACTTCAGTTTCTGTCGTGACTGCATATGCGGCCGCTAACTCTCCTGTACTTGTTCTCATACATGAACCATCCACATAAAGTGTCAGGTCTGGATCTGGTAATGCAGTGTCTGTCAAGTCTTGTCTGGGTTTCTTCGTAATGGTAATGACTTCAATACAATCATGTGCCAAAGGGTCTGTCTCACTTAATGGCAGAAGTGTAGCAGGATTCAATGTATTGCAACGTCTGATTTCTATGTGTGGCTGAAACAATGTCAATTCATAACCTGTCAATCGTGCTATAGTCAAGTGCTGAGTCTGTGTTCGGTTTAAAAGGACTTCCACGGAATGTGGAACTTGTACTGTCAATTGGTGTCCTAACACTATGGAATCACTTTGTCTGATTGCTAGAGCTGTTGCTGCAACTGATTTCAAGCACGCAGGCAGAGCCTGGGCTACTGGATCTAATGTACTAGAAAAATAAGCACACGGTTTGTGTGAACCTGCTTGATCCTGGGTAAGTACTGACAATGCAGTACCTTCACGTTCTGTGACAAAAAGTGTAAAAGGCTTATTGTAACATGGTGTCGCTAAAACAGGTGCTTGACATAAGGCTTTCCTTAAGTCGTCAAAAGCTTGTGTATGTTCCTGAGTCCAAGGGAGGACAGTCGAAGACGCTGCCTCCTGGGTTGTCAACTGTATGAGTGGTTTTGCTAGAAATGCACACTGAGGGATCCATTGTCTACAGTAAGAAGTGAGGCCTATAAAGGCTCGTACCTCCTTTTGTGTCTTGGGCTGTGACATGTTCATAATTAACTGGATACGGTCAGGCGTTAGCTGTCTCCCCCCTTTGGACAGCAAGTGCCCAAGGTAAACCACTTGCTGAACACAGAATTGCAGCTTCGAAGGAGACACCTTGTGTCCCTTGTCAGCCAAGAAATGCAAAACCGTCAGTGATGCTTGTTCACATTCTGGTTCACTTCGGGCGGTGATCAATAGATCATCGACATACTGCAGTAGGGCAGTGTTGTCAGGCATGTGAATACTGTCAAGTTGTCTTTTCAGTGCTTGGCTATAGATGCTGGGGCTTTCTGTGAATCCTTGAGGTGCGCGTGCAAATTTGAAGCTTCGGCCACTTAAACAGAATCCGAAAAGATATTGGCTTTCCGGATCGATTGGGACACTAAAGAAGGCGTTCTTCAGATCAATTACAGTAAAGAACGTTGCCTCTGAATCAATAGCTGTCAATAATGAAGAGATGTCTGGAACCACAGGGTACTGTGGGACAATGCATTTGTTCAATTCTCGTAAATCGATCACTAATCGATAAACTGGAGGTGCATTTGGATCAATACGTTTAAGAATTGGAATGATAGGGGAATTACATAGATTCGAATCGGTTTCTACAACCACTCCTTGTGCAATGAGCTCGTCAATGATTTTCAGTAAAGCCACTACAGCATCTGGGGGTAACTTGTATTGTCGGATTCGTGGTAGTACTACTCCTGGTTTGAGTGTAACACGATATGGAGTGATATGCATACAACCTACATCAGTGGGGCCTTGTGCCCATAAATGTGCAGGAACATTCTGTAATCTGGAATCAATATCTCTCAACACATAGTGACCCTTAAAGTCACGCAAAAACAATCTTACTCCTTCCGGAGAACAACAAATTACAGCTCCTAGAGCTTTCAGTGTTTTGATACCTAGCAAGTTTTCTGGACATGATTTCGTGAGCAATAAATCTGTAGTGCGAGACAATGGACCAACTAAAAGGGGTACTGGTTTCGATACTTCATTTACAATAGGCTTTCCTAAAAATCCAAGGGAAACATTCTGTGAGCCTGAGAGGGGTGCCCCTGGAACCTCGTCATGACTGATTGTTGTTCTGCTTGCCCCTGTGTTAAATCAAAAACTTTCTATCTTTTCCTAATACTTGACTATGTACATAAGGACCCTCTTGATCTACAGGAACCTCAATAAGAGGCAAGCCAACCTCCCTCTCTAGGCTGCTTCATGTGTATCGCTGATAATCGGGATAATCAGTTTGTGCATACTGGTACATCTGCTGAGTTGCATGTTGTGTTGCGGCAATCGGTTGTGGCTGTGGTACCGCTACGGTCTGCACTGTCTGTTGTGGAGCATGCATAGGCTGTACATTCTGTGGAACGTGTTGTTGGGCCTGATCCTGTCTAGGTTGACGTGGTCTTTCTTTAGTTTTACCTGTAGATATATTGTGTTTCAAGACTGCACAATCGTTTACATAGTGACCTGGCTGTTTACAATAGTTGCATATCCCTTTAACAGGAGCTGCTGAATTATTGGACTGTGGCATACCCTTTTTCTGACCGTCAGCTGGAACTGACTGAGCAACTAGCATTTTCATTTTCGTGTCTTTCATACGTCTTTGTTCGTGATCATGTTCTTCTCTAATTCTGTTCTGGTGGTACTGTAACATTTGTAACATTTGGGAAGGCGTATTTGCTTGCCATGTGCTCTCGACTTTCAGTACACGATTCTTAACTTGGGGCAGAGAATTTTCGACTAGTTTAGATACAAAAAGGTGTGGGTATGACTCGCTACTTGCTTTCAGGCCACTATTAATAATAAAACATTTCTCAAATCGGGAATAAAAATCGCTAGTGTCTTCGTCGGGTTTCTGTTTGCAGGCTGAGATTGCATCCCAGTCCTCCTTTTTAGTTGCTAATAACCTTGGCAATACTTGTACTAACAATCCTGGTAATGCTTTAGTTTTGTCCCCAAGACCCAACCCTGGGGTTCTGCCATTTTCTTCTGTTTCTAATGCAGCCCAATCAATCTTTTTATCTCCCACCTCCCATTCTTTTTCTTTGAGTTTCTCGTAAATACCGGCAGGCAATAGTACCTTCAATATCTTCATAATGTCGGGATAGGTATAATCACCCATGAGTAACATGTCTTTTATTTCACGGTGAAAACCTGCAGGGTCTTTATCATGACTGGGCACTATTTTCTTCATTTCTAACAATTCCATTTTAGTTATGGGCGTGTATACATACACACGTGTAAGGGTGTTATCATCATTCCTGACTGGATGTACTTCTCGCAAGGGATTTTGTCTGTCTATGTAAAACATTTTTCTTTCTGGGGGTGGAGCTGAAACAAACTGTGGATTCAGGAAGGCACTATATTTGTGTTGATGTTCTAGAATTACTTTAATTAAATCGGTACCCAGGCCTCTCCATTTATTCATGAGTAACTCTATTAGTACATCAGGCAAGGGACCTGGATCAGAATGTTGGCTCTTATACAGAATAAGGAGATGCTGTATCATGTACATACCAGCTAGTCGCTGTTCGTCTGGGGAAAGATTCAAAAATGTTTGTGCTACTGCGTCATCATTATATTTATCAGAATTGTCAGCCCATTGTACTGCTGACCTGGCTAATTCTTGTTCATCCATGGAATTGAGTACATGGTACCCCATTCGCTCTTGAAGTACTTTATCGGTAGCCTGAAATAGATGTTCAGGAGTCTTCGGATTTGACATAGCAGAGTGGAATGTTTCTGGTATTGGACAGAGGTAATGTTTCTGGTTTTCACACGTTTCTTGTTTACGAATGGGTCTGTCGAAGGGCCTATCAAAAGGATGTGGTATAGGGAATTTCCCTCTGCCTACATATCCTATCATCTTTTTGTCTGACTGATGCGAAGTTTCTGCTAGATCCTCTGTATCATCCTCCTCCTGCGAGGAAGTCGGACCGTCTGATTCAAGATGTTCTTCAGGGGCTCGCCGGGCATGTATTTCTATTATTTCTTTACGGATCTTTCTAACCATAATATGTACACTGTTCTCCTTCTCATGTTTACCATCCGCGATATTCTGGCTCCATCTATGCAGTCTATCCATTTCACTTTGCGGAAAACCTGCCTGATCTTGTTCTCTTATTAAACAATTAACCATAAATCGCATTATTAAACCTTTGTTCTCTACTTTCTGACGTGACATGGCTTCGGCAACACACTCCATTCCTTCTCCTGTTCTAATAAAATAATACAATTTGTCTAGATGTTCTGGCATTCCTGGTAGTAATATCAGATAATCTGTAACACGTCGCAAACGTAGGGACGCTAGCAACATGGGTTCTGTTGTACCGGGCACTGGGTCATATCTACAATCTGTAAGTTCCCTTCTAAGCTGTTCTGCCGGTGCACCCTTAGGTGTCCGAGCCTTTGCTAAATCTCTCATTGTCACTCGGTGTAACGGTGGGGGTGTTTGATAACCTCCGGTAGCACCTCCTGAAGCGGAGGCTTGACCATAACCTGGCTGTAGGGTCGGTACCTGCTGTAACTGAGTTGGGGCCTGAACCGCGCCAGGCCCAAAAGGATTATGCGGATTAATAGGGGGTGCAGGTAAGGGTGGAGGAAGCAGACCGGGAGGGGCTAGCTGTTGCGGACCTGGGGGCTGAAGATCAGGGGGCGGGTTACCGTCAGCAGGTGGCACACGGGCAGGCATACTAGCATATGCGGGAGCTACATCATCCAAGTAGGATGAAATAAAAATGTCTGCTGCGGTCTTGTGACGTAATTTAGTCGGAACCAATGGAGGGGGCAGATTTTTCGGTGTTTCCGGGGTCGCCTTAGGCAGGCCCTCGGCCAGGACTGGATACAATCCTGTCATAATTGCGTTAATCCGTCTATCGTGTTGTTCCATTCTAACTCGTTCTCCTTCTTCTAGTAGTTCTTTTTCTTTGGCTTTTTCAGAATCCTCTCTACTTTTCTCCGCTTTTCTGAGTGCTTTCTCTGTCCGTCTGTGTGATTCTTTACGCCATAGTTCAATGGCATCTTTCTGTGACTGTCTGGCTTTCTTTTTCCATAATGCTTCTTCTACTCTCATGATGCAATCGGCATCCCATGTCCCTGTAACGGGCCATCTCTGGTTCTCTGCTAAATCCTTGGTGTAATCCACCCACAAGTCGAGATATAATACAGCGTCTAAGCCGTGTTTGTGGTACATAAAATATCCGGGAGTGTCCCTGGGTGGGATGGGAACAGCTTCCTCGAGTATCCCTTTTCTAGTTCCTATCTGTTTCAGTTTAGAAAACAGCGGCATTTTGAGCCTTGATACTTGATACTTACTCGGATTTGGACACAACTAATACAATAAACACAGTAATGAAAATCAAACAATCACTCATACCACGACATTAAAACACATTAAAACATTTCGGAAAACGAACAATAACTTGATAGCTGAATACTTGATATACTGCTAAACAGTACAGATACACTGCTAAACAGTGCAGACCGGGTCTGTGTACCCAAACCCGTCTTGACCGGACACAAATTAATGCACCCGTCTAGATGCGTCCCCAGCAACGGTACTCACTGGGAAGCACGGAACGGAAGGCCTCGGAAACTCGACACTGGACTGGACCGGACTGGACTCGGCTCGACTCGTGACGTAGGTACTTCGGAACTTCGGAACTGGTGGGCCTCTGAACACCTCGGACCTTGCTCTCTCGGCTGGGCTCTGGTCGGGATCCTCCGCACTCCTCACCGCCTCGTCTGGGTGTCGATCGCAGCCTCAGTCACCTCCGTTGGCCTGAGGGAGATACAGGAAATCCTGCGGGTACGCGTAGTTGTCCGTCACGGCTGTGGCAGGGGACCAGGCCTGCAACGCACCGCCGGCGCGTAAGGTGGGGGAGGGGTCCCTATTCGGGCGCCAATTATGTGGTAAATATAATTTACCTATGCTGAATTTCTATGCGGTAAAGGTCAATAAGAATAACTCAATCAAAAATGAGAGGCAGAGTCCGTGGCATCTGAGTTTATAAGGGTTTTATTCCTTTAAAAGGAATTGGTTCGAACCAGGTATCATGTTCCATCACCCCGAAGGTTCAGGAAGGGATAGACAATGCTTTATTAACAGAGTACAATATATATAGTAAATGCATATAATGGTGATGGATACAGAAGGCGTAACAGTTGAGAGAAAAGAGATAAGAACACATGTACGTAACAGAAGGCGTGCACGAGGGCGTACACGGAGGTGTGTGCTAGACAACGTCACATGAAAGTGTCACAGGTGGGTGGATCCATAGAGGAATCCTGCAGTGTCAGCAGAAATATATGGCAGAGATGCGCGCGCAGCAGCATGACGTGTGATTGACGTGGAACTGGAGGGTGAAGGAGACTTGACATTTAGCACTATACGTGGAGACAGAAGTCTGGCGTGTCAGAACAACCTAAACCCAAATCATATCTAATATCTTGTGTTTGAGGAACTGTATTATCTAGAAGGAAAGGTCTCTCGGGCAGAGGCTATTCTATACTGACTGCTAGTGCGTGCATATGTGTCTACGTGTCTACGTGAGATGCGAGGGGCCATGGGCCTACCATGGTAACAAGAGCAATGAATTACTTGCACAGAGACAGAAAGGCCGGGCCCTTTGCTCTGCAGCTGGGGAGATGTTTTCCTAAATCACTAGACAGGAATGTATTTTCGAGGAGCGGAGCAGATAACTTGAAGGCAAAATACAGTCTTGGCAGGCAAGCAGGCCGAGCCGGGCACGGCTAGCCGCGCAGGGAGTAGGGTAAGGGTCATGGATGCAGATCCAGGTTGCAGCTTTCAGAGACAGAAGGCAGAAAGGGCTCGATGGCAGAAATCAGGGCCTAACTCGCCAGAGCCAGAAAAACGTGAAAGTGCACCATGTAAAGACGGTGGCACGGCATACTTAGGAACGGAATTATCGACCCATTCATGGTGGATCTGAAAGAGGACATGTTAACGTTGGACGCAAATATATTTGCGTCTTCATAGCGGGTTGTGGAGGGAACATACATGTACTTGAAGCACGTACATGGAGCCGTTGGGGTCTACGTTAGGGGACACAATTGACCATAAAAATTCATATTACCTCAACAGGACCACAACATATGGTCCAGTTCCGCCTCCTCTGTAGTACATCTAGGACATGCTGCTTCAGCTGTCCCGAAATATTTCTTAATTTTACCAGGTGTTAAGTAGGCTCTGTGGAGGATAAAGAAATGTATCTGCTGGAAGCGTGCGTTCCTCGTACTCTTCCTTGCCCGTCGCACGATCTGCGCCCAGGCTGCTTCGGGGATCTCCTTACCCAGGTCCGCCTCCCATTTGGCCTTCAACGCCGTCAAGGGCGACAAGTTCTCTCGGAGCATTCTAGAGTACAGGCATGTGACCGCTTTGTAGGTCCCCGCCGCCATCATGGTGTATTGACAGGCCATGGTCGTCGTGGGTTCTAATAGCCCTTCTTTCCAATGCGCTTGCATAGCTCTAGTGATCGCAGCATGTAGTAAGTATCCCCCTCTCGGGAGGTCAAACCTCTCTTGAAGTGTCTGATACGGCAATAACGCCCCATCCTCGTATAAGTCACCAAGAACCTGTAGCCCGCGTCTTCCCAGACCTGTAGTTGCGACCAATCCCCTCCGTGAGGGAGCGCCGTTATCATCCTGAGAGGGATCTCAGGTGCGTATGGGTGTCGTACGCCCGCCCGGCGTTGGGAGCGATTCCAGCAAAGCCGGAACATCCTCTCCTCAAGAGTTAAATCGCTAACGACAAGCCGCTGCTGTAGGGCTATATAGGCGAGGATATGTCGCGGAGTACCCCCCTCTCTCTCAGTCTCCGGTCCTCAATAGACTCTCGCCACTTCCTGCGTGAAAAGTTGCAGCTGGGCCGCCACATAGTAAAGCTCGAAGTCCGGGACCGCCAGGCCCCCCTCATCTTTCGGTCAGGTAAGCGTTTTCAGTGCAACTCTGCTCCTACCCGATCCCCAGAGAAACAAGGTCAGTTGTGATTTCAGTTGTCGAAAGGTGGAACTGGGTATCCACACAGGTAACGTGCGGAAGCAGTACAGAAGACGCGGCAGGGCTATCATTTTCAGTAGGGAGATTCGGCCTGTTACCGAGAGCGGGAGGGTGGCCCAAAAGGCCATGCTACCCTTCAACGCTTGCATACATCGGCCCACATTACCTTCCAGCATATCTGCTGCCGTGTGATATACATATACCCCTTGGTATTTCAGGCAGGTGAGCTCCGAGTTGAGTAAGGGACGAACGGCAGGTCGGGCCTCCCCCCTGTTGCACAGGGAATAAGCAGGTCTTGGACCAGTTAACTTTCAGGCCAGAGAGTTCTCCAAAGTGCATTAATAATCTCTCTGCCCCCGCCATCGCCGCTTCTGCGTTCTCAAGGAATAATAATAGGTCATCCGCATACAAAGAGATAAATTGCTGTCCCTCTCTGTTGCGTAAACCCTTATAATATTTCCCCGTCCGGACTTCTGCTGCGAGGGGTTCAATCGCTAGAGCGAATAAGAGGGGAGAAAGAGAGCACCCCTGTCTTGTTCCGCGCTCCACCGGATATTGATGGGAGATGAGCGATCCCACCCGCATTCTTGCTACTGCCGAAGTGTAGAGCACTCTCGTCCATTGGATATAACCGTCTCCAAGCCCAAAGCGTCCCATGACTTTATATAAATACTCCCATTCCAAGCTGTCAAACGCTTTCTTAATATCTATTGACAGAATCATTGGATTTGGCGCCTCTGGATGAGTATCATCCAATAGTCGTATCAGCCGTCTAATATTCGCAGTCGTGTTGCGCGTAGGAATGAATCCCGACTGGTCTTTGTGGATCAGGCCGGTCATATGTTGCAGCAGTCTGGCTGCTAGTATGTTACTTAAGATTTTATAATCTGTGGTCAGCATGGATAATGGTCTATATGAAGCCGTGCTGCGGCTCTCCCTCCCCGGCTTCAGCAAGGGGATCACTAGCGCCTCTTGCATTGATTGGGGCATACATCCCGCTGCTTAGCCTCTTTATACACCTCTAGGAGACGCTGTGCCAGCAGGTCCACATATTTACTATAAAATTCTATGGGCAATCCGTCCATCCTGTTTTTTTGTTGCGGGCCATCCGCTTAATGGCCCCCCTGATCTCCCCCAGGTCTATGTCTCTGCCTAGATCCTCCGCCTGATCCTGGTCCAGCTGTGGGAGGAGCAGCCCTTCCAAGAAAACATCAATATCACATTCACCTCCCTCTAATGTGCTCCTGTACAGCGTTTCATAATAGCAGTGAAACCTCTGTAATATTTCAGTTTGAGTATGGATCGTGCGTCCCCTTCCCCCTCTAATGCCAGGATAGGGGAGCTTTGTTTAGTGGGGTTAGCCAGCCACGCCAACAACGTCCCAGCCTTATCCTCCTCAGCATGTGCCCGAAGCATGTAGGACTTGTAGTCGAAACTACGTAGTCGCTCCATTTCGACCGCTACTGCTTCCCTAGCCGCATTAACCGCTTCCTGGAGTTCAGGGTGGCCCGGCCATGCCACTTCAGCTGCTCTCAGTTTATCCTCTGCTTTGTCGAGATCGCCTAACAGAACTCTCCGTACCCCTGCATACTTCCCGATACAGCGCCCCCTGACAACCACTTTGAAGGCGTTCCATTCCGTCACCCTAGATGTCGTTGTGCCAGCGTTTTCCGCGAAATATTGAGTTATCCCCTCCTCTAGTGCTTCGTGAAACAGGGGAGCGTCCAATGTCTCAGGTCGCAACTTCCAGGTTGGAACGCATGGGATCTCAGTCATCCAGTCTACAGTGACCAGCATGGGGTTATGATCCGAAAGTGTCCTGGCAAGATATTCAGTTCGCGCGACAGTCCGCATCACCGATGGAGAGCATAGCACTGTGTCAAGTCGGACATGTAAATCATGCAGGCTAGAGAAATATGAATAGTCGCTTTCATTGGGGTGCTGTGTTCGCCAAGCATCTATCAAGTCCCATCTCCCTTGCCAGTCCAGTGTGCCTCTAGTGAGACGGTGTACTGGGGACTCCCCTAACGGTGGGTGAGATCTGTCGAGAGTAACGTCCGTCACTGAGCTGAAATCCCCTCCCATCACCACAGGGCCCGCCAGATAGTGCGCAAGCGCTCCCGAAAGCCTCGTCAGGAAGGACACCTGATCAGTGTTTGGTGCGGATATACTACATAAGGCTACATCTCTGCCCCTGAGTTTGCCCTCAATGGCTACATATCGGCCCTCAGGGTCTATCGTTTGCCTAGTCAATTGGAATGGAGTACCCGCCCTGATCCAAATCAGTGTGCCTCTAGGAAATGCTGAGTAAGTAGTGTTAAATAGTTGCTCTCTCCACCTGCGCTGTAGAGCTATTCCCTCCTGTTTTGTGAGGTGTGTTTCTTGAAGGAACGCAATATGCACCCCCCTACGGATCAGGTAGGCATGAACCTTGTGCCTCCTCGCCATTGTGTGTAGCTCCCTCACATTCCAGGTCGTACATCTCAGAGTGCCTGTATTAGCCATTGTCCCGCAACAACAGATGTGGTGTAAGCCAGTTGCACACTTCTGCGTAAGTGGTGGTTTCTCCCCAACATGTCTCCAGATTTTCACATGTCCAACCCCCATCAGAACAAAAACAAGTGGTTCCCATTGGAGAGCGTCCCCAACAATCCTCTCCTCCCACCCCCCCAGAACAGGACCCAATATCAGTCTATCAGTTCCCATACAAACTCAGGTAAACAATCCAACCTCCCACCTATTCCACAGTCGTCACTGTGGTTGCCTTAAGGGCTAGTGGAGTGTGGCTCTGAACCGGAAGGTAGCTACGCCAGCCCCCATCCCCCGCACCCAAGATCCCCCCCATTAACAGCAGCGGTGAACCTTCCCATTTCACAACAGACAACCGCATTACATAGCATAATCTCCCCCAGTTACCAGTAGTGACCGCCACTGTCTGCTCCCGTATCAGGCGCTCAAGATTTCCTCCGACGTCTGTGGCGTCACTATCGGGCCTTTGGTGCTGTGTACTTCCGACTGGTCCGTTTCCGAGCCCGTGATGTGGCCCTCCGATTCTGTACCTCGTTTTGAAGGGGAAGCATCAGTCCCAGAAAGTGCCACCACTGCTTGCAGCGCCGACCTCCTCTCCTCATCCGTTTGGGACATCGAAGGCTTCCAAGATCCCTGTGGTCTTCTGCGGAGTCTCTGTGATTTCCGCACCTGCGTTGGTCGCCGTTCATCCTCCTCCCGGCATTTTGCTCCATCCGTGTCCGCTTTGTACGTTTCCCACCACGCCCCGGCATCCACTTATGTAAGGAAAAAAAGCGTCTTGCCATCCAACACCACCCGTAGCTTGGCTAAGAAGAGCAAGGAGTACTGTATGCCTTTCAGTTCTGAGTTCCCGCTTAAGGGACAAGAAGGAGACTCGCAGCTGCTGCGTTTCATAGGTGTAATCAGGGAACAGTGTCACCTTGCTATTGTCTACTTGAAACTGCCCCGCATCACGGGCTCTCTGGAGCAGCAGGTCCCTGTCCTTGTAATGCAGTAGCTTGGCTATTACCGGTCTAGGCGGCTGACCTGGTCTGGGAGGCCTAGCCGGAACACGGTGGACGCGCTCAATCGTGAAGAAGGGAGAGAGGCCCTCTGGTGCCACCGTCGTCTTAAACCAAGTGTCCAGATAGCTGATCATGTCCCCCCCCTTCTGTTTTTTCAGGTAGGCCCACTAAACGGACGTTGTTGTGCCGGCTTCTGTTTTCGATGTCTTCGGCCCTTCTCTCCAGTGATTGTATTCGGTCCACGGCGCCCGCTAGCCTCACCTCCAGTATTTTATGAGCAGGGGCCAACTCCTGCAGGGTGTCTTCTGTATTCTTGACCCTGTCTTTTAGTTTGTCATGGTCCGCACGCAGGAGCCCCAGGCCTGTCGCCACTTGCGCGATATCCTGCTGTAGAGTGTCTCTCGTTGCCGTAATAGCTTCCAGTATGCGGTCTTGGAGTTGTTGCAGGTCTGAAGGCCCCGGGGCGGATCTCTCCAGTGTTTCCGAGAGCGCAGCCCCATCCGTCTTCCCCTTGTTCTTCACCATGATTCTGCAGTGCCTGTCAGGCCGTTATACTCCACAGTGTGAGGGTTGCGTCCGTAGCCTCAGGTGATGCGGGGGTTCGCAGCAAAGGCCCCTGTTGGTCTAGTGGCTCTCCAATCGTGGGATCTAGAGCGGCTTTAATACTAGTTGTGTCCAGGCTCGTGGGGTCTGCCAGTTCGAGTGCCCCCGTCTGCGCGCAGCACACGAGCTCCTCTCGCCTCAGCTCGTGTGTCTCCTACCAACTCTGCCTGAGGTCCTTGCGGTTTTCCGCAGTAGGTCTGCCCAAAGCGTGGTCAGGTATCGAACTCCTTGTTAACACCCTGGGTTAGGTCCGTGCGGCGCCCATAACTAGGACAGATCTGAGCTCTTCTTTATCTCCGCAGCGTTTAGTCGCCACACCCGGTCAGCAGCACGCTCCAGCTCGTGTTCAAGGGCTGTCCTCAGGGCTTGGGCCTGCTAGTTCTCGCCACCATTGCTCCCACAGGCCTCCACCGTCTCTGAGCGCCAGCCCGTTGCTTTCCTCGATCTGCACGCTGTGGTGTGGCTAGTGCACTGCCTTGGCCCGCCTCAGCCTCGAAGGGGCCACTCCCAGCACGGGGGCTCAATCGTTGGGCCCGGTCATTCACGCAGTGCGTGCTGGCAGCACCGAGCAAGTGCAGGGTGTAGGGCCTCGCTCGGGCTGTGCACGCAGTGGGGGCCCTCTCTCTCGTGGGGCTAATCAGTCCGCTCTCACTCCGTGCTGCGCGTCTCACCCGCTCCGTGCGCCGTTGTTCCCGTGTGCACCCGCAATCACCAGATCCAAGATTTCCCCCCCCCCCCCCCCCCCCCGGAGCCCAGGCGATTCCCCGGGTGTCCGACCGCTGCCAAGGCGCTCAGTCTCTCCTCGAGACGCTAGCCGCCGTATCCTCTGCTTCAATTCGGAGCTCAGTTCTCGCCGCCATTTTGCAAACCGGTTTCCTTGTTATCAAGCCGAAAGGGCAGGCCGATGTAGCGCCGCGTATCCAGCTGGGTCCAGAGCGCCACCGGCTACACGCCCGGCGTCCGTCTCTTCTGCACTGCAGGGATTATAACTCCCCTGTGATCTCTACGCTTTGTCAGGACTCAGCCGCATCGGTCGTCCCACCCGGCACTGGCTGCCACGGTTAGACGTCTCCGCCCTCAGGATCCGCAATTACGCCACTCTGTCCGATGTTCTACCGGCAGGCGCTCTTCCTCGCTCACGAGGGTGCCGCTATTAGTCCCCCTGCCAACGGCATGCAGAGAAGCGTATTTGTGCTGGTCACCGCACTGTTTTTCAGGATGAAATGGGGGATCAGGCGCGGAGCCTCTAGCTCACGCCGCCATTCCCTCCGGCGCCCAAGCCACGCCCCATGTTTTGCTGACATCAATGATGGAAATATTTGATGAGGAAAAGATTTGATTATAATGATATAATACTTACTCTTGAGAATATCATATGCTCAGATCACAGACGTACCTGCTCTATCGTTGTCAAAACCCCTGGAGAGACACAGCCATGATCTTGGCGGCAATCAAGGACACTAAAGCAGCAGCTGAGCACAAAATTGAGACCGTGGCATTACAAGTGGGCCTGCTATGATCTGACCATAAGAAACTGGCATCTAGGGTTGGCGAGGCAGTGAACTTATTCGTTGGGGCCATGCTGTTGGTTAAAGAAGTGACGTCTAAGATTGGGCTACTGCGAAAGGCCATGCAGTACCGAACTGCTCGCTTGGAAGACCCCAAAGGCCGCGCCAGGCAGAATAATGTGCGCCTAATTGGTATCTCTGAAAAAACTGAAGACCTCTGTACTGAATTATTCCTTGAGCCATGGCTACTAGGGACAATGTTGGGTGAACAGGCTTCCAAAATGTTTTGTATCGTGTTTTTCGTGGTGTCATGGGGCGGCCGACGCAGCAGTGTGTCTGAAAGAACGAGAAGATATCATCACAAAACGTTTCGGATTTAAGGAGAAAGCAAAGAACACCCCTAATAGAAAAGAAGTTATATCTGCAACTCAAATGTGTATATCAGCCTACCTGTTGGTATTCTGGCTCTGTCATCTGTAATTCAAGAGAAAATCTTTTCAAATAGTGTAAATGATTACCATACAAAAAAAGTTTTTGGGCTCTTGATAGACTATCTCTGGAGATCTGGAGAGACTCCAGTTGGTGGATCCATACTGCCTGGATCTACAGTACTGAACATATACTGCCTCCCTGGCACTATGTCCCCTGGGAAATGATTACTAAATATCTGGAAAGGTCCTGAGGAAGGTGGTCTTTACATCCTTAACCCACCGAAACGCGCGTCGACCTAGTGCTAAGTCTTGTGTCCTACATTGAGATTCCGATGTTGGCAGGAGTTCTCTCTTGTCAGAAATTACTCAACTGTGTACAGATATTATATGAGTGTAGTTGGTGTGAGACTGTATGAGCTGGTGTGATTGAAGTATGACTGCAGTATTTATTCTTAACCAGGGGAATTTGTTTGTATGTATTTTTCTTTAAATTGGTTCTATATTATAGTGGATTGTGAATAATCACTGTTCTAAAAGAAATGTATTTGTGAATTTACAAGTCCAGAACAATACATAAGTGTGGTTTTATAAAAAAAATAAGAAAAATAATAATTTGAAAAAATTAAGTCGTTTGGTAAAAGAAAATAATGAGTTGAAAAAAGAAAAGAAATTTCTTGACAAAATAAAATAACAATGAGATGATTGGATTGTCACTGTTGCATCTTTGATGTCTAATGATATGTATATGAACAATGTCTAATGAGAAAGTATGATGGTCTATGAGGGAAATATATATTATTGTGTTCATTTCAATCCCCTCTTTTCCCTGACCTAGATTGTGTATAGAGGGGGTCCCTTAATTCTAGCCTTATGCTTACAGGGTACCAGGAAGGGCTCCCCTGCAGCTAATGATAGCCAGACTGCTCAACATTATATTATGTATGTGGCGTGGATACATGGCCCATGGCAAATTGAGTAGGCCCGGTACGCATATACCCAGACTATACAACGGCTGTTCAAAAGCTAAGGGAGAATTTATTGCTGGTTAAGTGACACCTGAAAGGCCTCAACTTGAAATACTCCCTACTACTGACTGCCAAACTGGGGGTCATAGTCTCCGATACGTCCCATTTCTTCAACTCCCTGCAGGATGCCTGGGAATGGTTGGAGCATAGAGGTTATCCGATGCCACAGGTGCCCAACCAAAACCCCTCCAGGCCTGGAAACAGCGCAACTCGAAGCCGATGACAAGACAAAAGAAAAGATTGACACCAACCAAAGATCAGGTTTGGCAGGAGCGGTCGAGGGTGGTCTAAGAAGTGGAAGAAGGAAATCCCTGGGCACCAGCCAACCCAATGTTGTCAACTCTTGGGTCTCTACTGATTTGGGGGCCAGCGAAGATGGCTCAGAAGCGGAAGCTGAAGAAGCCATACTACCGATAGTGACAACAGTGACAGTGGGCATATTTGAAGGCCTTGAACTGGGGGGTCCCACTGTGATAAGTCAAGGGCCGTAAGATTACTGTCTGACCTGCGGGTCTGGTCCTATACACATGTATCTGTTCTATACTTGGTTACTATCATTGATTTGACCACAAAATGTTGGAGCAGTGGAGACGGGTACCACACGAGGAGACAGGGAGGGTGGGGCATTGAGCAGGATCTTCAGGGGCTAAGTTGGGTGGAAATAGATGCACATGCAGTCGTTGAATAACCCAGAGGGTTGGTCTCCAGACACACTATGCCAAATACCACCATGGTCAACACAGAGCGTGCACACTGATCAAAACGCGTCCCTCTCAATCCTTTCACGGAACGTTAATGGGTTGGGGAGCAAGCTCAACAGAGCAATGCTAATGACATAACTAGCAAGGTGTTCCCCAGACCTGGTTATGTTGCAAGGAAATCACCTACTAGGCAATAATTGCACATTTCTGGGCAGGAGCTGGTATACACTGCTTGCTCGCTCAGGCTTCACCACAGGCTTCTGGAGTAAATGTATTCTGGCACGTTATTCACTATGATATCTGGTGACACAGACTTTATCCACATGGGTGCTGGGCAGCAGTGGTTGGTGAATTACAAGGAGAGGAAAGTTGTCACCTTGTGGTACCTTCCATCCAGCGTGCAGTCACCAGGCCTCAAATCTATGCCTGATTAGATCCCAAAGTTCCCGGAGGCACTCCGTGTAGACGGTGGAGACATGAATCTGACCCTTCATAGTTCACTCAAGCAGAGGTTGTGGGCCCCCCCAAAGACGATACCTGACTAGCCACATTCCTGATGGTCTTGGGTCTGGCAGACCCCTGGTGAGTGTTGCATCGGGGGCACAACAGTACTCGTTTGCAGTAAATGCCATGCAATCGATGTCGCGCCTAGAATACTTTCTACTACCAATACGCCACACGGGGCTCTGTGATAAATTTATTATTTCGCCTGGCGCATTTCAGATCATACGCCGCTAAGTTTATGACTCATACAGCCCACTCCCCACATGGTATCAGGCTGGAAATTGGACTCCTGAGTGACAATAAACCACAATAATGTTCCCTGTGTTTCCCCACTCTTCCTTTATTGAAATTGAGATGCACACAATATCTTTAGAATGTCTATGAATTAATATTTAGACTTTTTTGCTAAAGGTAACATAAGATCATTAACATATTTGGATGGTTGTTTATGTTTTCTTCTCATTTATGTTTGTCCATATTGTGTATTCAAAGCACATTGTTGTTTAATGTCTTATGAATCAAATGTACATATGAACTTTCTGTATATAGACTTTATTGCCTCCTTCTGATTTTGAGTATATAACAAAAAATTGAAAAAAGTTAAAGGGTATAAATAAAGTACCGGCTCAAACGAAAATAAATTGTTTGATCTAGCGTGAATTAGAAGACGCCAATCAAAATGAAACGGGTTCAGGCTTTCCCCCTTGTTTCACATAATTGATCTAAACAGCACAAACTAGAGAAGTTGGGAACAAACCAGGAAAGCTACTACCATGTTTGGCTCATCGGGAGGATGGGTGGAGTTGGATACATGAAACCCATATGGAAGAGGGCCTCAAGGCAACAACGGTGGCTGAAATAGCCTTTTCTGACTTCCTAGAAGATCTGTACTCCTTGAGAGTGGACCTTGGATCGGCCCTCGACCTGTACCGGTTCCTCCAGGATATTCCAGTCTCATGACTAGATGAAGAGACGGCTTGGTCCCTCAAGGGATATATCCAGGAAGGCAAGGTTTCCGATGCTCTTGTGGAATCCATTTTGGGTTTGTGTTGTTCTGTGATACTATAAAATGTGCGCGGAGTTCTGATGTAAACTAATGTACCTTGCTGAAAAGCTTGTAATGCAAGGCTTGCTCAAGGTCACCATATGTGACCTGCATTTCCTCGCTCACCCAGCAACAGCCACCCATTTCGATGACCACATATAGCTAAGGGCAAGTGCCTGCATTTGTTTGGGCAGGTATTGTGCAAATACTTTCTGCTGACTCACAGGCAGTCAGCATGTGAACATCAGACCTGTAGCTATCTAAAATGTTATTCTACTATAATTGGATGTATGCCTACAGCGCCCCGTCAGAGATAGGAAACCACGGAAGGCCCATGTACAATTAAGGAGGGCTCTGCGTAAAAACCCGAGAAATCAGGCAGAAATTAAAATGTGTAGGCTTGAGTATAACTTGGCAAGAAAGTTACGGAAACGTAAAATTAAGAATGATGCGTGGGCGAATCTATACGAGGCCTCTTTAAAAAGAGATAGTTCCTCTTTCTGGGCAGCTGTTAAGGCACCGTTCTTTAATTCAGGGGACATGGCGAGAATGGAAGTAGCGATAACAGAAGATTCATGGATAGATTTCTTTGCAGAGGTCTATAATCCAGGTGGGGATTATAACTGGTAGGTATGGGGAGTAAAACCCAGGGGCGACAGGAGGATAATTGATTTAGCAGTTACAGTAACTGAAATCTCAGACGCCATCTCTCAGAGCAAGGGCAATAAAGCCCCGGTTGCAGATGGCATCCCTATAGACCTATTCAAATATCAGATTGAGCTATGGTCGCCGTTACTCACGCGTGTACTCGATGCTAGTTGTGAGTTGGGCTTTATTGATACCTGGGTGGATTCTATCATCATCCCTATATTTAAAAAAGGGGATCGGGTAAAATCCCTCATGTTATCGCCCCATATCCCTCCTGGATTCTTTTATGAAAGTTACAGGGAGGGTAATTCTGAATCGCCTGCAACAATGGGCTGAAGACATTAACATCTTTTCCCCTGTACAATATGGATTTAGGGAGGCACGGGGCACACTAGAGCAGGTCCTAAATTTCTCGATGTTCCTAGGTAAATATACCCAGGCTAAGGACGGCAAACTCTACGCAGTGTTTGTTGATTTAAGCGCTTCGTTTGATTGTGTTATCCATAACCGTTTGTGGCAGATTTTGAGGGACATGAAGGTGGAAGAAGTGTTAATCTCCTTCCTAAGACAACTCTACGCTGGGGCAAGGGCGAAAGTGAGATTTGGCACTAAAGGTGAATGTGCTAAGCCTTTTCATGTAATGCGGGGAGTGAGACAAGGGTGTTTTAATTTGTATACTAACGATCTGGAAAAGGAATTGTTGGCTGAAGTACGTGATTCCCCGCGGATAAATCACCAACAAATTGTGTCCCTCTTGTATGCGGATGATGCCGTGATTATGTCACGGACCCAAAGAGGTTTACAAACGGCACTGGACACATATTTAAACTTTATGGATAACAGGGGTCTAAAACTTAATGTTACCAAAACTTTTGTTATGAACTTCGGCAGACCTAGGAATAAAGAGTGCCGCTTGTTTGCTGGAAAGGAGAAAATTGCGCCAACCAAAACTTTTTCATACCTGGGTATTGTGCTAGAAGAAACTGGGTCCTGGGGGCCAGCCATTAGAAATAGGACGATGATGTTTAAGAGAGCGTCAGCTGCACTCATGTCTTTCTCTAAAACGATGGGGAAGAGACCTCCTGAAATTCTGTTAAAAATTTACCAGGCTAAGTGCTTAAGCACAGCCACTTACGGGGCAGGTATTTGGGGAATTTCCAATTCCACCGCCATACAAAAGGTAGAAAATGCATTTTTAAGATTTATTTTGGCAACTCCCATTAGTTCCCCTGTATTTAATTGTCATGCAGAATTGGGTATTCGCTATGTGAGCGACCTTATCAGTATTCAACCACTTTTGCTTTGGCATAGAGTTTGGACAACGCCTGATCTCTTTTTAAATAGAAATATCATCAAGGATTTTATGGGGTTGGACAGGGTCACCAGGATACCTTGGCTGATGTATATTTGTAAATTTACTAGGGATCTAGGAAGACCCGAGTTTTACCACCATCCTGATTCATTGTGCAAGATATCAAGGAAGGACTTGAAGCAGTTATGTTGGTATCACGTAGAATCCCTGAGATTAGGAGTGGAGTTAAACAAAAAACTTGTAATACAGCATCAACTCACCTGAGTCTCTTACACTATTCAGCCCTATTTAATTTGGTGTCTGGAGGGATTTGACCGTTATTTATTAACAAGATTCAGGTTTGATGTCTTTTTTCGTTTAATCACATTTCCTAAAGTAAACGATTGGGGAAGAAATCTCTGTAAATGCCCGTGCGATAACTTGTCCACCCAATCCACGTTGCATGTAATTTGCTTTTGTAAATTTTACACGGTGGAAAGATCTAGATGGATCAAACCACTTTTAAAAAAACAAGGCACATGGAGACAATGCCGCCCAGCTTTACTGTTTTTAGTATCTTTAAATGATGTAAATTGTGTGGCCGTAATGCTGGGCTTTTTAAAAAGTATTTTAAGGAAAAGGAAAAGCTTAACTAATTTTTAAAACATATGTATTTATTCTTAAAACTATACCTGTGTGATTCTTTTGCTTTTCCATGTAATGAACTTGTTGCTTTTATGATTTTAAGTATTTTTGAAATTGAATAAAGCTTTTTCATTCATTCATTGTGTAACTTTTGCCTCCTTTGGTCAACAACTCCTGTATGATGAAGAAATCACTTTTTTATAGTATGATTGAATCTGTATTGTCACGCCTCCTGTGGTTTTTGTGTACAAAACACCTAGAGAAAGTTCTGCAAAGTGGATATGCTGCTGCATAGCTAATGATCTATGAACCTTGACAATTGCCTGTGTTTCTTTAATTAAGGTTCCACACTCTGACCCAAATCAAATCAGGGAAGATACCAGGCCGGAATGGCCTGTCCCTGATTTCTCAAAATGTGTCGGGCACAAAGTGACTAAATCGATCCAGGATATGTTTTACACGTAACTTCCCCATGACCTTCAGCAGGCACACATTATCCTAATTCACATATTGTGGAATCCTCCTGAGTTGAAACTCTTCATACAGGCCTATCTCCCTTCTTCACATGGAGACAAAACTACTTGCAATGGTTTTGGCAACCCTGCTGCTGCGGGTGATCCGCATGATCATAGCACCGTACCTACCAGGATTTATGACCTACAGATCAATCAGGCACAATTTGCAGTGCCTATTTGGCTGCCTAGCACGCAAGGGACATATACAGGAGCTGGCCACAATTCTGGTGTTGGATGTTTCACTCGCTTGAGTGGCACTACATGATGGCACTCTTTGGGTGCATGTGTTTTGGCCCCTCCTTCCGAGACTTTGTGTGACTTCTTTCAACCCAGCCCTACCTATACACGAAGGGTAAGGCCTCATCAGATCACTGCCAAAGGAGGTCTGAGCAGCGGGGGGCACTGAGGTTCACATTGTTGGACTTCCCGAAGTTGATTCCCTTTTGGTGGGGTGTCCAAAAAAGAATAGGGCAGGCAATTGAACATCCGCGGAACTATTGAGAATATGGACAGGGCAAATGTGGGATGGATATACTCTCATACTGTGCAACATCGCCTTAATGATAGCAAGGCGGACCTGGTCCATTTATGGGAGGCAGCCACTGGGCCAACAATAGACCGATGGGAAGCAAATATGGATTGGTATAGGAGAGCTGAGCAACCAATTTACAAGGCCAGAGCGTGCATAAGTAAATTATCAACGATTTGCAGCCCTAGGCGGGGATTAATGGAGGACATGGAATAAGTGATCTACCCCAGGAATATGGTTTTGGGAACCTGCACGGGTCACAGAAAGGGGATCTGCGGGCGAGACAGTGATATTACATGGGAACTGCGGAGCATCCACTTGAATCTCCAGAGCCTAGCGGGGGACTGTAAGAGACTCTGTAAAACACTCTGCAATGGAAGAGCTCTTCTTTTAACTGGATTGGCTGGCGGATAGGGCATGATAGGGGAGGGGATAGGGTATCTTTGTGCTGTTACTAGTTTCCTATATGTGCTACTCAATGGGGAAATGTTTGAATAAAAAGAGTAAAAAAAAAAAAGAAGAAAACCTTTGTCATTAGCATCTGTAATTGCACAACACGGTAACCCAGGAGTGACATTTTTCAGCTTCTGGGCATTAGTAAGACTTTCTTTTATGTTGACAAATTCCTTCTGACACTCCTTATCCTAAGAGGAAGCTACCCCTTTCCTCAGTAACCCTCAAGTGGCAGAGGTCAACTGGTAAATCTGGGAAGGAATATTGAATAAAAACTCTGCCATGGCCAGGAAAGCTTTCACTTCTGCTTGGCCTGTGCAACTCCATAATTGTTTTGACGAACTCTTAGGTGAGACATACACCATCTGCCATTAGTAAATGACCTAAATATACCAGTCCTGTAGAGCAAAATTTACATTTATTAGCTTTCAACATTATTTCTTGTACTTTAAAGAATATTTTTTTATTAACAACTTTATTTATTAGGTTTCGGTGCTTGATCAGTTGTACACACGTTTGCTATAAACTTATCCATAATCTTATTTGTGAGACATGCAGATCTCCAGCGATAACTCTATCAAATACATTAAACATAGCGAGAGAAAGTAGATGATATACATATCATGATAACAAAGGCGGACACCTCCACCGGCATATCACGTATCGACACAACAATATGATTATTAGATTACTCTGCACCATCATTTTCCGATGTGTCTGCCTGCTCACTTCCATGCCCCCGGTATATGGGGCAATGTCCTGCATAATTCTCTCCACTGTTCAAGGTCCTCCTCCAGTTTCACATCCTTTCTACAAGTTTTCATATGCAACTCTTCAACAAGTGACCACTCACCCACATCTCTCATCCATCTTTCCAGTGTCGGCACTCGAGGGCTCATCCAGTATATCGCTACCCGCATTCTGGCAAGCACCAATAACAATTGTAGCAGGTTATAGGCCATCTTACTTTTCCTACGCTTTGGTATCTGTCCCAAAAGACACTGCACAGGGCTAGCCTCCACTCGGATATCCACTCCCCCATCCCCCCACAGCCCACCCCTGACACGCTGGTCACCACACCCTGCCAACATTTTTGTACACTTTAAAGATTTTTAACACTTTTTGGACTTTCTGCATGGGTTCCTCAAGAGTGTCTGTGAAGATTAGTACTTCTTGAATAACTTCACAACAGTCATACCATCCAAAGAACTTGACTTTAGTCTGAAAGACTGAAGGGTCGGGCACAATCCAGAAGGAATTCTGTTAAATCTAAAAGTTCCAAACAGTGTTATAAAGGTTAGAAACTTGGAATGTTCACTCAACCAAATCTTGTGGTAAGATGACATGTGGTCTAAGGTAGTGAAAAACGGGGGGCGTGGCCAAGATGGCTTCGAGGTAGGACGTGTCTCGTTGAACTCCTACTCGCCGTCCGCCTATATCCGCTTCTCTCAGCATTTACCGGAGCCAAGTGTATGCCTGCTGCTCTCCGGGCATGTCTGTGCCCCCCTCCAGGTACCCACGATCGGTGGCGGGAAGCTGTGAACTGCAGATAAGAGCGACGGGCAAGACCTGGCTACCAAGGGCCACGCCGCAGCCGCGATTTAGGGGTGGTCCCAGTTTGGGCTGTCGAGGCCAGCTTCACCTGCGTAGTCCTGCGAGGCGTGACCAGGATGACACGTGGGTCACATAATGCTAGCCTCAGAGCAATGAGCAGCCTACCCCAGGACCCGGATCGGGCGCTGCCTGGGACGCCACAGCCACGTTGGAGCATGGACGCCACAGAGAGTCGAAGTGAGGCGAGACGGGTCCACCGCGATTGAAGCAAAGAGCGAGGAGTGCCCCCTACCCTAAGCTGTGGAGCAGCATCCCGGAGTGTGGCTGGCGATTGCTCACCGCCTCTGTGCACCGGGCGGTGAGCGGGAAGCAGCGTTCACGGCGGACCTACTGGCGGAGGAGTGTCCCACGGTGTGCGGGACACGGCGGCCTGCCGGCTGACGTTTAGAGGGCTCAACAGACTACGGGCCTGACTGGCACTACGTGTGGAACTGGGAGGAAGTGTTGCTGCCGGTGAGTGGGGCCTCTTCGTACTCCCTCTACTACTGCCTCTCTGAGCCACCATTTTGGAATAGGGCAGCCGAGCACCACAGACCCGCAGAGAGGTGGTGCAGGTGGCGGGAGTGGTTGGCTCTGCCGCTTTGGGCGTCAGTACATTGGCGCTCCGATGGTCACGGTGAAGCGCAGATCAGATCTGCTACCGGAACTCCCCCGCCACAGCAGACTTGGTGGCGCAGGACGCCTGGTACCAGCCACAGAGCAGAGCATCTACGCCGGGCCAAAGTAGAGGCATACTGAAGGATGGTGTCTGCAGTGAGGGGCCTGAGGGCTGTAATCGATCTACAAGACTGTTATGGGATCCATTGAAGCCGGGTTCTGAGATGGGCTATGGTTCTGAGATGGGCTATGGTGGTCTTCGGTGATTGCCGACGACTAAGTAATCTCTGGGTGAGCGGAGCTGCGCGTTCCTGCTGGGTGGCCCCCCCATAGACGCCTCTAAGACACAACGAGTCCCGCTACCGAGCCGAACAGACCCGAGAGCGCGGAAGGAAATGTTGAGCACACCGGTACAGCGCGGAGTGCTGATCGGTGGTTTCCGCACACCGCTGCATTCATGAGCATGTCCTCGACCAGAACAAGGAAACCTAGAGCCCAGACGGACATCTTTGGTAGGGCACTCCCCAGTCCTGGAGCGACAGCTGTCACATCTAAGTCCTCACAGTCAGCCCCTAGCACGAGTGATGAGCCCATAACTAATGCTTTCATGGAGTCGCTCTTCAACACCCTCCGGGCGGACATACGGACTGTAAAAACTGAGTTAACGGCCGAAATCAAGGATATATGCAGAGATGTTGACTGAGTAGGAGAGAGAGTGGCCACCTTGGAGGACCGAAGCGACGCGACGACAGCCGAAGTAGCCATGTTGCAGCAGGAAATCCTCAGTCTTCAAGATCAGCACCTAGACACCCAAGTACACCTCGAAGACTTAGAAAACAGGTCACGCAGACAGAACATCAGAATTCGGGGCGTCAAAGCCACGGAGGACACTATGGACCTCTTCGCATTCACGACGGGCCTCTTTCGACACATCCTGGCGGCCCCCGAAGACATGGCTATTGTACTAGACAGGGCACATCGTGTTGGCCCAGCATGTGCGCCTAATGCCCCCCCGGCGGACATATTGGTGTGTCTACAGGATTTCAAGACTAAAGAAGCTATCCTTTCAAAAGCGAGATCTCTCCATCCTATCTCCTACAAGGGACATGCCCCAATACTCTACCAAGACCTGGCCCTGATTACGCTGCAACGTAGTCGCCAATTCCGCCTTGTGACCGCGTATCTGAGACAGCAGGGTATCCCATACTCATGGGGCCACCCGTTTAGACTTCTCTTTCGCTTCAACCGCAAACTGCATCAGATGCACTCCCTTATCGATTCCTGTCGATTTTTGGGCCTAACACTCCAGAGTGAAGATGAAGACGCACAAGCGGCGCCTCAGGGCCCGAGATCACACCATCGCGGTGGCAACACCAGAGAAGGCGCCGGCGGTTTCGGAAACCAGACAAGGCGGACATTGCCAAGCGCCACAAGAGGCCCTAGCTTCAGCTACGGAAGCCCTGGCTGGAGCAGACCAGGCAGCTGAGTGATAGAAGGACACTATGCGGACTTGGCTCTGGCTCCTTGCTGGGTGGCGGGTGGCGAGGGGAGACAAGATCCCTTCCCTTGGTCACACTACAAGCCCACTATGACGAAGTCCTGGCCTACCCGGGATGGCGGACACTTTTTTTGGACATATCCTTTTTTCTTGGTTCCCCTTCCCTTGTTGTAGTTCGTTTTTTCAATGGGACTGTGTCTCCTTTGGGGTTTTGGTTTAGGGTATGGGCTCCCCCGTTCACCATTTTTTGTTGTCCGTTTTGCTCTTCCCCAGCGTCGGTGTGATTTGGGTGTCTCGCTGACACTCGTTCCACTGCACAGGCTACATACCACACAGCACTCCACCCATCATACCACCTTCCGATGACACAAGCTCCACTTAAAATTCTCACACTCAACGTACGGGGTCTGAATAACCCAATCAAATGCAGGGCGATCCTTAACTACCTTGAGCATTCTAAGGTGGATATATGTTTGCTACAGGAGACGCACCTTCTTTCTATAGACAAACATAGGCTGAAGTCCCAGGCTTTCCCGACACAGCTATTCTCCTCTAATACCTCCAAAACAGCTGGCATGGCCATACTGATCTCCCGCTCCTTTCAGGGAAGGGTCCTTCAGAAGGAAGCCGAAATTAAGGGCTGTCTCCTTACCTACCAATTCTCCCTGGGGGAGTGACGTTTGTGGTGGGGTCCATTTACGCTCCTAACGATGGTCAGCTTAAAGTCCTCCTCCAAGCTCTCCGGGAGGCAGTCGCTACTGCGGATCGGCATCTACTGCTTGGGGGGAGACCTGAATATTGTATTTGACAATGACCTGGACCGCTCTTGTCAGAGGACACACCAAGCAGGGGTGCACACCTTTGGCGCCATCTACACCCACGCACTCATAGCTACACATTTTACTCGGGGGCTCACAAAACATATGCACAACTGTATTATTTTCTTTGCTTCTCCTCACTCAAGGCCCATGCAATAAGCGCTGATATTCTCACAGCTTCTCCCTCCGACCACACTCCAGTCCTGGCCTCTTTTCTCCTACCACCCTGCCGTGGCCCTAGCGACACTGGTGCCTGAGAGATACGTTGTTACATCGCACTTCTGTGGTGGAACAAGTCCAGAAAGCCATCACAGACTTTCTTGACCTTAACGCTAATAGTGACACCTCACCAGCCACGCAGTGTTGGGCACTGAAGGCAGTCCTACGGGGAGTATTCATAGCCATATCTGCTGCTGATAACACAGAGAGGGAACGCAAGCGGGCCAAACTCACACAGAGAGTATGCGAGCTGGAGCAGATGCGCCAACGCACTGGTGCTTCCCGGGCTTGACGCCAACTGAGTGTAGAACGTAAACACCTGCCTGCCCTAGACCAAGACAAAGCCGAATACGCAGTCCTTCGGCTTCACCATTCCTATTACGTGGGAGGAGATAGATGTGGCCGCTTATTAGGAAATAAACTAGGGGAAACACGGCAATGACAGGGGGTCCATACGATCCGGACATCGGGGTGGGGAGTTGGTATCGGAGGACGCGATCATAGCAGAGACATTCCGGGATTTCTATGCGGGTCTCTATTCTGGGGATCCTCTAGATAATCAGGCCAGCGCCAACTACATAGCTGAGGCTCACATGCCCTCTCTGACGCAGGCTTAAGCTGAGCATCTTGACAGAGCGATCCAGAAGGAAGAGGTCATCTCCTCAATCTCTCTTTGTAATCAGCTGGTGCTGATACTGGCGATGCTGTGTAATACCTTTGAACAAGAGGGAGCTATCCCTGGAGACATGTTAGAGGCAGCAATAATGGTTATCTCCAAGCCGGGTAAGGATGCGACGGTCTGCGGGGCTTATCTGCCTATCTCTCTTTAAATATAGACATCAAGATATACACTAGCATTTCGGCGGCCTTCTTAGCTCCTTACATGGCCCAGTTGGTCGAAACTGATCAGGCAGGCTTTATCCCGCAAAGACAGACCAGCGACAACACTAAGCGCATTCTCCATCTGATTGAGAAGGCATCCCCCACTCAGGGAGACTATATGCTCTTGACCATTGACGCGAAGAAGGCCTTCGATAGGGTGCATTGGCCCTATCTTGAATTGGTCTTAATGGCTGCTGGCTTTGGTGAGAAACTACGGGCCAGGTTCTTAAATTGCTATTGTTCCCCCTAGGCAACAGTGCGCGTGAATGGTCACACATCCTCTCGGTTTCCCATTGGCCGTGGAACGAGGCAGGGGTGCGTACTGTTACCCCTCCTCTTTGCGCTATATATGGAACCATTAGCACTAAGAATCCGGCAACATCCCCTCATAACTGGGATCAAGTTTGGGGGAGATACCCATACCGTTATCCTCTACGCGGATGATATCCTCCTTTCACTTTCCGACCCCATTACGGCAATGCGCGCCCTCTTTGTTGAACTGCACTGCTTTGCTCTGGGGTCGTGTTTTAAGATTAACATGGACAAGTCCATAGCCCTAGATATCTCTCTTACGTCGCATACTCTTACCCATCTGCAGGAGGAGCACAAGGTGTTGTGGGCGTCAACGGTGGTGCCTTATTTGGGAATCCACCTGGCTCCTACTATTCCTGCCACGCTGAGATTAACTACTCCAACCTACGCAAGCATGTCCGTACGGTACTTGATGGTTGGCAGCGCTGCACCCTGTCCTGTCTAGACCGGATCGCAGCGGTGAAGATGACTGTCCTCCCCCAGATCCTATATCTCTTTCAGACCCTTCCCCTTCGACCTCCGCAGGGTTGGATCCAACGAATACAAGCGAAACTGTTGCGCTTTATTTGGCACGGGTGTAAGCCGCGTTTTCGCCATCAAGTCGCGGCTCTACCGCCAGAGAGAGGAGGGGTGGGAATTCCCGACATTCAGCTCTATTTCCACGCGACCCAGCTTAGATATCTAGTAGAGTGGCACCACCTGGAATCCTAAAAGCACTGGTTGCTCCAGGATCAGGCAGTAGCAGGTAGGCCACTACAGGGAGTACCCTTTTTAATAGAAACCACAGACCTCCAAACCTAAACGCCTCACATATCACGAGCAACATAATTGACTCCTGGGACCACACAAACATATCCAAACAGCTCACTGCCTTCCCGTCACCACTCACCCCGTTGTTCGACAACCCTGAGTTCCACCCTGGCACAGTGGCCTCCGTCTTTAGGACTTGGCGCTCTTCTCCTTGCAGATCACTGGGACACCTCTTTGACTTGGATGGTATCATCCCTTTTTCAAAATTTAAGGAGGAATACGGCCTCCCAGAGCGAGAGCAACTGACATATCTACAGGTCCGGCACTGGGCACTACACCCCTCAGTCAGGCCACAAACGCAACCTCTTCTTACAACATATGAGAAGTGGTTGGTAACGCGCACCTCTGATAAGAAAATAATATCTGATATCTACAAAATGCTATTGACTACTAACACGCACATGTACAACGCAGGCCGTACCAGGTGGGAGCGAGACTTGGGGAGGACTCTGAGCAACAAAGAGTGGGAGGGAGTTTATCATACAGCCAGACACTCAGGGTACCAAATAGTCCTCACAGAGATGCTAACCAAGGTTGCCACGTATTGGTACTACACCCCTGAACACATTCATCACTTTGATAAATGCAGGAGTGATCGATGTTGGAGGGAATGTTGGGGGGCAGGCACACTAGAGCACATCCTTTGGAGCTGCCCGGTTATACAAGCCTATTGGACCCAAGTCCTAGATGACGTAGACGCACACCTTGAAACGCAGATTCCGCGCTTCCCTTCGTAAGTCCTCCTGGGCCTTCCCAATCCAATGACATACCCCCTCAAATCGCGAAGAGGCCGCTTGATTGCTATCGCTCTAGGAGCAGCGACCCAAAACATTTTGATCCACTGTTGCTCCACTCAACTACCGACGCACACTGGTTGGCTCCAGAGGCTTTGGTCGGTGTTGGGTATGGAGAAACTTACACTGACAATGGCAGGCAGGGGGTCTGAGTTTCCTGAGCTGTGGCACCCTTTTCTCACATTACTGTTGTCGGAGTTCCAGGAATTAACCTGCCGACCGGTATCTACGGCTCCTTCGTCTCCCAGATACACAACTTCCAGACGCTTCTCCTAAAATGCCATGCAAACCTAGGCGCTAAAGGCTGGCTTTTGTCCTCTGTCCTTTTCCACCTTTTTTTCTTTTTCACTTTTCCTTTTAAGGTGGACGGGGGAGTGGGGGAGGGTGGCCGGGGAGGGGGAGGGGAGTTTTCCTTTCTTTAGGCAGGTTCTTGCCTTTCCTCATGTTTGAAGGCCCACTCCATGCTTCTTACCTTTGGTAATACTGCTGCTCGCCACCTGTTGGTCTCCCATATGTAATACTACTGGAGCTGAGTGCTTACCTTCTCCCTTTTTCTGTCTGTTGTAAATCAATTAAAAGATTTAAACCATAAGGTAGTGAAAAACGTCTTGTGCTTATAAGTTCTCCATTTCACTGCTCTTAGTAGCCAATAACACGGACGCATCCACTCAGAGGCTTCAACTGTTTCAATTATTCCTTCCTCACACAAATGTTCTATCTCACACTTTGTAACATCCTGCAAACTAAGTTGACTATTTCCATCCCGATAGGTATAGTACCCTCTTTCAAATGTAGGTAATATACACACCCAATTTTACCAGAGAAAACTTCTGGAAATTCTTTAAACAATGTTTCTTGAAAGCTGTTGAATGTATGCACTCAAACCTGTGTAATAGAATTAGGTTCACAAAGAATTCCTAAGAGTTTTTGATGCGGCCAACTCAACACAGTGTCTCGTTTACCTGGCACATATATCTTCCCGCTAACCATGTTGCCTTTGAATTCAATGTTGGCATTAAAATAACGAATTAAGTCTATAGGTTTTCCACCATAGCTGTACGGAGTGACATCCTATTTTAACAGTTTTACCTTTTCTTTAAAATATTTTTCATGATCCCGATCGGGCACCAATTAAAACCAAGCACTGGAATCCACCATCATGGTTATAATAATGGTACAGAATGTTGCTGATTCGGACTGATATTCACACCTTTGTTTTGTAATATACCTGACATTAACTATTTTCTGGCTAATTTACTCATTTCCACCAGATATTTCCGATTCTTTCTCTTTTACGGATCCACTTCTGCAGCATTTAGCAAAGTGACATTTACTACCAGAAGATTTGCACAAAACATTAACAACAGGGTATTCTTTTGAATTTGCCGTTTGTCCCGTAATATCACAGTGACAGCAAGGTCTTTTAAATTGTATCTTAACAGAAGTTCTCACTACTCCTTTGACTTTGGAACCAATGGTTTGTATAGAACATGAAAAATCTTTACCTTTGCTAAGCTCCTGCAAACAGGATAAAGAATGTTTGACTGTTTTCGCTATTTTAAGTACATCATTCAAATTTGGATTGTCACTAAACCATAATTCTCCGATGTTCTCAGATTTAATTTCAACATGAATTAATCACAAAGTCTTTCTTCAGAATTAGAGACTAATTTATGTAATTAAGTACTAAAAATCCTCTACAGATTACACATCCCTTTGTTCTCTCATACCAAAAGTGTATCTCTCCAGATCCATGGAAATCTTGTATGGAATATGTTTTTTTAATAGCGACATCAAAATCATTCAGACTCTGTAACTTCCTCATCTTCCTCAGTAGATAAGTGTGGTGAGTTTTCGTGAACATTCTGCCCTTCAACGCCTAAACAATGAACCACCATTGATTTTTTTTTCTTCTCCGGTGTGAGATTAGAACCACATACTTTCAGGCGATTTAATAAAACTCTTTTCTACTTGTACCCGGGTATGTTTGTTTCTCTCGTTGAAAGAAGAAAAATTGGGGCTGTATTGATGTTTTTCATTTAATAGAAGAATGGTATAAATATTGAAAAATGTAAAGTTGTGTTATAAAGAAACTAAGAGCAAAGTAAAAACATTAATAGGGAGTTAGAAATTGTGCTGGTATCCAATAGGATGCCTCGGAAATAAACCCAAAGGTCAATTGATTTCAACTCTGGTATTCTATGCAATACCCTGTGTGTTTTTTTCAGGGTACCAACAAGACCTTATTATGCTCTTGGTCAGTCTTCAATCTAGTACCACAACAACTGTGTTCTAGCAAAAATACGGTCTGTTAACTCTGGCTCTCCTTTAGATTTCTGTCCTTCAAAGATTTTTTAAGACTATAGCCTCTGTAGTTGCTCCGGTGATAACATCCATACACAATCAGTCATAAGCAAATGGCCAAGTATCACACTTTTGTAAAACCGCTTTGTTGATACCTCTCTTGAAGAGGTGTTAATTGGATCCGGAGATTATGGACAACTACCATACTATCTGTCCCCCCTGTTTTTTACGAGGTACTAGAAAGCTGTGTCAACTTCTAACTACCACAGTACATTGACAGTAACTCTTTACTTGACATCTTTCATTTGGGCTTTCGCCCGACTCCAAGTACTGAGACTATATTAATCAATGATATTCGTATGATATTAGATGCTGGAGGCTCGGTGGCCCTGATACTCCTTAATTTGTCTGTGGTCTTTGACACAGTCTCTCATAAAATTCTACTGGAAAGACTTTCTACTGCCAGCTAAGCGGCAGTGTTTTGGGTTGGTTTGCCACTATTTATTTATACCATCAGATCACAGGCAGTCAAAATATCAGCTTTTCCTTCTTCTTTTAAATATGTATTGTGTGAAGGGCCACAGGGTTCTGCTTCGAGCCCTTCACTTTGTAATTCATATGTGGCACCTCTCACTGATTTGACTACTTGTTTCATCTTCCAATTTTCCATATATGCAGAAAATACATAGATTATTTTGCGGCTTGAGAGAGATCTTAATTCTATTCAGAAAAGTTAAGCTTCCTTGTCCCAGTCGGTGGCTGGAAGAATGTTAATTCTTTAAGACTGAACACGGATAAAACTGAATTACTGGTGTTCCCTGGTGTTGGGCTCTACTTTTGTGGCCTGAGACTTTGGCTCCTGCCCTTCCCCAGTTTCTAATGCATGAAATTTAGGGGTTATTTATGACAACAAGCCCTCCTACATGGCCTGCATCAATAAAATTACTTCCACTTTCTTCTTCATGATGAAGGTTTTCAGGAACACTTTACTGTTCGTCCTGAGATCCTTTAGGCAACTTTTTATCCCTGCCCTGATCATAAGTTGATTGGACTGTAATAACACTTTGTCTGTCTTGCCTCTTATTTACTACATAAACTTCCGCTTATCTAGAATGCTGCAGTACTTGATATTCTCAAACATGCCTGAATCTCAATCCATTTTAAAAGTTGTCACTGGCTATCGATTCAGAAGAGATTAATTTTTAAGGCTAATTTTACATGTTGTTGCTCCACTATACTTAACTCATCCACCACTAATTCATTTTATGTGGCTAGGTTTCGCAGATCACTTCTAGGAGGTTGCTTCTTCTTCGTGATCCGAGCCCTATCTTTTTAAATTTTGCTAACTTTTAAAAACACATCTTTTCCAAAAACAGTTTGTTTCATCAATTTCCCATGCCTACTTGTTAAATTTTGTTGCTTGTGCTGCATTACAGCTTACAACGCTGGGACACCCTTGGGTGTCAAACACTTTACAAAACAAAAAATCAGATCATTTTGTTTCACCAACCTCACTTTGTGCATTGTAAGCCAGATCACCTTTGTGTTCCAGTGCAGTAACTCTGCATGCTCCCACAAGTCACTATCCTGCGAACTGTGTGGGCTTTGGGGCTGTTAGAGATGGGAAGGGGCACACATTTGTTCCAATGTCAGATTCAAATTGTGCTTAATTTCTCTGCAATTTTACTGTAAATTGGTAGGTTTATTAGTTTATGCTATGTGTCGTGCAAATGTTGCCACTCTTCTGGCTATTAGTGTTGGTTTATCCATTTCCTGCATAATAACAGAGGTATCAAGAATGGTTGCTGGGTTTAGACTTTAACAGTGTCTTAGATGTAGGAATGGACAGATCCTTTCCTCCGCTTAGGGGCACGGCCGCTGTGACTAACTCTGTGGTATTGAATGGCTGGGCACGAGGTTGGGGTCTGGTTGACGTTCTGAGACATCAACACCCGGGGAGAGGGTGTACTCTTTCTTTTCAGTACCTCATAACCTGCATGTCCGCCTCGATGTATTCTTTGGGGCCCCCTCCCTCCTTCCATATGTCTTGAGATCGGATTATTAGGGGCGCACCACTCAGATCACAACCATCATTGTGTTGTGCTGACTGGGAGGGTGGATCCCTACTTGGAGGCTACTGCCTGCGATGCTTGAGGATCTGATCTTTCGAGAAACGATCGAAGAAGCTATTGGGGAATACTTTGCGCTCAACACAGGGACCGCCTCCTCTTTGTTGGTGGAGTGGAAGGCCATGAAGGTCACCCTGAAGGTGAAGTGTTTGGGGTTGGGCTGCGGGTTGCGACAGCAGTTAGCATCGGACTTGCTTGACGTACAGAGACGCCTGTTGCCGTTGGAGTCTGTGGCGATGGTCGTTGCTGGGGAATTGGCTTGCTTGGAGGAGGCGCGCAAGAAGTATGCAGAGCTACTTGATCGGCAGCGCTGCCTCAACTTTGCAGCGCACTCTGCGTATGTGCATGCCAGGGCGGATCGCTCGGGCCTCTACTCGCCTTGTTAATCAAACAGGAGCATTTGGTTGGGCCGATTACGGCTCTCTGATCTTTGGATGGGAGACTTAAGCACACACAGTTTGAAATACACGGGAAGTTGTCTGCATATTTTACACAGCTTTACAAGTCTGGGCAACAGGTCCTGGAGGAGGCGATACAGGAGTTCCTAGATGGACTCCCATTCCCCGGTCCTGTCGCTGGTGCAGCGGATCGAGCTAGATGCCCCGCACATGTTAGATGAAGTTAGAGGTACGATGAGAGCTCTGCCATCTGGGAAGGTTCCTGGTCCCGACGGTTTTCCCCATGAATTTTACAAGGCATATGCTGACCCCTTGAGCCCACACCTGCTAGAGGTATACGAGGAGGCGCTCAAGACCCTAGCCCTCCCAGCCTCAATGACAGACGCTACGCTGATTACGCTTCCCAAACCAGGTAGGGACCCCACATCTTTGGGGGCCTACTGCCTTTTGGTGCTCCTGAATGGAGATTATAATATCTTAGCGGGTATCCTGGCAAATAGGTTAGCACCACTGATCCCACAATTGGTTCACCAAGACCAAAATGGCCTTGTACAGGCCCTTAACAAGTCACCCAACATACAATGGTTATTTTGGGTGATGCGCTGTGCTGTGTTGGATTGGCCGACGGCACGTGGTGTTGGACTTGGAGAAGGCTTTCGACAAGGTTAAGTGGTCCTTCATGTGTGCGGTGCTTCATCGATTTGGATTTGGGCTGTACATCTTAAGCCTTATTACATTACTATACGGGGCTCCTATGGTTCGGATAAGGCTAGGGACTCTCTTCTCCAACCCCATATTGATAGAACGGGGGACTCGCCAGGGATGTCCCCTTTCCCCCATGATCTTTGCCCTGGTGATTGAACCACTAGTGATGGCTCTGCGAAACTCGGCACCGGAATGGGGAATACGTCTTGAGGATGGCATGCATGCGATTTCGCTTTATGCAGACAATATTTTGTTGTATGTTAAGGATATTCTAGCAATCCCACAAGTCCTCCATGACACATGGAGGTCCTTTACGTCTCTGTCTGGGTTAGGTGTGCACTGGGGTAAGTCCTGCTTATACCGCTTTAACCCTGGTATGGAAGATCCGGGTTAGGAGGTGAACCAGAAGGTTGTGCATTGGCAACCCGGGGCGTTCATGTATCTGGGAATCCGCATCAATCATAATGATCAGGATCTTATGGATGGTAACATCACTAGGGCGGTTACAGCGCTCCAGTCTCAGATTGAGTTGTGGAAGACCCTTAACCTTTTGGTTAAAGGTAGGGTAGGGTTGATTAAAATGGTCATGGTACCGCATCTCCTTTATTATTTTTCTAATCTACCGCTCTACCTACCTGTGTCCTTCTTTCGCTCTCAGGAATAGATTATTAAGGATTTCATCTGGAATAATTCATGGTGCAGGGTGGTGTTGACGAAGTTGTATCCAATACGGTCGGGGGGGTGGGCTGGCTCTACCCAACTTAGAGCATTATTTCCTGGCATCTCAAATTCTGTGGGTGGCAAAATAGGAGGAGGAACTACCCTTATCTGACTCGGCGGAGCGTGACCCCCCCCGTACTCTCTGGACAGGATCCTCTCCATGTTCTACCCTTGTAACAGATGGAATGAACCTCTTCCTTTATTGGTCCAGACTGCGCAGAAATGTTTCCGCAGGGCGCTGCACCTTACTAGACACGTCACACCGTAGGCACCCGTAGTTCCCATATTGGTTATGCCGACAGTGCAGGGACGAGTACAGGGTATGGACCTAATTGACTGGGTGGGGGCTCGTATAACCATGCTAGGGATCTATATGCAGAAGGCGCATTACGGCCGATCCTCACCATTACGGACAACGACGGGGTTCCTCCAGACCAAGTTCTGAATCATGCCTCCTGGACGGCCGCAATGAGGCGCTGTTGGAGTGAAATTGCGCAGGAGCATCCCAACACATCTGCTCATGCAATACATACATGTAATGGGTGTGAGACGCCACCCAGTGAAGTGGTTTGAGGAATCGATCAGGGAGCATACCCTGATGGACTTAACACCGTTGCGAGTTAAATGGGAGACAGACTGGGGAAGGCCCTACTCGGAGAAGGAGTGGTCGTAGTTTTGGGGAGTCCCACACAAGTCCTTAGAAAAACCCGTTTTAGATATCTTTCCCCTGATAAGATAAATAGATATTTTCATAGACATGATGTGTGCTGTCCGCGCTCCAGGCTGGTAGTTGCCGATCTTTTGAACATGCTCTGGTCCTGTCCCGATCTACATGCATACTGGGAGGGGGTAACTGGGGCATTAGCCACTGGCACGGACAGGGAAGTGCCGAGGACATGGGAGGTTTGCATCACTGGCGTATTTCCAAGAAGCAAAACGCACAAAGCATCCAATAGGTTTCTTGATTTGAGTTTCATTGTGGCCAAACGATTAATTACGTGCAGGTGGAAGGCGGAGGAGCCCCCACCGATGAAGGCTTGGTTTCCTTCCATGCTTCCATGCTGAATTGGGTGAAGGCTGAGGCGGTTTCCTTAATTCGTGAAGATATGAAGGGCCTGCATAATTTCCCTACTTCCGCTGCATGGAATGCAATGCTGTGTGCGTTACAGGGGCTGTTGGCACCGGAAGACCCTTTGGATATTCGTATTCCGGATTAATTATGTGTTATACATGGGCAGACTTATGGCCCGAGATATGCTTTGATCTGTAGACAGCGTCCCTTGTACCCCAAACTGTACTGTCATCACTCCTAGCAGTCATGATGTGCACCTAAATGATAACTGACAGGGTTCCGTTTCACAGCTTTTGGGATCTGCGTTTCTTTGCCTACCTTTATGCGCTCCTGTTTCGCCTCCTACCCTTTCTTACCGACCGTGTTTTCACATTAGGTGTTATTCATAAGACTGTTTTGTTTACATAAGCAGACTAATGTGATATGGCGGAGTGAAGCCATAGGTTCTGTACAGATGTATTTGAAATGTAATTGCATAGTTGAGTTATAATGTACCACAACAAGATTAAACCGCATTAGGGATGAAGGAGGCTCTGTGATTTATGGGGTAGGCCAATTGTTGTTATCAGTTGTACACCATGCTAATGATGTAACCATGCCGTTGAGCTACTGATTCACAAATTGGGTATGGCTAACTATCTACTGGTTCTTTATGACAATTCCTATGATGATGTATTATTTTCTATTTATGCACAAAAACTTTAATAAACAGATCAAACAAAAAAAAACAGAAGCATCAAGAAACAAAGGAGTGCTCAATAATTTCAATGCTTAGAAGTCTTCAGACTGTTTGATGTGTTACATCACCAACCTAGGAAGCACTTGGAGATGTCCAGTGGGGTGCAAGACTCTTTCAAGTAACCGTTTTTTCCGACAAACAGTAGCACTTTTCCAGCGTATTTGGCAAAACTCATTTTTAAAAGTTGAGACTGAACATTATTGCAATGTTTGAAATATTAAAATATTTTGTGAGAAAATAAAACCCAAGTTAGCATCGATTCTTGTCAAAATAATGGATGATTACCCTCTAGCTAGCACTCTCACCGGCCTTATAATTTTTTGGTATGTTACCCATTAACAGCATATTTAAGTACACATTCTGTACTTATTGTGCTGCATGCATAGATTTTAACGGTCATGGCTAATTTCACTATGGTTAAACCGCATGAATACCCCAAAAAGCGAGAAGCTGAAGGCAGAGTATTTTTTTAAATGTAATATGATATGCTTTTACATCAGCGCATAATTTATAATCTTCAGGACCAAGCTGACATTTTTCTTCAAATTTGGTCTCCCTTTTTGGACACCAAAAAAGATGGCGGCCCTAACCCAATTCTCTCTTCTAATGTACACAATTTACCTATTTAATTTATTATCTCATATTCTTCTAATATACTATTTCATTCTCATCACCCTTTATCTTCCCTCTCTCCTTCCCTGTTACTCTGGCACTGTTTTGCTTTATTTTACTTCTTTTCTTTCTTTTAATTTTGTTAGATCTATTAAACCATCCTTTTCCCTACAAATAAGATTTACTCATATATTTATATATTGTCAGTTATTATAAGAGATGATAGAGCATGCACTTTTAATCTTTTTCCTTGTTTTCAGTACTACATATATGTTTAATAATTTATCCATTTATTCATGTCTCACTGTTTTACATATAATTTCTTAATTACCTTATTTATATTATTTCTGTTTTCAATTCTCATATTATTAGTCTTTATTTTTAATGTTTTACTGTTTTATGAATTTGATATTTATTATGTACTTTATTGCATAATTCAATAAAAAATGTCAACACAAAATGCTGCACATTCTAACAGTACTTGTGTAAATTGAACTGCGTCATTTGAGACATTTTTATTGAGGCTTTGACCAATAGCCTAGAGAGGTGATTCAATGCTGGTTGTCCATATGTAAAAAGGGTTCATCCCAAAATGGCACCAGTTTATGCAGTTGCATTTACTCTCCCTTGTAATGGTTTTGTGCAACAAGAGAGCGCGTGACTAAAGATCATCATTTAAGATATGAAAACGGCATTTGGTTTGGTACAGTGGGATTTCCTCTGGGATGTAGTGCAAAAGATGGGTTTTGGACCTCATTTTGTAAACATTTGACGTGCATACATTTTGATTGCTTGTGAATGTTTGACTGAATTGTTTCACTGCAATGCCAATTTATTTTAACTTTTGTTTTCTCCTAATGGAGTTTTGTTGTGCCCTTTTGGTTGACCTTCAGTTGCTACTAGTATTCCAAATTAATTGGTTATCTAAAGTCAGGGAATGAGATATTTGTTTATGGAGGGTGCTACAGAGGTTCTCTGTACTAATTTAGGTACTTTTCCTACTGTTTATTAGTTTTCTGATTTACAGTTGTATGAGGTTACAAAGAGCAGATCTATTTAGTTTCTGGGTGTAGGGTAGGGTAGGTGTGTTCCGAAATTGAGATTCTCCTCTTGAATCATATGACACAGTCTTGTTCCAATGATTTATAATGTTTTCCTGAAATATCAACCTCTTCTTGATGAAAGTCAAACTTAGAACTAGGAGTCATTGGTTAACGTTCAGAATTACCTCCGGTGGAATTTCAAAAGTCTTTTTTTCTGATTTAACAGTGTTAAGTTCGTCCGTATAAGAGTTGCTAAATGTACCAATTTAGCTTCCAATAGGTACATATTGGTTTCCTCCAAGAAATGTTAAACCTTTTGTTAGAAATATTTTCCTGGACTCCCAAATGTCGTAGGTAGTGAGTTAATAGGATACCGTGACATTACTTAGGCACTAGGGGAACAAAGCAGTGAAGGCAACTGACTTGATGATGATTTTGCTTGTCAGAACATCGAAGAGAATATATATGTTCTGGAACATCAATCTTCCATCTGTTGTTGGAATGGAACAGTTAACAAGTGTCTTTGCAAAAACATAATCTCTGTTTTTCTAGTCTAGTTAAATGATTTAATGAAAATTCAATATAATTTATATTAAAATGGCACTAATGTGTGAATTTTCAATTTGTATGTATCCTTGCACCACAGTTTATTATCTTTGCCTGTTGTGGAAAGAAAACATAAAATGTTATTAAAGAACTGGCAAAATAGAACACTCATGATATATGATTATACTTTGTAGGTAAAGGAGCCAGCCAGTCGGATCTCCAGTATGTACACAAATTTGGGTTTCACACAGTTACCTGCTGTGGTTATCTCCCCCAGGTATGTTATAGTGTAGTGGATCCAGATTGTCCTGAGTTGTACAGTATGTTACCTGTAGAGGAGCTACATCGCCTGCCTTGGCAAAGCGCACTTGGTCAAACACATATATTATGTTTTCAGAGGCCTGGAACCAGACCTGAGGCAGCTAAGGAGTCACAGTTTCGCATTCAGTGGCCTAGATCTTTCACCATAGGGTCTCCTAACCTAGGGCCTGATTATCATGGCGGTGGGACCGCCACCGTAGGCCGTCACCCCACTGGGTCCGACCGCCGCATTAGAATGCAGGCGGTCAATGCCAGGCTGTCCGGGGTTAGGCCGCAGCATCCGACAGGATCATGGATCCTGTCATTGCGGCAGTCAGACTCCTATTCCCTACAATGTGGCGGTGCCTGGGCACCGCCAAGAGGATAAGGATGTCCCTTTATGCCTGCCATTTCATGGCAGTTAAGCCACCATGTAAAGGCAGGCGGTAAAGTAACTTTAGGGACCAAGCAGGTCCCAGTTTCCCCGTGGCCCTCCGCTATGGGGCCTGGGAGGCTCCTATTTTACCTCCCTAAACATCCTTATACCATGTGGCAGGCACCGCACATAGTGCAGGCATGTTTCAAATGTGTATATTTTGTATTGCGGCGTGTGCTGCTACCCACAGCACACGCTGTAATGCAAAATATACACATTGCAACCACAGAGAAGGCGGTTGCATCGTAATGCGGACAGCGGAACCGCCGACTTGTAGTCAGGCGGTCCTGCTTCCACCACAGTCGGACCAGAATCATAATCGAGCACCTAGAATGTAATGGTACCTTTGTGCAACGAAGTTTGAAAAGCATCTCCGTTAAGCCCGTCGGCCAGCGCCCGTCGCATGCGCTACCCGCGTAGTGCTGCGCACGTCTGTTGGCCCGCGCGGCCCGCCCACTCAATGGAACACCGTGCACCGAATTTGCCGCTGCGGTTAAGGCGTTCATAAACTGGTGTAAACACGTTGGTATTTTACAACCTGGGCTAAAACTCACAGATATGAGTTCTGAAATCTAAAAGGTGGACAGAGGAGAGAATGCAAGTCAGTGTGGGGTAGAAAAAAAAGATTTATAAAATGTACACAGATCTTCTTAAAAATGTGTATTTAAATTCTTCACAGGTGAAGAACCTGGCAAATAAGTAAAAACGTTAGGTCCACATGTACTCTGCGCTAAAATGGGGTCTAGGATGTGTCATCAAATATCCAAATTCATTTGATCCAAATAACTATTAGGACCTGTAGATGTACATCTTTTCATGTTTAGTAGTAACAGACTGTTAAGAACTGTATTCCAGCTGCCTTTTCAATTTTTTCAAACTTTGTAGCAGGAAAGCATTCCACGTTGTTTTCCGATACACTATTATGAAAAATCAGAGGTAGTTTATGTTTGGAACAGTGACTGGTTTTGTGACAGCTGTTTTCAAACAAAAAACACACTCCTCGGGCACCTCAGGCCTGATTTCTTTCCTTGTTATTTTGTGTGTACCATAATTAGACCCAGTGAGCTTTGCCATGGACAGCAGCAGATCCTAGATTTAACAGTAAGTGTTTATTTTAATGTATTTTAACAATATGAATGTTTAATAACAGTGCACCTGTTCTGAACGGGGTTGCTCTCAGACTCAAAGCCAACAGACCTAAGCAACCCATACTTTATCTATACTTTATTCTCTTCCTCTCTCTCTCTCTCATTCTGTCTTTCTTTTGCATGTGCTCTTTCTTTCTCTTTGGTCACACTCTGCCCGTTATCATTCCATACCATTTATTTATTTTGGGGATTTTGTAGAGTGCAGCTCACACCCATGTAGAGGTCTCTTGGCTCCTAAGCGGACTGTGCCATTGCCCTAGAAGATAAATATGAAAAAATAGTCCTAGACCCATATTTAGTATTTAGAACAAATCATCATAAAACCAAGACCGCATCCGGATCAGGCGTCTCCGTGTTCGGAGACGCCTGATCCGGATGCGGTCTTGGTTATACAGCGTTTTGGGATATTAAGAAAACCTACCAAGTGAATGTATAGAGAACCGAATGAGGGACTCCCCCGAGTACTCCACGCATTTTGGCTGCGTACCTGTGGCTACTACATTCATGTGCCGGTTCTATGATCAATCTAAACAGAACTGACAGGGAGATCCGTTTTCCCCTGCTAAACCGACTTTGAGTGTCTCCCAAATAGCACACTCACACGTTCTTGGAATTGAGTTCTACTAAAGGACACACCTCGTCATTGATATACTTGAGGTCACTTAGTATACATATTTTTCGCTGGTGGAGCACTTCATTAAGTGGTGGCTCACCTATGTGAAGTGCTGCCTTCTCACGCTTTAGGTTCCCTTGCCCGCCCCTGTCCTGATGAAGACCTGTAGCTGAGGTGTTAACCCACCCACCAATGCGCCAGGTCGAAACGTCGACATCTTTTCACCTCTGTTTTTTTGAAACCTGAATCCATTTCCCATCCCTCCCCGTCCACTGCAGTTTGTTTTTGGAATAACGAATTGTTTTGATTTAGTTGTATGGGTCAGGTTTCTGTCATAAGGAATGGTACCTTATCTTTCATATTTGAATTATCTAATTCTTTTATCAATCTTTCCTTTTACACAAACACTTTTTCTTGCACTTTACTACTGTGCCTGGCAGTATTCTCTCTTGGATTTATGTATGAAGTACTTTTATGAAATTGTAAATATTTGAATAAATGATGATATTGAACATCTTTTGGAACATCTTATGGGTGCATTGTATGTATATGTATAGACAAGAACAGATTGGGCTTTTTCTTCCATTGCTTAGGATTAATTCCTATGTACTAGTATCTTTCAAAGAATTGATTTGTTCTAAATACTAAATATAGGTCTAGGACCTTTTTTTCATGTTTATCATTTGATACCCAGGTCCTTTGACTATTTTGGGTGATACCCCATTTTTCTAATGATTGCCATAGAATAGACATGGAGGGCTTAAGTCTGTATCCTTAGCAGTTAAATACACCTCAGCAGGATTGGTTCCTTCTTGATATGTAAAGGTATCATTCTCTTCGTGAGAGCCTTGTGTTTGGAAAGATTTGCTGTTCAATTTCTTCAGATGCAATTTAGAAACAATAAACCGTAGTTGTTCCATTGAGTTCAATTATCTGTTTGGTACATGTTTGACAGTTCTTATGTTTAACGAGTACTTTTTTGTGCATAGAAAACCCGATGCTTTAAGAAGCCTCTTTAAATCGGATTCGCATCCAGTGCAAGTGGCGAAGTGCTTTGACAAATATGATACATTTCCATGTGGTATAATAGAGTCCTGACTGCAGTACTCTGAATGTAGTGCTGCTTTACTATATACTTTTTCATAACCTCAAACAAAGGCAGTTGCCAAAGTCCAGTCTAGATACCATAAAGGCATTACAGGCTGTCACCCTCGTAGAAGAGGCACGGGTGGACTCTCCCTAGTAATGGCTTTGGCGCAGATGTAAAAGATCCAAATTGTACAGATTATATGCTGTCTGCACGATACGATTTTAACCATAATAATATGTTACCTTCAATGGAATAGGCGGCTAAGTGAGAGAGGCAAAGCAAATGGTTGATTGCATTGAATTGCCACCATTAGATCACTCTTTTTCTCATTTCTATGTAGCATTTTGCAGGTGTATCTTCAGATAGGCTTTGTGACATGTGCAAGAGAGCAGTTTGCAGTAAAAGAGACCAAACTAAATACTACAAAGGTCTTATCGATACTTCCAGGTATATTGAGTGCACTCACACAGCTAACCTCAACCCACTGTGAATACAAATCAAGTAGCACTATGGAATAAGGTGGTGTTCACCATGAAGAAGTCCTACAATTTCTTTGAATCTCTTTATTACATTTTTTATTAGAATTTACATTTTGACACTAATACACTCTGTCAACATCCTATATAACGAAAATGTTAAAGTTTCAGGCTCATATGCGGTTCATACAGTACATAAAATGCTATCACACAGTCTACAATTAATGTCTTCAACAAGTATCTGGCATTGGGTGAGTTATGTTGCTACGTTCAGCAGATTAAGTCAGGCCTCCTTATAGGAGTCTGCAAGAGTTTCCCCAGTATGGTTCACCATTGCAATAGTAATGTAAAGAGTCCATCAAACGAAAAACTAAAACTAACAGAACTGGAGCCCACGTTTACAGCCTTTCGTTTCCCCCCTGTCAGCCTCTTTTCCCCCACCCACGCACGCCAGTACAGCGATCCGCTATAGCTGTGAATATGGAGACGGAGATACAGCCCCAGTAGGTTCTCAGTTAATGGAGAGGTGCTGTAGTACAAAAAAGCATCAGCTGAGGGAAATGACAATCCTGTATTTCACCGACTCCAGCCCGCTTACTGGTTAGGCCCACTCATAATTATCACGCATAGATGCCCAGTATCTTAGTATTGCATCCCAGCTAGCAGCCACCAGATATTTGCGCAGTCCCAGGGCATCGCCTCTGTGCAAAGCTGCGCTCTCCGCCTGTGCTCACACAAGAAATGACAGTAACCAGGCCTCGATAGGAGGGGCTTCTGGGAACCTCCGGCTGTGAATGATAAGCGGCTTAGCGGTTAGGACTCCCAGAACGAGGAATCTGGAGGTTGTCTTGTGTTTCTTGGCCCTAGGAAATACACCCAGCACACAAACCTCCCATGTGTTGAGGACAGAGCGCTCCGCACAAGATGACAGCCTGTTCGTAACACCTTGCCAGTATGTGTGTAAAGTGGGGTAAGACCAGAACATGATGAAGAGGTCCTACATTATCGATTGCCACCTCCTCCCATGGACACTTGGGTAACTCTCTACATGCCATTGGCACATGTCTGGTTCTATGCACTTTATCACTCATATTACATTGTATACAATCTCTTACTGCACTTTCTCCCATTAAGTTTGTACTTGGCCACCAAACGTCTTGGTGTAATCGCTCCTTCGTTTTAGCAATGTGCTAAACAAATTAATTTGCCCCTAAAAGATTGTGGCGGAACCAATCTTGTACCTCTTGTTAAAGCACCATCTTTTACTGCTAATTCTTCTTTAACTACAGACCATGGTCTCTCTAATGTAGCAGTTTTTCCTGTAAATATTAGTTCTATGGCATCAAGCAGTGCAGTATCCTTTGCTATTTCAGACTTCCATTCATCATCTTCTATAGCACCAAGTATGACTTCACAAACTTTTACCTCCAGTTCAAAATAATCATCCAAATCATCCTGGGAATCCACCAAGTCAACTAAGTGAGTTGAGCAGTTAGCTGGGAAGGTTTTAGCACCAGGAATATTTTCAACCGTAAAGTCATACTCCTGAAAAGCAATAACCCACCACCTTATCCTGGGTGATATGAAACGAAAACCTTTTTTGAAAAAAATATTTTAACGGCTTATGATCAGATATTACCTTAAAAGTTGTTCCCCATATCAAATTCCTGAAGTTTGCTAAAGCCCCAAAGATGGCAAGAGCTTTTTTTTCAATCACTGAGTAATTTAACTCTGCACCCTTCAAACATCTCAAAGCATAAGCAATTAAAAGTTCAGTCTCTCTTCTGAACAGCATCTGCTCCTTTTTCTTTACTACTTGCATCTGTGATTATACAAGTGTCCTCACCTGGAATAAATGCGTGCAAGTTGGGCGCATTGGCAAGATCTTTTTTTATCTGCATAAATTATTCTTTACACACTTCATTCCACATGAACTCCACCTTCTTACCTTGGAGTCTCTAAGATGACTTGTCTTACCGCAAATCCTCTAATAAACGTACTATAATATTCTGCCATTCCAAGGAAAGATATCACTTCTTTGTTGGCACAGAGATCCCTCATATTCACAATGGTTTCAACCAATTGCTTTTTTGGTTTGATAGCTCTCCCCAATATGTAATTTCCCAAATAGTTAACTTCCCTCATGCATAACATGCACTTCTCTTTCCTCACAGTACGTCCTGCTCTTAACAATCTCTCCAGCACCTCTTCCCTTTCACATCATGTTCATCTTTTCTTTTCCCAAAGATTAACACATCGCCTTGATAACAAGGTACCCCTTCAATTCCTTTCAAGACCGTAGACATGACTCTGAAATATTGAGGCTGCCGATATTAAATCAAAGGGAGTCCTTAAAAACTTGAAGGCCCCATAGGAGTAATGAATACTGTCAACTCTTGGGATGATTTATCTAAAGTAACCTGATGGTAGGCTGATTCTTGAGTAGTAGAGTAATTAGCACCAGCCAAAGTTGTCACCATTTCATCAATGTTAGGTTACCTCCTTGTTAAGTCCTCTGAGGTCTGCACTCAAACCTATTTCATTTTTGGATTTCCTCGCCACAACAATGGGAGCCAACCACTCGGAGGCTTCCACCCGCTCAATTCGTCCCAAATCAACCAGATGTGCATTATCTCACTGTACCCCTTCCTGTACACTAAGTGGTATTTTCCTCACCCTGGCAACAACAGGTTTGGCAGCCAACTTCAATTTAATTCAATGCTTGTAACCCTGCAGACATCCTAATTCATCCCTAAATATTTCTTAGAACTTCATCTCATACTTACTCCCATCTTCATCTATTTCCTGTACCTGAACTTGTGGAACATTAAGGCCAACTAAGTAGAATATCCCCCTTGTTCGACACATATACTTTTGCCATACATCTTAATGGGTAACCCTCCAAATCCAGTAGGTTTCACATCTATCTTGATCAGTTTCACTCTCTCTCTAAAATTGTCATCAAAAACTTTTTTAGATATCATAGTTAGGTGTGAGCAGCAATCAAACGTCATCCTAACTTTGCAGTTCTCAATATTGACCCATTCAAAGGGATGGTCATTTTTGCATTCAGTTACTAAAAAAACAATTTCTTTTACCTCATGTTTTTGCCCTCTTTTGTTTTTTCGTTTGCAAAACACTTCGAACAAAGACCTCTTGTCCTACAAGAGTTTCACAAAACAAGTAGCATCATGGGTCTTATGTCCAAACCTCTAAAACCTGAAACATGTCCATTGAAAGTCAGAAAACACTTTTGACTTTCTCATAATACTCTTGCAGACATTTGCATGGATTTTTGCTTAACCTGATTCGCCTCTTCCTCAACCTTGTTTGTACTTGCACTCTGCTTAGTCTACTTGTTTAATTCTCCCACACACTTAACCATATGCTCACATGCTTTGCTATAAAAATCACTTCCTCCAGAGGTGATTCGTCTTTTAGATAAAGTTCTTCCCTTATTTAATCATTGTAACATTTTAATACTCTTATTCTTTCTTCTGGATGTCCCCCAAACTTGCAACTTGCCGCTAGTTTTCGAAGTCCTGTCACAAAATATTACACCGACTCATCCTTCTCTAGTTTTCTCACCCCAAAATAATATCACTCCATAATAGTGCTAACCTTAGGTAAATAATGATGGTCAAGTTTAACAATACAGATCATATTTATTCAAGGACCTCTGAACAGCCGTACTTAATTCTGGATCCAAAATTTCATGACCTTCCCCACCCAAACAATGAAGTAGTAGGGAATATTTACACTCCACACTTAAATTATTGCCACATACTCTTGCTCAGTTAGCAAACATTTTCTTATTCTTCTGCCACTTGACAAGTGGTTCCCCTGGACTGGAAAGTAAAAATGGCGGTGGTGTGACATTCCGCATTTCGAATGCTTTATCCTACACAGTCAGACAGCGTCTCCTTACCATAAGATGAATAGTCAGTCAGCACACACTTTAGCAAAATATATCTTGTTATGAATGATTATAGAACATATGCATAATCCAGACGATAATTATTACAGTAGCAACCATTATCCAAATAGCAGAAATGAGTGGCTTTGGTCACCATGTTTAGATAATGTCAAAGGTGCGCCCATCACCGTTTGAATTTGACAGGCACCAACACTTGCGTGACTCTCACCTTATACTTTCTGGAGACCCTTATATGATGGTGTGTTTGCCACTGTTGAATAGCAAACAGCATTGGCTTCTCAGAAGAAACTGAATATTGGCGTGCTTGTCACGGTGTTTCAACAAGCATATTCAAGAGTTAAGCAAGTGTGCTTTTTACCGTTTAATGGAAAAAGCACGATTCAAAATTTGCGAACATACGTGACAAGAATTCTCTATTCTATTAAGGACAAGGAGGCGAGGATTATGCTTTCTCATTTCTTTATTAGAAATGCTCAGCAGCCAATTAGAAAACAGTAAATAAAAAACAAACTACAGTACCCATGAACACCAGGGTATCACGTGACCACCCATAGAGACCATAGTATAAAAGGTCATGCAGAAAGTATCACATCCTCTTTCTTTGGTGAGGAAAAAACAGTTCAGATTGAAACAGGAAATCCAAAGAACGTTGAACATCAGGAAAATAAAGCCAACAAAGGACGTGGGCAGCCGTAGAGCACTGGAAACAGAAGATCATCGAAAGGCAAGATAAGCCAGGTGGAACAGAAACCTCTACTTCGGGTCAGAACCTGAAAAGAGACATATAGCCGTAATACATATTCAGAATATATAGTGAAGTCAGAAAATTGAGGGGGTAGAAAAAACAAGGAATTGCAATAAACAAATCCATATGCAAATAGCAATATTATATAATTATATAACATATGCAGAAAAAACAATAACAATGGGTGGGATAATCCTTGCCTCCTTGTCCTTAATAGAATTGAAAATTCTTGTCACGTATGTTCGCAAATTTTGAATTCTATGTCAGGACAGGAGGCTCCGATTATGCTTGTTCAAAGCTGATCCACCACCACAGAAGCAATATGATCAATTGGTTTGTAATAAAAGGTTTTGAACACTGAATCAGAAGACCAATCTGCGGCCTTCATGATGTCAAATAAAGTGACATCCATCGAGAATGCTTTAGAAGCCATAGCCCCACGTGCCGAATGTGCACCAAAAATGGAAACATCAATGCCAGCTTCTGACATGAGCCATCTAATCCAGCGAGCCAATGCAGCTGGGGTAACAGGGCGAAAAGTCTTCTGAAAGCAATTCAACAATTGACCTTGCATATCTGAACGTAAAGGAGCAGTACTTACCTCATAATCCTTGACACCTTGAACAACACAAAGGTTGGGATTATTGGGAAAGGAAGGATAGGTAATCGAGGTAGTATTCGTTTTGATACGTCTGGAAAGAAGAAATGTGACACCTTCAGGTGTAAAGCTGCGACCTGCCAAGTCCAAAGCACGAACATCAGACACCCGTTTACAGGAAACAAGGCATAATAACATAGTCAGTTTGGCTGACAGTTGTTTACGGGATAGCAAGGAACTGGAAGGCCAGGCCTCCAAGAAATTCAAAACAATGGAAACATCCCATAAAGACACGTACTTAGGACATGGAGGTTTCGCCAGACGAATACCCTTAAGTAATTTGGCAATCAGAGGATGTTCACCCGCAGGCTTACCAGCAATATGCAGATGGCCCCCCGAAATGGCGGAACGGAAATTATTGACAGTCGATAAGCCAAACTGGAGGAAGCAAGAGACGCTAGAAAATAATGTTCAGGGAGTCATCCGCTGAAGTGGGATTAACCTCCCGTTGAACACACCAGTCACACCATCGTTTCCATGACCCTCTGTAGCTTTTATGAGTATTGGGTGACCAGGCTTCACTGATAAAATTAGAAGCGTCTCGTGAAAGGCCTCGGACCGTCCAGCGATCCCCGAAATTCGCCATGCTTGCAGAAGGAGATTGCCTGGTAGAATCACGGGATGCAGATTACTGAGAGGATCCAGCAAGAGATTCCACTTCTGGGGAAGAAGGAGCGGCACTGCACACCACATCTCCAGGAGAACCGGAAACCACGCTTGAGCCCTCCACAGAGGACCAATCAGAATCAATTCTGACTGATAATGCTGCGTGCAAGCCAAGACCCTGGGAATCATCATGAACGGGGGAAAGGCATAGCACAGAACCGACGGCCGAGTCTGCAGAAACGCATCCGTGGCCAGGGCTTCCGGATCCGGCCTCAAGCTGAAGAACAGAGGGAGCTGAGTGTTGAGGTGAGAGGCGAACAGGTCGATCTGACACTGACCCCAGATCCGGAGGAGAGAACGGAAAACGCGAGGATGAAGCCTCCAATCGCTGAAGTCCCGAAGGTGGCGCAAATTCCAGTCCGCAACCTGATTGTTGCGACCGGGAAGATACTCGGCAATAGCAGTGATCTTCTGTTGCAGACAAAAGTGCCAAAATTCTTTGGCGATCTCCGCCAATATCTTGGATTTCGTTCCGCCCAACTTGTTGACATACCGAACCGCCAAAATATTGTCCATGCGGAGAAGTATGCAGCAATTGGAACGAAGAGGAGTGAAACAACGGATCGCAAATGACCCTGCCAGGAGTTCCAGGCAATTTATATGGAGAGCCAACTCCTGGGAGGACCACCGACCCCCCGTCGACACCGGACCGCACCGGGCTCCCCAACCCCACAGACTGGCATCGGACTCTATCACCAGTTCCGGAGAGGAGCCGAACAGGGCTCGCCCGTTCCAGGCATCCATGTGGTCTAACCACCACTGCATCTCCCACCTCGCTTCCTCTGAAAGAGGGATTAGATCGGAATAGTGAAGGCCTTTCTGGAGATGACGGATCTTCAAACGTTGAAGTGCCCTGTAATGCAGAGGGCCTGGGAAAATCGCCTGAATGGAGGACGCCAACAGACCTACAACTTGTGCTAACGATCTCAATGACACAATCTGTCTGGAAATAACCGTAGTCAATTCCCTCTTGATGTACCGAATCTTTTGATTGGGTAAGAGAAGTTGACATGAATGAGAATTGACCTGGAAGCTCAGAAAATCTATCACCTGCGATGGAGTCAAGACCGATTTCTGAGGGTTCACCAGAAATCCCAGTGATTGTAAGAGGTCGATGGACCACTCCAGGTGCGTCAGGAGTTTGACGGGACAGTCTGCCATGATCAGAATGTCGTCCAGAATTATAATCAAGTGAACACCCAGAGCGCGCAAACATTTCACGACGGGCCTCAGAAGTTTCGTGAAGCACCAAGGTGCTGACTAGAGGCCGAACGGAAGAACCTTGTACTCGAACCAAGTCCCCTGCCATTGGAATTGCAGGAACCGACGATGTGGACTGAAGATGGGAATCGACCGGTACGCATCCTTGAGGTCGAGACGAACCATCCAATCCCCTTCCAGAAGAAGATCTCGCAACAGATGGATTCCCTCCATCTTGAAATGCCTGTAAACGACCCCTCCGTTGAAGTCCTTCTGATTGAGAAGCAAGCGGGATCCGCCCCCTTTTTTCTGAACCAGAAAAACCGTGCTGACGAACCCATTGGAATGGCGGACAGTCCGAATTATTGCCCCCTTTTCTAGAAGAGAGTTTATTTCTGCGGAAATGAACTCTTGATCCTGAAGGGAGAAACACAGAGGACTGGGAGGGTGGGTTTGATGTTGTGGCTGATAAAACTCTATTTTGTAACCTTGAACAGTTTCCAGCACCCAATCATCGTTGGAGATTAGACGCCAATTGTGCAGAAAAAATTGTATCCTGCCCCCCAGAACCACATTGCAAGCTGGAATCAAGTTCACCTGAACTGTTGGAATCCTGGTAGCCACCTTGATTTCCGCCGGAACGTCCCTGTGAGAAGTTGGCCTGATATGTGATGCCCACTATTCTAGTGGTCACCCTGTATCAGTCCAAACAACCTTTATGGTGATGGTTGTAAAGTCAACCTTCTAGACCAGCTATCCTAGTGGTAGCATGGACAAAGCAGTCTTAGTCTAAACTCATGAGGGCATGTGAAGCCAGCTTTTTTACCATATGCAACCCCTTTAATACCAAATGAAAGGACACCACACAGGTTATATATAAAATATATATGTATTTATTTCTAACACAACCCCTCTGAACTCTTTATGAGGTCAGAGACACAAGCACATAACAAGATACTTAATTATCATACAATAAGTTGCACAATATACAGTAGCACCCTAGGGGAACGTCAAACCATATACTAAAATAGTGGTATACCCAACTGGCAAATAGCCCTCTGAGACCACTCAATAAGCTCATCTGGGTCAACAAGGGCCGAAGACTCTTTGACCAGAAAACCGAGATCTAAAATCTTTGTGAGAGGACCTAGTAAACCGAGCAGCTTGTCTTGACAGGAACGCCAAGATCTTCAAGACCCTTCTTCGGATCTTTGGCGTATTTTTTGAGGTAGGTGACCATCGTGGGATCAACCTCTGGAGTTTCAGCCAAATGGTCGGCGAGATCCGGACGTGGACATTCGGACCGAAGGCGGGCCCTGACGTCCTTCTCAAAGGGTTGTCGAATGTGAGCCTGTACATACTCAGCAGGGGAGGGAAGCCAGGAAGAGGAATGCGGATGAATGATATCCGAAGGATCAAAGGTTAGTACAGGTGGATGTGTGGGAGCATCAACATAATGCTCCTTACACTTCCTCTGTCACGGTGGAGGATCATCCTGATCAGTGGAAGTAGAGGAATGAGTGTCATCAGAAGCCATAGGGGGGTTGGTGGATGTCGAAGCACCAACCGAGGTCTTGTGGAAGACTTGTCAGAGTCCAGACTTTTGGCCAATTTCTGAAAATCTGTCCTATGAGTATAAACAGGGGATCTAGAGGACGAGCGTGAAGACGGCAACCAGCCTTGCTGTTGTGCATATTGAGACAAATTACGTTTTAAGGGGTTTATGGCACGAACAAGCGCCTTATTAACGGAGTGTTGCACACCCTGGTCCAAAGCCTCAACCAAATCCTGCTCCAAACAGCCAGAGGCGTCATCATCGTAATATTAGTCATCTTCATCAAAATATTCATCCATAGTGACACAAGGTGTAACAGTAATGCCCACAAGATGACAAAATTCAATAATGGCCAAAGGCACAATGCAGGGGGAGTGGATAACCCCACAGCAAGCCAGCAGCACAGGCAGAACCTGCACACACTGCAAACAGTTGAATGTGGAGGGAGGGCTTGCTGCAAATTATACACTCTAGGCAGAGCCTATGCTATGTTATACAGCCCAATGCAGTTTTTTGAAGCAAAAGGCTTAATTGAGGCTGAAAATACTGAGGCTGTGGGCAGTGGGCGTGTAAAAACGACCTTCGTCACCAAATCTCCGTGTAAACACGGAAATCAAGCGATAAAATGGTCTCACTGGAGTGCTCCCAATACCTCTAACCTCCAATTTTGTCAGTACTCTAAATTTCATTGTGGGCACTCCACTGCATGCGGTGGAGGTAAGCTTCCACCTAAGCTCAAACAGTTACAGCGGCTGATCACAAACAGAAAAGTAACCAATTTTGAGGTGAAAACCCAGAGTAAAGAGGCATTGCAATCCATCCTCGTCCCCAAATGACAAGTTGTGACAAAAACTCTGGAGACACCAGGTATTTGGTAGTTCATGGACGTGCCCTTTATTTAATCTCATCCACTGGTCAGACTTAACAGGTAGCTGGCATCTCTGTTCAAACCTAATCACTCTGTTTGCTAGGAACACAAAGAAGGGAAGGTTCTAATACAGGAACCTAACTACCTCACATTCGGCTGGCTACCATCTTTTGAATTTTCTGCACTAACTTGTTTAGGGCACCTACGCACAGCATTATCTGTGATACATGGTAAAGCTAATGATGGCTGTGCAGAAAAAGTTGTGACGATTTCTAGAGGAGTTGTACTGTATTGTGTTGTATTGTTATTTATATAGCACTCTCTATATCCCCTACTCCGCTTTTTAAATGAAATGAAAAATGTATAAAGCGCGACATGACCCGGAGGTATCTAGGCGCTGGAGACACCAGGAGACCGTTCTTTCCTGAATGATGTTAGTGGTATAACCAGGTCTTTAAGAGCTTTCTAAATTGGAGCAGGTTATGTTTATTTTTCTGGCTGGTGGGCAGGGAGTTCCACAGTTTAGTGGTGGTGTAGGTGAAACTTTTGCCCCCCATTTTGCTTTTGAAATCTTGGGGATGGCGAGGTTGCCACTGTTAGACGATCTAAGTGACCTGCCTGGGATGTAGGGTCTTAGAAGTTGCGATAATTGTTGAGGGCCCTTACTATGTATGGCCTTGAACGCAATAGACAGGGCTTTAAATTGAATGCTCTTGCCGATCAGCAGCCAATGTAACTCTGCGAGGGCCTTGGAGGCTGAGTCGAGCCGAGAGACCCCAAGCAGGAATTTAGCAGAGGCATTTTGAGTAGTCTGTCATTTTTGTAGACTGTGTTTGCTTGCTTGCATTGCTTTTCAGATTGTTAAGTAAGTAGATTCTTTGTGTGCATCATTTATATAGCGTTTTGTAGCCCCAGGTGGTCACAAGATTGCCTTGACAGCAAAGCATAGGGCTTTGAAGTTTATTTTGCTTACAATAAGTAGTAAGGACCAGTGTAAGGTGGTCACGTCTATTCTGGCTTCAAACTTGTGTGGCTATGGCATTCTGGAATTTGACTTTGTCGATTAAGAGTTTTGTGAGCCTGAGATTGTCAGTTGACGTAGTTTAGTCTTGAATGCACTAAGGCTCTTGAGGCCTTTGTTTGGATAGTTAAGGAAGTGAAAGTCAATTATAAAGTTCTCATGATGTTGATTGTACTTTTGGTTACATTATTGACATGTGTTGGAGTCCATGTTAAGAACCACGTTTTTCTACTCTAGTTGATGTGGGGGAAGGCGAGACAACGTCTTTAGGTCAGCCTGTCATTGGGTCTTAGTTTTTCCATGATCGACAGGTTAGTATCTCGGTTTTAGGCAGACTTAATTTCACATGATTTTGTAGCATCCAGGTGTCTTCTATCAGCCGGCATTAATTGAGTTTTGATGTCTCAGTCTGATGGTTTTATCATGTTTCAAGATGATCTGTGTGTAGTTGTAAGAGGCTAGTTTGAAAGACATTATTATCCTAGAGAATGGGGACAGGTGTTAGTTGAGAAGAAGAGTTACAGTTTTTGAGCCTTGGGGTACACCTATATTTTTTGAGAAAGGTTATGATGGGAATCATAGTGTTACAATTTGTGCCCCGGGGTAGGATGGTATTGATTTTAGTGCAGTGCCCTGTATTCCTGTATCATGCAACCTTTTAGTTAGTAGGTAGTGGTTCACAGTATCAAATGCTGCTGAGAGGACCAATAGAGGTAGTGCATCATTATCTGTCCAGTCAACGAATATTTTCAATATCAAATTAACATCTCACATCTGATTATATTTAGGTACCAGACAATTAGAAAATGTTACTCCCTTTAACAAATGAAATACCAATGAGTGCGCCCCTATTGGTCTACCATCCTCTCATATATTTCTGTACAAATTGTGTAACTGTAGGTGTTAATGGTTCTGTATGCTTTTACTTGGGAGGATAAAGAAGCCAGAAAATTTAACACTAAGGCAACATCTGCTGAAAGGGATCTGAATTCCTGCCCAACACCAACTATTCCTCACCAAACTAGTCAATTGGTAAGACTTTGTCATTTTTGTGACCCAGGTTTGTTGTATGAACTGAGCAGCTTCTGATAAAATTCCTGGGGCTCTCCAGGCAGACTCGAACATTCCATGCCGTCAAAACAAGCAATCGATTATGGATCATTTTGTGGAACTGTCTTTATGGATTGATTTAAATGCTAGGAATTGATGGGATTAGGTTTGGATAATATATTTACAATTCTAGAACGGCAGGGAACCAAGACAGAGCTTGCCAAAAGGGAATCAGAAGTATTACTGATTACTTTTGCCTTCAAACATTAGTTAATAGCTTCAAAATCATAATCAACTGAGAAAAAGCATAGCTTAGCTGATGACGAGACCAGTCTTGGAGGAAGGCATCTGTTGCCAAGGCCCGAGGATCAGGTCTCCAACTGAAAAGTGAGGAAGCTGACTGGTCAAATGTGAGACAAAGAGCTCTATTGAGAACGGACCCTACCTTGAAGGTAGAGTTTTGTTAATTGAGGGGTGAAGATGCCAATCGCTTGAATCTCGCAGGAGTGATATGTTTTCTAGATACTCTAGAACACAGCCCAGAATTTGGTTTTATAGACCCCCTTGGCCCTAATAAGATAGTCAATTTGCCAAAGCGAGAGAGAAAACCAGTTGGCCTCTAACCATCTAACAATCCACTGAGCAATAATTGAGCTGGTGTGCTTGAGGTAAAGATCAATCCTGTGATAAATCACAGGTATAGTTGGGGAATCTCCAAACCCTCTTTCATTAAAGAAGAGCACATTCAAGAACAATAGGAAACCATGGATACATTTTAAAGATTGTTTTAAAAACTCAAAATCATATCCTATTGCACGCAATATGAATTGTTACTGCAATAAAGATGAACAGAATGGCAACTGCAACATTTACTAACGATTCAGAAAAGTGGGTGGTGATGAACAGAGTGTCTGAATTAAGCAGACCACTCTTACCCAATCCAAAGATCAGGGCTTGATCCATCACCGTTTTTTAGCTCACTGCACCATCCCAGCTCAGAACTTGGCTATATGCAAATTAGTCTGACCCTGGCCCAGTGCATCATGGGAACAGGGCAGACCAAACTACCAAGCCAATTCTTATACTGGGAAGGAAACAAGCTACCGGGGACCGGTTTCTGGCATTTCAGCCGTCTTCGGCCCGGCTTGCTTGAATCCTGATGGTGCAATGAGCTAGGGACTCACATCTGAGTATACCCTTCCACGCTTATGGTGGACAAAAATGATTCAAAAAAGGGGGTGGTGATGAACAGAGTGTCTGAATTAAGCAGACCACTCTTACCCAGTCCAAAGATCAGGGCTTGATCCATCACCGTTTTTTAGCTCACTGCACCATCCCAGCTCAGAACTTGGCTATATGCAAATTAGTCTGACCCTGGCCCAGTGCATCATGGGAACAGGGCAGACCAAACTACCAAGCCAATTCTTATACTGGGAAGGAAACAAGCTACCGGGGACCCGTTTCTGGCATTTCAGCTGTCTTCGGCCCGGCTTCCTTGAATCCTGATGGTGCAATGAGCTAGGGACTCACATCTGAGTATACCCTTCCACGCTTATGGTGGACAAAAATGATTCAGAAAAGGGGGTGGGGGTGAACAGAGTGTCTGAATTAAGCAGATCACTCTTACCCAGTCCAAAGATCAGGGCTTGATCCATCACCGTTTTTTAGCTCACTGCACCATCCCAGCTCAGAACTTGGCTATATGCAAATAAGTCTGACCATGGCCCAGTGCATCATGGGAATAGGGCAGACCAAACTACCAAGCCAATTCTTATACTGGGAAGAAAACAAGCTACCGGGGACCGGTTTCTGGCATTTCAGCCGTCTTTCTCACTGCACCATCAGGATTCAAGCAAGCCGGGCCGAAGACGGCTGAAATGCCAGAAACCGGTCCCCGGTAGCTTGTCTCCTTTCTGGTGAAGAATTGGCTTGGTAGTTTAGTCTGCCCTGTTCCCATGATGCACTGGGCCAGGGACAGACTGATTTGCATAAGCCAGGTTCTGAGCTGGGATGGTGCAGTGAGATAAATAACGGTGATGGATCAAGCCCTGATCTTTGGACTGGGTAAGAGTGGTCTGCTTAATTCAGACACTCTGTTCATCACCACCCCCTTTTCTGAATCGTTTTTGGCCACTACAGGTGTGGCAGGGTATACTCAGACATGAGTCCCTTTCTCACTGCACCATCAGGATTCAAGCAAGCCGGGCCGAAGACGGCTGAAATGCCAGAAACCGGTCCCCGGTATCTTGTCTCCTTTCTGGTGAAGAATTGGCTTGGTAGTTTAGTCTGCCCTGTTCCCATGATGCACTGGGCCAGGGACAGACTGATTTGCATATAGCCAGGTTCTGAGCTGGGATGGTGCAGTGAGATAAATAACGGTGATGGATCAAGCCCTGATCTTTGGACTGGGTAAGAGTGGTCTGCTTAATTCAGACACTCTGTTCATCACCACCCCCTTTTCTGAATCGTTTTTGGCCACTACAGGTGTGGCAGGGTATACTCAGACATGAGTCCCTTTCTCACTGCACCATCAGGATTCAAGCAAGCCAGGCCGAAGATGGCTGAAATGCCAGAAACCGGTCCCTGGTAGCTTGTCTCCTTTCTGGTGAAGAATTGGCTTGGTAGTTTAGTCTGCCCTGTTCCCATGATGCACTGGGCCAGGGACAGACTCATTTGCATATAGCCAGGTTCTGAGCTGGGATGGTGCAGTGAGATAAATAACGGTGATGGATCAAGCCCTGATCTTTGGACTGGGTAAGAGTGGTCTGCTTAATTCAGACACTCTGTTCATCACCACCCCCTTTTCTGAATCGTTTTTGGCCACTACAGGTGTGGCAGGGTATACTCAGACATGAGTCCCTTTCGCACTGCACCATCAGGATTCAAGCAAGCCGGGCCGAAGACGGCTGAAATGCCAGAAACCGGTCCCCGGTAGCTTGTCTCCTTTCTGGTGAAGAATTGGCTTGGTAGTTTAGTCTGCCCTGTTCCCATGATGCACTGGGCCAGGGACAGACTGATTTGCATATAGCCAGGTTCTGAGCTGGGATGGTGCAGTGAGATAAATAACGGTGATGGATCAAGCCCTGATCTTTGGACTGGGTAAGAGTGGTCTGCTTAATTCAGACACTCTGTTCATCACCACCCCCTTTTCTGAATCGTTTTTGGCCACTACAGGTGTGGCAGGGTATACTCAGACATGAGTCCCTTTCTCACTGCACCATCAGGATTCAAGCAAGCCGGGCCGAAGACGGCTGAAATGCCAGAAACCGGTCCCCGGTAGCTTGTCTCCTTTCTGGTGAAGAATTGGCTTGGTAGTTTAGTCTGCCCTGTTCCCATGATGCACTGGGCCAGGGACAGCCTGATTTTCATATAGCCAGGTTCTGAGCTGGGATGGTTCAGTGAGATAAATAATGGTGATGGATCAAGCCCTGATCTTTGGACTGGGTAAGAGTGGTCTGCTTAATTCAGACACTCTGTTCATCACCACCCCCTTTTCTGAATCGTTTTTGGCCACTACAGGTGTGGCAGGGTATACTCAGACATGAGTCCCTTTCTCACTGCACCATCAGGATTCAAGCAAGCCGGGCCGAAGACGGCTGAAATGCCAGAAACCGGTCCCCGGTAGCTTGTCTCCTTTCTGGTGAAGAATTGGCTTGGTAGTTTAGTCGTCCCTGTTCCCATGATGCACTGGGCCAGGGACAGACTGATTTGCATATAGCCAGGTTCTGAGCTGGGATGGTGCAGTGAGATAAATAACGGTGATGGATCAAGCCCTGATCTTTGGACTGGGTAAGAGTGGTCTGCTTAATTCAGACACTCTGTTCATCACCACCCCCTTTTCTGAATCGTTTTTGGCCACTACAGGTGTGGCAGGGTATACTCAGACATGAGTCCCTTTCGCACTGCACCATCAGGATTCAAGCAAGCCGGGCCGAAGACGGCTGAAATGCCAGAAACCGGTCCCCGGTAGCTTGTCTCCTTTCTGGTGAAGAATTGGCTTGGTAGTTTAGTCTGCCCTGTTCCCATGATGCACTGGGCCAGGGACAGACTGATTTGCATATAGCCAGGTTCTGAGCTGGGATGGTGCAGTGAGATAAATAACGGTGATGGATCAAGCCCTGATCTTTGGACTGGGTAAGAGTGGTCTGCTTAATTCAGACACTCTGTTCATCACCACCCCCTTTTCTGAATCGTTTTTGGCCACTACAGGTGTGGCAGGGTATACTCAGACATGAGTCCCTTTCTCACTGCACCATCAGGATTCAAGCAAGCCGGGCCGAAGACGGCTGAAATGCCAGAAACCGGTCCCCGGTAGCTTGTCTCCTTTCTGGTGAAGAATTGGCTTGGTAGTTTAGTCTGCCCTGTTCCCATGATGCACTGGGCCAGGGACAGACTGATTTGCATATAGCCAGGTTCTGAGCTGGGATGGTGCAGTGAGATAAATAACGGTGATGGATCAAGCCCTGATCTTTGGACTGGGTAAGAGTGGTCTGCTTAATTCAGACACTCTGTTCATCACCACCCCCTTTTCTGAATCGCAACATTTACTAACAGCATGAACAGCAAGAAATGGATTTATTTTTATAACAATCTCACCTTCATTTGTTTACTTACTCAGCTAATCTTCGCACCAAAAGAAGGCCTAAATTGAGTTTCAGATGGTTAACAGCCACATACCTGTTTGAGCAATAATGCATTATTCAATATAATAGCAAGGTCTACTATTCTTATTTGAGATCACAGCCAGGCTGATGAGTGCAGCTAGTGAAGACCAAATGCCGCCTGAAAAGATAGGTGGTACGATTAAGCAGAGCCTTCCTCATCTGTGTTGTCTGGTACAAATTGACCTCTCCACCTCTTTACACACTGTGTTGAACTTGTATAACATTATTTTGTTGTTGTTGAACCTTTCAAGATAAACAATTAGCAGAAAATGGCCGTGTGCCCTTTTATTTCTTTTTATTCTGTGAGACCGTGTTCTTTAAACAATAACGAGAAACTTCATCATCAGCTTTTCATGTAACTTTGTTCACAATTTAAAAATGTTAATCTACAAGAAAATAACACTCACATTAAATACCATCAATATGTCACGTTACAAAGAAAAAGTGACCAACAAATGTGAGTTGCATATCAATCGTGTGCATTCACTTATAAATAATTAACATTTGTACGCCTGAAGAATACCTAACAGTATGATAATCATAACATCCCCGAAACGATAGTAGAGGTATAGGCGCTAAATATAGTCATATATGGAGTTACATGTACAATGTTAAATGAAAGAAGCCAAACAATGATATTTATTTGCAAATTATCAGGCCTGGTTACATAAATTGTAAACAAAGGATAAAAAGTTACAAACTGTCCTTTTGCGAGTTTTGGTCATATGGCTTTTTTGAAGAAGAATTTAACGTTTTCCAGTTTCAGTGCAATCCCATTATTTTTTCCCTAATGGTGTGGTTGACCAAAATCTTTCAAGGAATGAAGATGGCAGAGGAATCATTGATGGTGATGATGGGACTGTAACAGCTTGTAAAACAGCAACTGTCTGCTCAACAACATGGGTCTTGTTGTTGCTGCATTAGACGTAGTATGCATATGTTGAAGTGCAACTCCAGTGGAATCCAGAGATGCGCACACTGTTTGCGGTCTCACTCTTCGCAGAACCCGTGACAGTGCAGGTGTTACTGGTATTGGTGAATCACAATTTACTACATACTTCACAGTTGATATCTGCATTGCAGTGCAATATGATAGATGAAATCTTATTGGTCAAATCACTTCTCTCATGTTAAAATTGTGGCAATTCCAGTGTGATTTTCCAGCAAATTGTTTCAAAACCGTTCTTTCAGTAAAAATGTTGTACTTCAGGTGTTTGAAATGTGCGAATTGACAAGAGTTCAGTTTGCACTTATCATATTCAACAACTCTCCTCTAAAGTAGAATTACATATTGTCACAACATTAATTCATGTTTGCATTTATGCTGACATTCATGCTGGCTTTATTCCTTCACTAGAAGAAAAATAAGAATTGCACATCGGATATCAGCAGATTAGTTTGAAAATTTGCCAAACAGACTTGAAAATACTGAACTGAATAATGAGTCAGTCCAAAAAAACCTTAAAGTCAGTCAATAAGCCAGCATGGTGTGCAAAAAGTCAGTAAAATGGGTAGGGAAATAGTGTCTGCAGAAGTCTTTGGATTGCAGATGAAGACCGGACAGTTTGTAAGGCATAGTTTCTGGTGTAGAGGTTAAGATGCCTCTTTCTGTACTAATATCGCAACAAGTTTACTTATTTAGCTTATCAAAGTGCACATTTGTCTTGTCTATTTTCGGCCACTAAATACTTTCAAACAACTTTCTTGAAGGAGAATACAATGAAATACTACAACATGTTTTACAGTTCTTGGAAGGTGTACCTGTGAGTTATCTCACAGCAGCTCTCATTTGTCATTAGTATATAAGAACCATTGCCTAAAAGTATGTGATAAGAAGGCAGGAATGGAGCAAGTTTACAAGCAATTTACAAGAAAACAGACTTAAAAGGGTTACAAGCCCCATGCAGAGTGATTGAATCGCGGATGAGTGAATTTCCTAGCGGATTAGTGGCTGCAGATGTGGATTTTGTTTTGCCAAGCAATTTAATTCAAATGAGAGTTTCCATTCATGATAAAGGAAGGCATTATATATACTTCATACCAAGCCAGGTACATGTGTTTTTGACAATCATAAAAATGAACGGCTGGGATTGGCAAGGAGATTATGCAGTGTAAGAGCCATTCTTTCTGCCACAGATAATAGGATACTCTCTAGTTCCTCAGTGCTTAAAAAGATGTACAGTGCTTCTGTTTTAGTCATCGTTACCTGCCGTGAGGTCAAATTACAAGGGTCAAATAAAGCATTTTCAATTATGAGTAACCAAGGCACTTTCATAGCGTTCACGTTTTGTAATACTCAATTTAACTGTGTAATTGTCATTTGATCCAGTCTTTGGTGTAAAAGATTCAGGCTATTATAGTTGAAATTGTGTACGCCCATTTTGAGTGTGTTTGGAAAACATCTATAACTCTAAATGCGGTGTGCATTATCTCTCTATCAGCTTCGCTAATTCTTTCTGCAACTTCTCTTTCTGAATATGCCTGCTGTTCTTTTATGACGGCATAGATCGGGAGGACACAGATTGTTTATTTTTCACCGGATGTGAGCCTAAGAGGAAATCATTGAAATCTACAACCTTATTAATATTGGACTGGTGTTCTGTTACTGTACTTAAAATTGAATGAACCAGCCATTGACAACTATTTTATCGAAGACTATGAGCCCGATTCATAAATCCCTGCAGTCATGGCGGGGGTCCCGCACTCATGGTGGGGGTCACACACTTGTGACTGGACCTCCCTACTGCAGTTACACATTGCGTAGCTCCCACCACGACTGCAAGGCCTCCGCCATGAGTCCGGAGGCCCTTTGTGAATTGGCCCATATATGTGATCAGCGTCATAAGGGAATAAATATTATCTCCAGAGTCTGGTCTGTTTGCCACAGGACCATAAGCTTTAGAATGAAATGTTTTCATATATACAATAATATCTATTGGCTACAGGGCAATCCAATCTGAATAAAATGCAGTCAAATCATTTGTGCCATTCTGTACCATATTATTCAGGTCGGCATCAGTAATGCTCTCTTTCCATTGCCAGCCGGGGAATTGTGTCAAATTAACTTTTGGACTGGATGGTGTCTGACCTTTAATTTGACAATAATGGTTCACAAAATATAATATTTTCCATCCAGTGTTGATGCCCTTAAGCAATAAGAGAAACAATAAAGTGTGCAGAACAAAGGAATCTGTGATTAGAAATTTTCGAGTCATTCTTTTTCTTGGGAATAATAAAAGGCAGATGGATCTGACCTGTCATCACTATTAAAATAAGGGAACCTTTTCTGGGATCTATGGGATTATTTATGAGTGGAAACCTATAATGCTTCCACTGTGTATAAATATATATATATATCTTTCTCGGGGATATATGCTTTCTATAAATATAATGATCAAAACAAAACAGATCTTAGTGATTTTTAGTATTTCAATAGGAATTCTCTGTGTCTAAAGTGGCACAAGAACTTACATCATGCATTAACTGTTTAATACCCTTTCTCTTGTAAGGGATTTCCGCGTATAGTCATAAGCATGTGAATAGTCCCGCCCACGTGCAGGGACCCCAGAGCACTTCATTAGATATATCTTCTTAAGTTGTCATCTTTTGCCTTTCTTCGGGAAGGCCTGCGTAGACACTTAAGAGATAGAAAGACAATAATGCAGCCTAACTAACTAGGCTACACTGGCCATTACTTCATTCTGAAGTGAAAAAAGGTAGCCAGTACTTTAAAATGTTTTCAATTTATGGAGTTTCATACATAAAGAAAACTCCCCTTCACAAAACCCCTTTTTTCATGATACAGATGAAACGGTTGGACAGAGAAGCCCCCCCATAGGCTGCCAATATAGGTCTGAAAATAGATACCGTGCCTTTAAGAGTTTCCAGAGACCACCAGTATCCCATGATGCACAGCCAGTGGCAGTTACTTCAGTTCTTTTTTCCGGCTTCTGTTAACAGGACCCTGTAGCATTGAGCTCTACCTCATTTGGTGTTTTTCATCAAAAATCACTTCAGAAGTTACCTTTCAGCAACTTCACTCAACGTTTTTGGTCTTTCTCTACCCTTTGCTGACTTTTTCTGACAGATTTTCCACAGTATATCAGTCAAAATGCCTTCAATTTTTGACAAGTGTCCGGACTGTGAAAGAAAAACTGCCAAATCTGATTCACACAGAGTATGTATTCTGTGTTTACTTGTTTCTCATGTTCCTGAGAGATGTAAAACTTTCTCCAAGCGGGCCCTGCGTGACAGGGAAAGATTCGACTTCAAGGAGCAGAGGAGCGAAGAAAGCAGCAAGCAACATCCACAGGTGGGACTTCTGGGCAAGGAGAGGATCAATCCTCTACCAAAACCCTGCCTTCAGCCTCTGGGGTCTCCCCAGGCGAAGAAGAGTGGCAAAAACGGCGCCGGTTCCGGTCGAGGACGACGACGTCGAGGGCAGGTATGGCGACGATATGTTCACTGTCGACTCAGGGCTCTGAGCCGAAGCGCCGTCGACGCTCCGCGTTGAGGAGAAGAGCGGCGAGACCTTCTCTTTCGACACACCAGTGCCGATCTGCGTCGACGTAACCTCACCGATCCGCGTCGAAGAGGCACCAACTATCGCCGAGGTCGAAGTCGAAGAGGCGCCGACGGTCGATGTAGAAGAGTCACCGGCGTTCTACGCCGAGACGACACCGATTACAGACGGGATCAGTTGTGAGCCTATCGACGTCAAGGGGGAGTTCACGGTCCAGACGATGTCGAAGATCCCCTATGACCAGTAGATCGACGTCCAGGGGGAGATCTGGGAATGAATGTTTGGGTCCTTCCTCTCTTCATGCACGAAAAAGGAGGAGGTTGATTTATTCCTCGGATTCTGAGTACTCTCATACATATTCTCTTACCAGGACTCCACCTCATTCTGATCCTCCTGGATCAGTGGAACATCCACCGCCTCCTCCTCCTTCACCTCCTCCTCCTTCGCCTCCTCCTCCTTCTCCTCCACCTCCTCCTCCTCCACCTCCTCCTATGCCTCCTCCTCCGGGGCCTGCTGCTCCTAGGCCCACAATTCCTGCTTCGCCCAGAAGACGGAGGTCTAGGTCTCGTGCGAGGGATCAATCTTGCAGCTACCGACATTCGTCCACAAGCTCTCATCACATCGTTATGAGAGATCTTGCTCCTGGCACGCCAGAGACGCATCCTCCACAAGTACTGGGAGATATTCGCCCACAATTTTGGACTCTCCTCCTCAAAGGGTGTCTCCGATTGATGACATTACAACCTTCAAAGAGGTTTCATAACGGGTAGCGTCCAAACTAAATATTCCATTGTCCATCCATGTGCCATCAACTTCAGTCATCTTCGAAACTCTCCAATAGAGACAAGCTTTGCGTCCCTTGCTCCCACTGGTGCCAGACTTATTGGAACCAGCGATGGAATTGTTTTTAACACCTACTTCCATCAAATCCACTCCTTCCAGGCTGCAGAAAAAATACCGCCCGCCTGAGCAAGATCCCACAATTCTTCAAGTGGACCCAACGCCAGACTCTGTTATTGTTGTGGCAGCTAAGAAGCAAAATGCAACGGCTCCAACGTCAACCATACCGGCTGATAAGGAAAGCCGTAAAGTTGACACGGTGGGGAGGAAAGTATGTAACACGGCAGCCACTACAGTGTAGGCTGCTAGTGCTACAGCCCTGCTGGGCAAGTACGACCGTTCCCTTTGGGAATCCCTTCAACAGTTCGCGGACCTCCTGCCAAGGGATAGGAGGGAAGACTTTACAGAGATATTGAATGAAAGACATATGGTGTCCAACCAAATAATAAGTGCAGCGGTGGACACATCACTCCTGTCGGCACATGGCTATTGTCATGGAGTTGCTCTCCGGAGATATTCATGTCTGCACCTCACCTCGCTTAAGCCCGAGGCTCAAAAGCGGATTATGAATTTACCCTTTTCTGGCACTACCCTCTTTGGCTCTCATGCAGATGAGGAGATGTCTCGCATGAAGGCCGAAATGGAGACCTTGATGGCAGTATGTCTTGAAAAACCGAAGGAACAATGCAAAACTTCCGCCCTTTCCAAAGGCGTTACTCTTCACAGATGTTCCAGAGACACCAGGGCTGTCAGACAAATCAGCAACAATCTTATCAGCGGTCGTTCCAACCGTTTCAGAAATGTCAACCTAGGGGACGAGGAGGCCAGCAACCTGCACAAGGGAATAAGGCACCTGCTTGGTCTAAGCCCTGAAACCTTTCTTCCCCCTCTTCTGTTACCCACTCTGGTGGGGGTAAGCATTCAAAATTTCCTGGCAGAGTGGCAAAATATAACTCGGGACAATTGGGTGCTGAATATTGTTCGCATTGGATACTCACTACGTTTCACCAGCCCTCCTCCTTCGGTCCCTCCAACACACTCACAGTACCAACTACGTCAGTTGCAATTGGAGGCCAACATTCTCTTATAAAAAAGGGCAATAGAATCTGTTCCTCCCGTACAGGGGGGAAAAGGACTGTATTCCAGGTTCTTTCTGGTCCAAAGAAAGACAAGAACGAGTTCAGACACATTCTCGATTTACGACACACAAACAAGTGAGTTTGTAGGCAGCAATTCAAAATGTTAGCGTTGCATCAAATCTACCCTCAAATTCATCCGGGGGATTGTTTCTGCGCGATAGATCTGCAAGACGCATACTTCCACATCCCCCTAGTAAAGAAGCAATGCAAGTTCCTGAGATTCACAGTGGGAAACAACCACTATCAATACTGTGTGCTTCCATTCAGCCTGATATCCTCTCCCAGGATATTCTCAAAATGCATGGCAGAAGTGGCTGCACATCTGAGGAAGCACAAGGTGTTCGTCTAAGCCTACTTAGACAACTGGCTGATCAAGGCGTCCACGTCTCTGGGAGCTCGACTCCATTTCAATTGAACCTCCAATCTTCTCCTTCGTTTGGGTCTTCACATCAACCACACGAAGTCCGTCTCCATACCTGTACAGTGTCTTCAATATCTTGGAGCAATTATCGATATTCGCACGGCAAACGTGTATCCTTCGGAGGAGAGACGCTTATCAATCCTTCGGAAGGCTCAAGCTCTCATGAACATGTCCACTCCAACAGTGAGGAAGGTCTCCTCCCTTCTGGGCTCCATGGCATCCTGTATCTTTCTCACTCCAAATGCACAACTCCACATGAGACCCTTGCAGGAATGCTTGGAGGATCGATGGGATCAGAGGATAGGGTATTGGGAAGACAGGATCCAACTGTCACAGCATGCCCTTCAGTCCCTCAGCTGCTGGTGTTCTCCCCGCAATCTCCTGCGAGGCACCCCGTTCCACAAGGAGATACCGAAACAAACCATAGTAACAGATGCGTCTCTCCTCGGCTGGGGTGCCAATACAGGCCATCTTCAGATACAGGGCAAGTGGTCCACAAAGTAATCCACATACCACATCTATCTGCTGTAGCTACAAGCAGTCCATTTGGCTCTGAAAGCTTTTCAAACATCACTCTACTCCAGTTCCCTGCTTGTCCAGATGGACAATACGACAACAATGTTCTACCTCAACAATCAGGGGGGCTCGAGATCACGACCACTGTCTCAGGAAGTTCAGACGATCTGGTGATGGATGTTGGCCAGGAACCTGACTATCACAGCAACTCACCTCCCAGGTGTTCAAAATGCTCAGGCCGACGCACTAAGCAGACTCCTTCAGGAAAACCACAAATGGGTCTTAAACGACAATGTGGTGCGAGATATTTTCAGCAGATTGGGCACTCCAGAGGTTGATTTTTTTCGCCACTGCAGAAAACAACAACTGCCAAAACTTCACCTCCAGGTTCAACTAACCGGGAACTCTGGGGAATGCTCTGCGGATAAACTGGTCAGGCAGATTTCTCTACACCTTTCCCCCAATACCCCTGTACCCCTGATCCCAGCAGTCCTCATCAAGCTTTCGCAGTCATGGGCCAAGATGATCCTCATTGCCCCGGAGTGGCCGCGTCAGTGGTGGTTCACAGACCTACTCCACAGGTCTCTCCTGCCGCATTTCCGGTTTTCATGTCAGCCGGACCTTCTCTCGAAGTTCGGCGAACAGATTGTGCACCCCAATCTCTCGTCATTGAATTAGGCGGCATGGCTCCTGAGTTAGTGCAGTATGGACATTTGAATTTGCCTCAGGTCTGCATGGCAAAAAGAAGCGAAAAGACCATCCACACGCACTTCTTATGCGCATAAATGGAAAAGATTCTGCATTTGGTGGGCTTCGAAGAATTCAGGTCCTACTTCCTGCCAGGAAGATGTGATACTCCCATATTTGCTACATTTGGCACAATCGGGCCTTCAATTTCCTTCCATAAAAGTACACCGTGCAGCTTTGACTGCTTATAGGAAAGGCCCTTCACAAACTTCGTTTTTTCAAAATCACTGTCATTATAGATTTTCAGGAAGGTTTGAGGAAAGTTTTTCCTCCCTTCAGATGTCGTTCTCCTCCTTGTGATCTTAATGTTATTCTTTCTCGACTGATGCGGGAGCCTTTTGAACCTATTCATAGGGCTTCTCTGCAGCATCTGTCTTGGAAGGCTGCTTTCCTGGTAGCCATAACTTCTGCCTGCAGGGTTAGCGAACTCCAAGCTCTTATGTTGTCAAGAACCATGCACACTTTTCCATCCAAAATTCCTCCCGTAAGTTATTTCGAATTTCCACGTAAATCAAACTCCCTCTTCTCCTGCTGAGAGGTGGCTTCATTCCCTAAATGTTAGGAGGGTTTTGAAGTTTTATTTTGACAAAACTAAGGATATTAGACGATCAGATCAGTTCTTTGTTAAATATGGCTCTATCCGCACAGGTCTAGCTACCTCCAAATAACCCATCTCCCAATGGATTGTTTCCTGTATTTAGCTTTGCACCCAGAAAGCCAAGAAGACCCTTGCTAGTAAACCTGGGGCTCACTCTACCAGAGGAAAAGCTACTACTGGCTTTACTCCATAATATACCTATTTCAGAAATCTGTAAGGCTGCCACCTGGAAGTCAGTCCATACTTTCACAAAACACTAATGCCTGGACACTGATGCCAAGGCAGATGTTCAGGTTGGGCAAGCTTCCCTTCGGAATCCCGTTGCATAAAGGGAAATGTCACCTCTCTGTTTTTTTCCACCGCTTGGGGGTTATGGCATGGGCTTGCTAGTCTATTTGCATGCTTATTACTATTCATGGAAATTCCCTACAGGATAAGGAATAGTTTCTTACCTGTAACTCCAGTTCTCTTGTAGGGGTATTTCTGTGATAAGTCATGAGCAACCCTCCCTCCTCCCTGGTGGAAGAAGCAGACTTTTACAGGCTCTAGCATAGGCATTCACTTCCTTACGCCTTCAAGAAGAACTGAAGTAACTGCCACTGGATGTGCATCCTGGGATACTGGTGGTCTCTGGAGACTCTTAAAGGCATGGTATCAATTTACAGGCATATAATGTCAGCCTAAGGGGTGCTTCTTTGTCCAACCTATTCATCTCTATCATGAAAAAAGGGGTTTTGTGAAATGGAGTTTCTTATATGTATTATACTCCATAAATTGAAAGATAATTAAGTACTGGCTACCTTTTTTCACTTCAGAATGAAGTAATGGCCAGCGTAGCCTAGTTAGTTAGGCTGCATTATTGTCTTTCTATTTCTTAAGTCTCTACACAGGCCTTCCAGAAGAAAGGCGAAAGATGACAACTTAAGAAGATATATCTAATTAAGTCCTCTGGGATCCCGGCATGTGGGCGGGCCTATTCACATGCTTATGACTTATCATGGAAATACCCCTAAAAGAGAACTTCAGTTATAGGTGAGAAACTATTCCTCATGTGCTATACGTTTGTGAAGGGTCCAGGAATTATGATGTCAATTAAGGGTACTTTCAAAACATAAAGAATTTGAATCATTTCTGGCAGACCCATATTCTGATAAGGAACTTTTCCTCAAACCACACCACCCAGCTCAGGGTACACAGTGATTTTCACCTCATGATGATCTTGGAGTGCTCTGTGAGAAGGAGGATGCAGCTGCAATCCCTGAACACAAAGATTGCACTATCCTATCAGGGGTATAGTTCCCATGTATTAAAAGCAAAATTCTAAGCAACATTATAATGATCATTCAAAGGAAACCAGATTTCAGGAACAGTCCACATATATGACCATGGTGGAAGGAGATATCTCTAGCGAAACCAACTGCAATTTCCATCTGTAAAGCAAAGCAGCACCATTAATGGCATTAAATTAACCGGCGAAGGATTTATTATTTGTCTTTCAAATTCTGTCTCAGAATCATTCTCACAGATTACAATTTCTTGTTGAGGAATCATTTCAGTTGACGTTGCCCCTTTCGGTTCAGTTGACGTTGCCGCTTTCGGTGCTTCATAATAAATTACAAAAGTAGTTTCAATGGATGGGATGCTTGAAATCATAGCATCAGACTCTTTTAAAAAAAATAACTTTTAGTATTTGCTTTTAGTCAAACAAAACATACTAGTCTATGCAACACAGTGGGGTTCTGTAAACAAGCTGAGTAATAAGCAATAACAGCTCATGAAACACTCGCGTGACTGGCGACATTGCGGTTCACAATCCAATACTGTATAAGAGGGTCCGCTGAGGAGTCCCGGTGCACAGATCTCAACCATGGAATTAGAGCGGGAAGACGTCCGAAACACTACATCCTAATTATATCTATACTAATCCGGCAGCCCAGAGTCAGTTATACTATCGTACTCCAAACCATTCCAGGAGCTGCTGCCGGATCAGGAATCAAGCTCCCCCTCACACTCCACCCATTTCTCCAGTTCCAACCCCCATTATACACATCATCGTCCGCTGTCTGCGAGCAGGTATAAAAGCCAGAACTGTGAATCTATCTGTTTCCTTTCGAGCTGCACTATGGTCATGATGGCCTAATAAACCCAATTGGAGAGTGAGCTCAAAGGTCTGAACTATAGCCTGGCAAATTACCTGGAGGACAGTTGTCCAGTACGGTGTCAAAGTGGGGCAAGACTATACCATGTGAAAGAAGCCTGCATCAGCCACATGGGGTCGACAGAAAGGCCGTCCCTTCCCACGGAACATGGTATGCAGTAGTCAAGGGGTGAAGTACCACGTGTAAGTAATATAACTGAATAAGCTTGACTCAAGTGTTTCTGGACACATAGGGGATAAGTGCTAGATCGCTCTTCCAAGCCCCGTCAGTCAATGGTGTCCCTAAGTCCTCTTTCCAGCGATGTTGCAAGTGTACAAAGTCCAATAGTGCCCCCTTTTAACAAAGCCCTGTAGAGTAAGTTGACTGCCCTCATTCGGCTTGTAATGAGGAATGCATAGTGCAGGCAGTTAGGTTCTATGGGGTCCAAAGTGCCACCGCCCCACCATTCGCGTACCCCATGTACACAGGCCCATGTAGCAAAAGGTGCCCTACTAAGAGGTCATAAGTCAACTGCATCTCCAGAAAAAACAGACTTTGCCCCCCTCGAATACATTACCCGCTATGGTGAGCCCTGCCTCTATCCACTGACTGAACTCCAACCAACCCCCAGGCCTCTGCCGATGCCGGGCAACTTGTAGCGGCAGTTCATCAAACCTGTACCGAGCCACCCACTGCAGTTGCGCCGCCAACTACTAAAGTTCGAAATTGGGCATGGCCAATTCACCCTCCCACCACTGGGAAGTGCAGCTTCTGCAGCGCCATTTGGAGCTGTGTGGTTCCCCAATATAGTGTCTCTAGGATGCGATCCAACTCTGGAAAAAACCTCAGCAGAGGTTCTACCAGTAGGGCCATAAACAAATAGAAAGGTTGGGGCAGTACTACCATCTTAGAGACCACTGTCTGCCCACCCACAGACAGCGAAGGAGTAGGCAAGAAAGCCACTTAACATCTTAGGGAAGCAATTGTGTGTCCAAAATTGCCCTCATAGAGCATGGCTGCTAAACAATAAATGGCCACCCCCAAATAACGAATGATGGCTGGTTCTCACCACAAAGTCAGTGCATTCAGGAGAGGTCTGTTGGCCAGTTTACCCCAAGTCCTGAGAAGCGGCCGAAATCTGTCAAAGCCGCCACCGCTCCCGCCAGGTCAGAATCTTCCCCTCATATATAAAAGCAAATAATTTGCGTGGAGGGAGAGATAAAGGTAGTCAGTGGATAGCTGCAAACCGTGATAGTGGTCACCCCATTAGACTGGTAGGGCAAATGGATCTAGAACCAGAGCAAACAACAGAGGGGATAATAGGCATCCCTTTCCTGGGCCCCATTCCAACAAGCGCGATTACGAAATCCCTGAGCCAGTGAGGACCCGAGTCAATGGGCCAGTGAACAAGAGTTTAGTACACTTGATGAAGAGTAACCCAAAGCCCATGCCGAGCAAGGTAGTATATAGGAACTTCCGATGTAGCGAGTCGAACGCCTTCAGGATATCCACAGAAATGACCAAAGAGTCTGGCGGAAGGCATTCTCGATGGACCAGGACAAGAAGCAACTGGTGAATGTTAGGCATGGTGGTTTGGGTAAGAATAAAACCGGTCTGGTCAGGGTTGTCCAGGTAGCCCACTCGAGGTAGCATCCGGATCGCCAGAACCATACTCAGGATTTTATAATCAGTGTTGAGCATCAAAAAAGGGTGATAAGAGTCAAGAAAGAGTTGGTTCTTATCCTTCATAGGTAGGAACACAATTGTGGCCTCGCGCAGAGCGAGAGGGAGCATTCCTCGAATCTGGGAGTTGTTAAACAGGGCCACCACCTTAGGGACGAGGTCTGCTGCGTACATCACATAGAATTCTATAGCAGGCCATCCAACCTGGGGACCTTCCCCCTTGCTATCTCCTTAATCGCACTCTGCACCTTATGGTCAGTAATCTCCCCACCCAGTTGAGCCTCTACGGCAGCCTCTAGAACTATTGGAGAAGAGTCCGCGATGTGGTTCACCATATTTACCTCACTGACCCCAGCCCTTGTGAAATATAGGTCTTGGGAATAATGAAGGAAAGGCAGTAATAATCTCCTCCTGGGTAAAGACGTCCCACACCGAGGTGTCACGAACTTGGAGAATAGTATGCCCTCTCAGCTCATCTTGCAATAGCCAAGCAAGCATACTGCCCGACTTGTCTCTCTCAGCAGGAGCCCTGGTAACGTGTGCTCTACACAAATTGCCCCAAGTGTTCGACCACAGCGAGCAGCTTCTTTCGCTCATGCAGGGTGCATTTTCTACCCTGCGGAGTCCACTGTAGATCACTGGGAAGCCCATCAACAACTACTTCCTGCTGTTTAATATCAGAGTGTAACTGAGCACATACCCCGATTTTGTTAGAAATGCAGTACCCCCGAATCACCACTTCATGGCCTACCATTCCATCCCCACCAATGAGGCCGAGCCTGCTATCAAGTTAATAGTGAGAAAGTTGCTAACCCAGAGAAGCCCAGACGGCCTTGTCATCCAGCAGAATGGGGTCCAATCACCAAGTGGGTACACCGAGCCTATGTGAGGATCACTTAAAGCAGCACAGCAGGGGGAATAGTTCTAGTATGTTCTCTCCAACTACTCTGCAACTAATACTACTACACATCACCTTACAGCCAAAGTCTATCTAGTTTCTCTTCCAAGTCTTGCAGCCCAGAGCGGTTGGAGTAAACCCATGCTTTCAGGTTCCGAACCCTCCAGCAATTAAAAACCCTACTGCCCAGCCCAGCCCAGCCCAGTCGCGAAAGCCTCTGCCGGCTTATGCGCCGGTGCGGTGCGATCTGTCAAAATCAAGATATTTTAAACAATTAAAAGCCCCCTCCCCTATTCAAATAGGGAAACATCAAAGGTAAGAGAGGGGCCAAGCTGGACAGGAAAGCTGACTAGTCCAAATTCGGGGCGTAGACATTCCAAAGGGGAGACATCCCTACCATCCAGTCGACCCAGCACCAACACATCTTAGTCGATAACTGCCCTCTGTAATTGAAAGGGCACTCTAGGCCTAATCAAGACAAGGGATTCCTGTGCAAAAGCGGAGTAAGTCGTGTTATATAACTGCCCCATCCATCTCCTACAAAAGTCCTGGCCCTCGGGTTCTGTCAGATGAGTCTCTTGCAAAAACGCAACTTGCGCCCCTCTAGGCTTTGAGTACGCCGAGACATTATAGTGTTTGGAGGGAGTGGAGCGGACCTACACGTCCCAAGTAATCAGACTAATCTGGTCTGTCACTCAACCTGCACCAGTTACAGTCCCACGAGTCATCCCACACTGCGCTCACCAAACGTTCTGGATACAAAAAGGCAGAGAAAAAGAATACAGAGGGATTATTATCCAATTTATTTTCAGTGTAGGGCACAGTTAATTACCCTAACGTAAGTATATAATTCTACATGAACCATTTATCAAAATTAATGTAGCACACATGCATGCCATGGGACCGATATCCGACCATAAATTGTTCCAAAACACATCAATACCAAAAAATACAACAATGCATGTACATATAACAAAATGAAGATAGGGCCACAAATTCCAGTCACTAAGCTCAACTTCCTCTGTCATACGCACCCCACTAAAAAAGAACAAACATGGGGAAATACCGACCCAGGACTGTGATCCTATCCAAACAATGAATAACACTAAGCTCACCAGCAGGCCAACTTAGCCCCACAATGGGGCTAACTGGTTCCTTAAGGGAATGAGGTATTCAGGGGAGGAGGAGAACAGCCTCCTTCCAATTTACCGACTCTTAAATACCGAATCGGTATGAGTCGGTATTTAAGAGTCGGTAAATCGGATTTACCTACTTCTGGCCCTTTGTCTCTAACATGTCTGCTTGCAGTTCATGTAAGATAGCTGTGTATGCTTTTGTCCAATATTGTTCACAAAACGTGGGCGTAATTAAATCATACAAGGGCTTCACTAGCTTAGCTTAATGTGGCAAGTAAGCTCTACTGAAGTTATGAAACCCTATTGGGGCTGTAAAACAATGCCCTTTTTGCATGGTCACTCCCCCCACAATTTGCTAGACGTTATTGCTGGTGTATGTACTCTGAACACCACGGGGCATTGCCGTCCAGCACCCAGTGTATATGCTATGACCCCTAAAAACATATAGAATTGGCTATTCCCTGACTGGCATTTTAAACTTACCTATAAGCCCCTGCAGCTTAAGTGTGCAGTGTATATAATCTTTTGCCAGGCCTAAACCTTTCTTTATAATAATTAAAAGTCATCCATAAAGGTAGGCCCTAACTGCTACACATGGTATTTAAAAAGTAGGACATGTGTACTAAAGTTTTACATGCCCTGGCAGTAATAAAGCTCCAAAGTTGTTTTAACAATGGCAAGGCTGACTTCCATATATGCTATACATCTGAGACTGCCGTTGCGGGAGCGGCTTGTGATTTGCTGATTTGTGCGGGGGTCGGAATGGGCTAGAGCTATCTGGAGAGGACGTGCCCTGTCCCTGGACTGCAGTGGCGGCGTTGCTGTGTTCACCCTGAAGACTGCCGAGGGCTACCGGGCAGTGACCCTGTGGTGACTCCCCCCTTCCTTTGTTCCAGGTTGCTTTCATTCCTGATGCGGTCCTATCTTGCTATGGCCCAGGAGCCGCATGGAACTTTGCGAATGCAGGTGAGTCGGCACCTGGGCTCCATATTGTGCTTTCCACAATGTGAGTGATACTCCTTCATGCGTGCCTGATTGCATAACAACATACAGAGGTTTTTCTTTTAGTAGCATGAACCTTTGCCATCCAATGTAAGTGCCTGGAATGCCCCGTGGTGACACACTACAATCCCTTGGGTGAACGTTTCAACCTGGGGCATGCTGTTCCTGCTGACTGCCCTTCAATATGCTTGGACCTAAGGTCTTGTGGATTCCTGTACACTGCATCTTCTCTTCATGATGCATTATACTCTGCCTGTGTGTGGTCGGTTGACTGCCATCCCAGCTGGTTATCTGTCCTAACTCGACCACCTTGGCCCTACTGCTCTGTCCGTCGCAACAGGTGGATTTTTCAGCCCCCATAATCGCCGTCTCAACTCTGCATCTACACAGTGACGTGTAGCGACCCCAAACAACGGCTGCTCCCCTTCGATCCCTCTAGGACTCCTCCACACCAGATTTCGTAGGACTCTACCAATGGGGATCCCATCTCTGCCGCTGCCACCCCCTCTTGACGGGACAGCTGCGATCATGGTTGAATTGAAGGCCGGATTTAAGGCCATAGACTCTTCCTGTGATGCTCTCGCTGTGAGGATTGATGGTATGTACGAGCGAATGGGGCAACATGAATCTAGACTGGATAGCGCAGAGCAACAAATATCTCACATCACTGCTGCGGTAACTAAGCGCCTGGGTAGAGTTGAGCGACTATTGAAGGCAATGGCTACTAAACATGAAGATTTAGAGGCTTGTTCTCGCCACAATAAAATTCATTTTGCAGGAGTGGCGGAAACTACCAACACCAGACAAATGGACACTTTTGTTGAAAACTTGCTGGTGGAGCTGTTTGGCAGGGAATTGTTCACTGGAAGTTTTGTCGTTGAACAGGCCCACAGGACTTAGCCCACAACTGGTCCCGATTGCACCTTCGCATCTCATAATTGCTTGCATACTCAATCACCCAGACCAGGATATGGCCCTGTGCTTGACCTTTTAAACGGGGCCAGTACACTATTAAGGCATGATCCTATCTCTTTATCCTGACTTCACACAAATGGTGCAAGAGGCGCGACGTAAGTATGTTGATGTCAAGAGCACACTTCAACAATGTGACCAACGCTACGCCATGCTATACCCTGCACGAGTGCGGATTCAACTTCTACTTTTATGGCTCTCTGCCATCACCTATAATCCATGTACGCTTTCTGATCACTCATCAATGGTACATTTGCTACAAATTCCCTATTCCAGTCCACCAAATGCATCGTGGCGTTTTCCTGTTAATGCACTGCATGATGACATATTACGTACTGAGGTACGTGATGCAATTAATGAGTATTTCGTGATAAACACAGGGACTGTCCCAAAACATTCAATGTTGTGGGAAGCTTTCAAGCCATATATATTGGGAGTTTGTATCTCCAAACAGGTAGGAGTCCTTCATAGCAAGAAGATTAAGCAGAAAGTGCATGATCTAGACAGTCATAGCATGTCCCCCACACCTTGTGCCCCTTTATACATAAGATCCACTTTATTACATGAGTTTTGAGACCTGGTGACACGTGAGGTGGTGTATTTGGGCAAGTACTCCAGTGGCACACAGATATTGGGAGGGAGAGCGACCTGGGTGTACATTGGCCTAGTTGCTTTGCCCTCCTATGTAACTGAACTGCAGCCTGATGATGGTACCATGGTTACTGACAATGCTGCCATTGTAGCTACGTTCATAAGCAACTTTACAAGTTCTGTGGTGCCATACCTGGGACTGCAACATCAGATTATTTGTCCGAAGTGGCTATGATGAGGCTGGAAAGTGGTCACCATAAGTTTTTGGCAGCTCCCATTACCTGCAAAGAAATATCTCAAGCTATAGATGACCTAAGCGGTTCTAAGGCCCCTAACCTGGATGGCTTCACTGGCGACGTTTATATGCTTACAAGACTATACTGACTCCCCATTTACTTGAAGTTTATGCCAAAGTCCTTGAGCTAGGCATTCTTCCTCCCATCCTGCGTGAGCCCTTGCGTGAGCCCTTTATAACTTTACTTCTTAAACCTGGTAAAATCCCTCATCTCTGCACTTCGTATAGACCCTTATTGCTATTTATTCATTACAAAAACATACTTGTCAAAATTATTGCTACTTGCCTCTCTCTTCTAATGGACAGTATGAGCTTCCCTTTACAGTCAGGATTTGATCCTAACCACTCTACTTCAATCAATCACCACAAGGTGTTTGCGACTACCAATAAGATCTCTCCGGACCTCCCTGCAGATGTTGTACTGTTGGATGCCTAAAAGGCATTCAATTCACTTGAATGGCATTTCTTACATGCTACCTTTACGAAACAAGGGATCCCCAGAGGATTTAGGGAATTAATCACTTTGCTATATACCGCCCCCACGGTCATGTCTTTGGAATAATGGTTCACTTTCTGAGCCTTTATCGTTAACTCGTGGCACCCGTCAGGGCTGCTCTCTTTCTCCCCTATTATTTATCATTGCCGTGGACCCTTTGGTCTGCCATCTCCTAGAACATCATGTAGATCGTGGGCTACGATTCCATCGAGGTCCGTTGTTGGCTTTTCTGTATGCAGACGAGATCTTTTTTTCCATCCAAGACACCGCAATCAATATGCCTCCTCTAATTAGGGTAGTGGTTCGATTTGGGACCTTCTCTGGTCTGTCAGTTAATTGGAGTAAGTCTGAACTTTTTCCATTGACATAACGCCACAACCCCATGTACCGTAGATCACCCCCTACAATGGTGTGAGGACTCTCCTAAATATTTAGGCCTTTATTTACATAGGGACGGTTCTAAGGTAATTTGCGTAACTATGGCCCTGCGATGGACACACCTTTGGCCCAAATTGAATGCTGGATTAGGCTGCCATTATCAATAGCGGGGGTTATTGCCATAATCAAGATGGTGGGCCTTCCTCAGTACCTATATCTGTTTCTTTTTTTTTTAAAGCACGTTTAATTTGTCACGGTTCACATAAGCTGCATAGCTCCGCAGACCGGAGACTGCTGCACACATCAATTATACAACAAGATTGACATTGACTTTTATAAAAGTGAATAAACCATAATAGAACAAACCCCCCCACCCCCCGATTGCGCCCATGCCTTAATGAAAAAGTACAATACCTCCGGAACAAAACAACAATCCCATCTGCCGCCCAGCAAAGTCCAGCTTCCACTCACCCATCAATCCGGCAAGCGAACATCCCCCTCCGGTGGCGGATCTAGATCCAGTCCCCAGTAGTCTGCCCATCTTTTCCAAATCTTATATTGCTTGCGGGGGCACCCCCTGGCAATATAGACCGGCTGTTCGAGCCCCATACAAAAATCCATCCCATTCCTCCATGCAGCCAGCGATGGAGCCCGGGGCGCCTTCCAAGCCCTGGCAATATCCCTCTTCGCCAACGTGAGACCTAATAACAAGAGGTGTCGCTTGTATCTATTGCTTCCAACTCCCTCCATGACATGTAACAGGGCCAGGCGCGGCGTGAAGGGGAGCTCCAAGCCCAACACCTCTGACAGGCAGGAGAACACCCCCTCCAAAAGCGATGTAGTGACAGACAACTCCAGACTGTGTGCAGAAGCGTGCCCTCCTCTCGCCTACAGTGGATACACTCGGGGGATTCAATCATTCCAGCCCTCCACAAACGCACTCTAGTGAAATACACTTGGTGTAAGTATTTGAATTGTATCAGTTGCAGGCGCGTGGCTATTGCCGCCCCCGCGGGCTCGCTAAAGCCTTCGCCCAGTCCTCCTCCTCCAGATCACCCACATCTTCCTCCCTTGCTGTCTTAAGCCACTGTAGATTTGTGGAACAGTGAATGACCAACATCTGGTATATGCGAGAAATCTTGCGGTCCGGTAGTTTCCCCATAAAGACCTTCGCTTCAATGGGGCTGAAGTCTGGGAGAGACTCCAGTCTTTCCAGACTAGGTGCCAGCGTGTGTCGAAACTGCAAGTATCTGAAGAACTGGGATTGTGGCATCCTATATTCGTCCCGCAGATCCTGGAACGATTTAAGCGTCATATCAGTCGTCACGTCCCCAAGGGCCGAAATATCTATAGAGTCCCATCCCTGGAAGCCCTGCAAGGCTGCCAACTGAGGCAAACACCTGTTGCCTCAGAGAGGAGTCTAACGGGTCAAGACATTCCACCACCGCATCCTGCCCTGAGCCGGTCTCCAGATGTGAAACACCACTCACGTGACCGGGGGCAGGAGCTTCCGAAGCGGTGCGGAATATAGTAGTGTGTGTAGAGGTTTGTTGCCCATAAGCTGCCGCTCAACCGCGTAGGCCGAGTCCCCCCAGCAAGTGTGCAGCTTGGTAATAGGAGAGGACATCTGAAATAGCAAGACCACTGGTGTACGTAGATAGAAAACAGGTGCGTAGGGCCACCCTCACCGCACCCCCTTCCCACAAGAACCCTCCCAACGCTGCGTTTACCTGCCTGAACCAGGGGGGTAAAATCTGGTTGGGATGATTCTGTAATTGATAAAGGAGACGGGGAAGTGCTACCATCTTGAGAGTGGCCGACCTACCGTATATAGTTAAGGGCATGCGGGACCACACCTTAAGGTCTTCCTGGTTCCGATCCCACACCGGGACCAAATTACGTTCCCTGGATACTGCTGGTACGTCCGACAAAAAGACCCCCAAATACTTCAGCACCCCCGTCGCTAGTTAAAGGGCTGAGGCCCATGCTCCCACCCTCGGCCCACCCCCTGGAACCCACAGCGTGGACTTGCATGGATTCATATACAACCCAGAGGTCTCACTGAAAATCTGAAGGATGCGCATCAACCGTGGCACGACCTATCCAAATCGGTAAGAAAGAACAGGACATTGATGGCGTAAAGTGCTATTCTATCTGTGAGACCCGGCGACCATTCAAACCCCCGAAGTTGGGCATCAATGCGCACCCAGGCCGCCAGCGGCTCCATGGCGAGAGCAAAAAGATAAGGGGAGAGGGGGCAGCCCTGGTGGGTGCCCCGCTGGATAGAGAAAGAGTGAGAAATCGCCCCTCCTACCCACACTGATGCCATTAGATTAGTGCAAAGCAGCTGCAAATATGCCAGAAAACGCGGGCCGAGATTAAGCTTCTGCAGCAGAGCAAACAAGTACACCCAGCTCAGGGAATCGAAGACCCTATCCATGTCATCCAGCACTAGCGCCGCCGGCTCCCCAAGCCGCCCACTGGCCGATCCAACAACTTGCGTCATCCATCAGTAGTGCTGCATATTGTTGCTGAGCCAACACTAGTTGCCGTCTGGCCGGGCCACCATCCGCCTCCCGACCCCTACGTTGCAGCGCCTGCACTTCCACCTCCCAACGCACCAGATCCTTCTGCCACTCCCTCGGCGCACCCACACACCACAAAATATCTACCCCTCGCAGCGTGGGATTCAATGACTCCCAAAGCACTGCTGGAGATTCGACCGACCCCACATTAACTACCAGATAATTATCTATCTCTTTGGCCAAATGTTCCCTGTATTTCTCCTTCTGCAGTTGCCACCCCGACAAACGCCATCTAAGTGGCTGCCGCCCCGGGCTAATCTGGAATGTGAGAGCAACGGGTGAATGATCCGACAAGCCTCTGGGCATAATATCCGCTGACAATACTCTGTGCACTAGCCCCCTGGGAACAAATATGTAGTCTAGCCTCGAGAAGGAGTCGTGTGCTGTGGAGAAGTGTACTCTCGGCGAAGGCCATGTAGGTTTCTCCATACTTCCGCCCAGTCTAGCCCCGCTACCAGGGAGTGTAGTTTGGTAGGGGATCCTTCCACCGCAACGGCATCCCCGCTCCTTCATCTATACGGACCCAGCTCCATCCCGTCATTACAGTCCCCTCCCCCCTACAACAGAGCGTGTATCCAGCATATCGCCCCACAGTGTTAGAAGTCGTTCCACTAAGGACCACTGTAATGGCGGTGGAGCATACACGCTGCCCAGCGTCAAGACATCTCACCCAATTCTGCCCTGTATAAAGACATACCATCCCTGCGTGTCTCTCATGTGCATAGGGGACCCTGCGATGGATCAATATTTCTAGGCCCCGCGAGCCCCGTGTGAAACTTGAATGAAATAGATGATAGTATCCATACCGCTGTAGGCATAGGGCTTTAGTACCCAGGAAGTGTGTTTCCTGGAGTAGGAGCACGTCGGCCCCAGCTCGTTTGGCATAATGCTTTACCTTATCCAGTGCCCCACAAACATTGCAACTGACTATGCTCAGGGAACCAGGGGTTATCTGCCTTTCCATCTTCATGCCAGACATATCAAAAGACTTATGCCCTCGTGGCCTGTGCATGTGTTCCCTGGTGTGAACGATGAGTTACAAACAACCAGCATGGATGCGCAATCAAAGAAACAGAACAAGCCCCCCCCCCCAACAGGCCCACTAACCCCCTCACCCCATACCTCACGAACATGGAAGTATCTGTCGGGGTCGGATAGGAGCCAAGTCCCCAACCGGGGGACAGGAACCATACCGTCCAATGGATCTCCAACTGGCCACCTATAACCCTCGGGCCTTACCCCTTCCCGCCCACCACTGCGTGACTGGGTTCCCAGCCCAAGAAATGTGCCTATTTGGACGTCAAAACACAGTCTCTAGAGTCCCAGTCCCTGCCGGACCCACTAATCAGTCGGCCGAAGCCTGTGTCTCCGGTGACAAATCCCACTCCCGGAGTGCGGAGCTTGACAGAGAGCGACGCCTGGACCTCGATCTCCTGTTACCTCTCTGTTGGCCTCGGGGGCCCCTCCGGGCCACCTCACTCGAGGATGAGTCTAATTCCCTGCCATTTGGCGTATGGACTCGCACCCGCACGGTCTCGTCAGTCCATTTAAAGACTTCCTCCGGAGAGTCGAAGAAATATGTGCCAGATCGGTAGACTACTCTCAGGCGGGCTGGATACAACAGCGTATACTGGAGCTTAAGGTCTCGGAGTCAAGCTTCGGCCGCCAGAAAGGTTAGTCGCTGCTTCTGCACCAGACGCGTGTAGTCTGGGATTATGAGGATGCTCGTGTTATCACAGGTGAGGGATTCCTTAGCTCTGGTCTGCTTCAGAATAGTGTAACGGTCCATATAATTCAAGAACTTGGCGATGATCGGCCGTGGATGGGCCCCTTACAGAGGATTCTGCATGAGGGCCCTGTGAGCCCGCTCCACCACGAAGCAGCGAGATAGGGCATCTGGGGAGAGCCAGCCCTCCAGCCACCGTGTCAGGAAACGCTCCACACTATCTCCCTCGCATCCCTCCAGGAATCCACAAAGCGAAAGTTGTTGCGCCGAGCCCGCCCTTCAGCATCCTCAGCCCGCAACGCCAGACCTTTCTGAATCCTCTCCATAGCTATCACTTTCTTCTTTAAGGTTGTGACGTCATCTTCCACCTCCAATATGCGGGTCTCGGTCACCGTGATGCGTTCCACCGCATTGCGCAAGTCCTGCCGCAGCAGCATGACATCTGAGCCCACGGCCCCGATCTTGGTGTCCAGCATGTCCCTGGACTGGGTGATGGCTGCCAGGAGCGATGCGTTGTCCGGCACCTGGCCTTGAGACCCCGCAGTCCCTGCCGTAGCACCCGCTCCAGTGAACTTGTCAATGGTGCCCTGCTTGGTGTGGCCTCCTCCGCCCTTATCGCGTGTCATCGTCGTATAGTAGGTGGTTCCCCCAGGCACGCAGGGGCGGCCACTCAGGGGGGCCGAACGTGGAAATAGCCCGATATTCAGGAGGCTTATCCCCAAGTCAATAGTCTCTCCCTCCAGGCCCCTCAGCAGGTTGCAACTGCCACGAGGGCATGCAAGATGGCCTCCAGTTCACCCTCGCCTCAACCACGGAGGGCCTCACCTCTCTATGGCCCGACCCGACCACCGATAGGTGCCGCTGACCCTGGCAATTTCTAGGGTGCCGCTAATGCTGCTGTACTAGGTATGCCCAGGCGTACCTGTGCCTGGGGGCTGTGCTTTGTCGCCCTCCGCTGCTTCTGGGGCTCCACTGGGCGGCACGTCAGAGAATACCCAATGCCCGGCGTGCACCACTATCACCAGGCGGCCCGAAACTCCTGTCATCCCAGGGCAGGTGGCTGGACAGTCGAGGGCTCCGTGGCTTCGCCCCTCCTCTACCACCGCCGCGGCCCGACGCGGCCACCGAGTACTGGGAGTCCACCGGGGTAGGCAAGAGTATTATGAAGGGGGTTATACCGGCACCCCTGAGCCATCCCCACACCCCCGGGCTTGTCAGGCTGCTCGCGGCCGCCCCGGGGCTCCGCAAGATGGCCGCAATCTCTCCTCAGCCTCTTCCACCCAGGGACTCCGCCGCCGCGGCCCGAAGCTGCCACCAGTGCTCGCCTCCTCACACCGTCAGCCGCCATGTCCCGACTTCCCCCAGTGTCACAGCCCCAGAGGGGGGTCAGGTGCTAGCGCATGAGTCCGGGCGCCGACCCTCTTGCGGCACTCCCACCAGCCCGCCGTCTTCCAGGTCTCCTTCCCGGCTGGGCGAATCACGTGAGGCCCCGACTCCTTCCGGCCCGTCACTCTGCTAGGCCTTCACAGTATGCGGACCTCCGGTCGCTGCCGCCGCTCCTCCTCCAGGTCCCACGCTCACGTCGGAGAACCGCTTGGGTGTTCTAGGGTTCTCCGGCACAGGGCTCACCGCAGCTGATGTCAATAGGCAGGATATTATTGCTGGATATTAGAGGGCTGGTCGGAACGCGATTAAACTGCGTTTGCCGGCTAAGCCACGCCCCCCCATATTTGTTTTTTAATATCCAAATCGCCCTGACCAAAAACTTTTTTTATACTCTGCATAGTTCTTACACGCCTGATTAGCTGGAATACACTGACGCTCCCCTATGACCATGGCGGTTTTTGAGTTCCTGACCATATCTTTATTACCGTGCAGTGCATGTACACTTTGCTTTTTTCGGATATCACCCTGACACTAGAATACAATATCTTAAGCCCGAATGGATACAGGCTCTTCTCTTGACCCTTTCCACCAAACTACCACATGGGTTGACTAGGACACCTACCGAGATACTGATGCTCCCTACCGCCCATTGGGCATGGACTAAACTTCTTCGCTATTTGGGCTTCGATATTTTATACTCTCCACAAATCCCGCTCTCCAATAACACTTGCCTCCACTTACTCATGAAGGCCTGACCCAGCACACTGTGGGGGACCTATTTGCAAACTCTACCCTGCAATCAAAATACTGATCCTGACATTTCGGGCTATACATGGAATTGGCCCGTTATACTTGAGAAAGCGTCTCAAAATTTCTGCCTCAGTCAGACATCTCAGATCCAACAATCTGCGTCTGCTGATGGTTCCTAGATTCAAGCTTTCTCGGACTGGCGGCAGATCCTTCACCGTCACTGCCGCCAAGCTCTGGAACGGTCTCCCCCTTGACCTCAGATTTTGCGAATCTGAGCCTATCTTTCGTCGCAAACTCAAGACCTGGTTGTTCACTAAGCGGTAGGATCGGGCACGATCCATTTATCGCTTTTCTTAGTCCCTCTGTAGGATTTGATTCTGGTCTCTCTTCATGGGGATAATCATGTAATCCTAGCGCCGGGACACCTCCGTCGGAGGTAGCTGTGCGCTCTATAAGCGTCAAAATAAATAAATAAATAAATAAATCTATTTCTGCTCTGACAGAAGGGCACAATACTACATACAAGGATAGCCTCCTATTACATCGCTTACATGGCACTTTACGCGCCACTCTTCCGTCTTGCCCCACTGAACCTAAGGACTTCCCATCCCTAATGTTAATTCCCACCTGATATCCCGCCTATACCATACCTCGTACAGTTGAGGCCTGTTGGGGCGGCGAGGGCGAGAGCCGCTTGGGAAAGAAATTTAGAGCATCCTTTTCTTGACGAAACATGGTATTTTTGCTTTGAAAAAACCGAACTGATTTTCAATAATGATCGTCATAAACTATTGCACTTTAAGTACCTACACTGTGTCTATATCACACCCCACCCTGGGCAAACTTGACCAGACTAGATCACACCACTGCCCTAAGTGCGCAGCAGAACAGACTGATTTTGTTCATTTGGCTTAGAGCTGTGCCCCGATACAAGCCTTCTGGGAAACTGTTCCTTCTGTATTATCTTGCATGACAGAGAAAACACTTAACCCTGACCTGTTGCTAGCTCTTCTTAGATATGTCAGACCTTTACCAGTCGGCATATGACACTTCACTGCAATTGCGTTGCCGCTAGCCAAGCAACAGGTGGCCTGTCATTGGGGCAGCAGCACAGTTCCTACTGATGAGTCTTGGATGTGTGATTTCTCCTACTGTGATACCACAAGCGAACTCTATGCAACCTTGCAGACCCCTACTTCGCGACCTAAAGACATTTGACAGCCGGCCAGAGACTATTTACCAATGTTGGCATCTGATACTGAAGAAGATAATGAAGGAGACAATGTATCTCTTTGACCGCGTGCAGGTATCCGCTGTCAATTTCATTAATTCATATTCTTTTAATATTGCGGGTTTTCTTTTGTTTTTTGGTGTTTTTTTTTTTTGGGGGGGGGGGGTGGTTCAGACAAACTGTGTTTTTTTCTGAGGTCGGCACATTGACTAATCCCAAGAGGTCTAAAAAACAAAGTCTGGGCCATGTTCTAGTCTAATCTGGAATAATTTTGGATGGCATACTTAAGAAATCAAGTATTACAGTTAGCGGAGACATCCTTTATAATATTGTGTATCTTCCTTTTTCAACTTATATAGGAACGTCCTATTATTGTAGGTTAATCAGGAGCTTGACTTATTAAAGGTTATTTATCATTTTCATTTTTCTGTTTAAAAATGAGAAGGAAAAGGGGAAGGGGCGGGAGGTGAAGTCCAAGAAAGGAAGTTCCAAGCAAAATTAATCTTTTAATTTTGCTTGGAACTAACTTTCTCTCTTGGACTTCACCTTCCGCCTATTCCCCTCTTCCTTATGCATTTATTATTTGATCTCTGTTCTCTTTTATGTCAAGTACTGTGAATTGTCATGATTGTACTTCTGTATTTAATTTAGCTGCTTCTGTGTTTATTTTTTTTTAATAAAAAGCTTTAAATAAAGTTGAAAAAAATACTATTCTTATCTTGGGGTGTAGTATGCAGATAGACCGCTTACAAATAATTAGTCTTATGAGCAGTCTGAAATGGGATTTATTTTCCTGCTTTGTGGGTGCTTTGCCACTTAAATAGTTTATGGACTAATTGTCTGTACTGCACAATGTCCACATCGTGCAGGTCCAGGAGCAATTGCTCCTGTCACAATCATTTGTATGACATTCTGTTGAAGTCACCTAGAAATAGCTATGATCTGAGTTCCTAACTGTTTTACTTCTGTGAGTGTTAAATTTGCTGTGTCATGGTATTGGTGTATACACAGGTTCAAGACATGAGTAATTGACCACCAAACCATGCTTGATGTTCTTTATATCATAATGGGACTTTTAGGTCTCAGTAGGGTTCATTATTAACTGGTAATACTGCATGCCTGTATTCCAAAATTGGGATCTATAGCATTAAACTTAACCCATGATTAAATATTTCAAATGGTAATGTAGCACGTGCATTTACAACACATGTTACCACACCCCCAGTGTTAGGGACACCCCTAGCAAGAATATGTGACTGGCGCCCTAACGTTACCCTGATAAACATGAGATCCAAATAACAAAAATCAAAATGATAAATAACCTTTAATAAGTCAAGTTCTTGACAGACCTACAACAATAGGAAGTACTTATATAAGTTGAAAAAGGACAATACACAATATTACAAAGGATGTCTCCGCTAACTGCAATACTTGGTTTCTTAAGTGTGCCATCCAAAATTACTCCGGAGTCAATAAACACGTGTGCTCCGGTGTTGGGCTCCAAATAATAGGTTTTATAGATTCTTCAAAACTCTGTCCAGAATTTGTGTTTTTTAGACGCCTTGGCACTATTCAATGTGTCAACCCAAGCGAAAAAATAACAATTTGTTTGCGGCCACACCACAACCCACTGAGTAATATTCGAGTGAAATGCTTTTCAGGTAAGGATCAATCCAATGAGAAGTCACAGCGATAGTTAGGGGGCTCTCCAAACCCTCCAGAGGAGCACTCTCAAGAACATTAGGAAACCATGTATACATTTTAAAGATGTATTTATCCTATTCTAGTGCACACAATATAAATTGTTACTACAATTAAGACAAATAGAATGGCAACTGCAACGTTTACTAAAAGCATGAACAGCAAGGAATATTTTTTCAATTTAGCATTATATTTTAAGGACATCCCACCCTTATTTACTTGCTCAGGTAATCTTAACACCAAAAGTAAGCCTAATTTGAATTTTACTCAACATAACTGTTTAAACAATAAGGTTTTATATACATTATATTATAAGGGTCTGCTATACTCTACTGGGCTCACAAACTGGCTGATGAGCTTAGCAAGTGAAGGCTTAATGCCTCCTGTTATACTTCAGAGGTGGTTGGGGGTGATTTGATTCTGCAGGGCCTCTCTTGTCCGTGTCACCCGGTATGGAGACCCCTCTCCACCCATTCACACTATGTTATGAGCTTATATGATAATATTCAGTTGTTGTTGAACCTTTAAAAATAATGAGTTAGCAGAAAATTTCCTGGTGCTCTTTTGCTTATTTTCATTCTGTGAGACTGTGTTTTCTGAACCATAACAAGAAACAAGAAACATAATTAAAAGCTTTTCATAGAACTTTGTACACAATTTAATAATAGTCGTTTAGAACAACGTAACAAGCTCAGATTGAATGCTTCAAATACATTTGAGCAGGCTTGATAATCATGTTGGAAAGAAAAAGTGATGTAAAAGAAATGTGCATTGTATATCAATCACACACATTCACCTTTAAATGATTACCATGTGTATACTACAAGCAGAATACCTAGAAGACAAAAAAGCATGGTAATCATGACAGGTGTATAGAACAGCAATTGGCTATTGTGCTCAAATTGCCCAGAAGATATTCTGCTTGCATGAAGAACTTTCTCTGGAAACAAAACTCACAAAAACTCTTGACTAGTCCCTCTAGCTGTCAGACTTTGTCCCTCCCAGTTGATTAATATGTCTTACTGCTGATAAATTGTCCACAGGAAAAAGGTTGGCGCAACTTACTTAAAAGGAGTCTGTAAGCATCTCTAAACCGTTTATGTACAGAGATGGCTCCTGCGTTGACCATGTACCACCTGTCGAATACTGACCACATGTTGCACCCCAGCCTATTTGACTTGCATCATATTGTAATTCAAGGACTTGACAGCAAAAAATTGTTTTGCTCTTCCAGGGACCCAAGTAATCTAGCCATGCCACCACTGGAGTTCTGAACGGGACTCTTGTTTCACATCTAATGTGTTGGAATAAGCAAAACCTCGAAGAAGGTGTCAGATTAAGCCTCTGCAGGGTTTTATAATGTAGTGGGCCTGGAAAGATCGCCTGACTGGAAGACACTATCAAACCAACCACGCAAGGCAAGATCCTGAAAAATAAAGCAGACATCCTTGAACCTGATGATTTTTTTTGTCTTTGCCACTTTGTGTTGCTGTAATCCTAAGAATTCTATGTCTTTTGAAGTAACCAAAGAAGATCATTCCTGATTTGCCAGAAAACCCAGACAGTGCAATAAATCTTTGAAAATTAATTGCTTATCTTGCAGAAGATCCTTTTCCTCTGTAAAAAATTAGGAAGTTGTATAGATAGACAATGAATCTCGTTCTCTCTGCCTTCAGGTGCGATATATCTGGTTTCACAACCTTCTTGAAGCACCACGGTTCTGTTGAAAGGTCGAAAGGAAGAATCTTTAAATTATATTCTTCATTTGAAATTGAAGCAATTTCCTGTATGAACGATGAATGGGGATTGCAAGATATGCATCCTGTTAGACACTGCAATTGCCTTCTAGCAAAATGTCTCTTAGATGGATAGTTATTTCCATCTTGAAATGATGATACTTTGTAAAATTGTTAAACAGTTTAGATTTAATACAGGACATAACTTATTTTTTTTTATTCTTTCATCTGAGCCAAGAAGATTGTGCTTAAAAGCCTTGAAGGACAGAAAGAGTTTATCTTTATAGCTTTTTACTCCACGAGTGTTTTACCTCCTGAGATACCAACTACTCTTGTTCCTTGGAAAATCGGAGAGGACAGGGAAATAACGTTTGGAATGGTTGATTGTAAAGATCTATACGATACCCCTGGACTGCTTGTGAAATACCAGGATCTGCAGTTATACTTTCCCATGTGGAAGGGAAAAAGCCAAACTACATACAAGAGGATGGCCAAAAGTTGAAAGACTGGGGTTTGAACTCTACTTTGTCTGTATCCTCTGTTTCTAAAACCGTTGCTTTGCTGAGAATAGAATTATAATAAATAATAAAGGAGTTTTATAGAGCGCGCGGTTACGCTAACTAGCGTGTCCCTGCGCTAAATCCTGTTGAACAGTGGAGCTTCTGAAGCAGCTGATCGCTTTTGAGGAATATTGGCCAGTAAAGTCTTGCTTTTGCTGACCCTGCAAAAAGCTTTAAAATAAAAGTCTTGTTTTGTGAAAATTGTGCCTTGTCATTTGAAGCAAATGTGGAAATGTACTTTCTCATTAATGAAGGAATCCCCAAAGAGCAGTCTGTTTGCTTGTGGACTCTGCTCCGTTGATGCCATACTCCGTAATTTGGGATTGATTTTTAATAATGAACTTTTAATTCTCTCCTGTGCAATATCCGAATCAGTGTTGCCAAGTAAGCAAATTGCTCTTTGCGCTCATTTAGATAAAGTAGAGGGATCAATCAAGGTGCCTTTTTGCCAAGCCTCTTCTGCTAAATCTAAGATCCTTGTAAGAGGTCTAGACAATTCAATAGTCTGTCTTTCTATCTTGACAATTTATACAGGCAAGACACCCCTTATTTCGGATCTTTGTAAAAAAAAATAGTAACATATTACCTTATATCGTGGGAGTTATAGCAATATTATGCCCAAAAAGGCAAGGGCCACTCAGAATGTAGTCTGTTTTTTTTTATTTGAGTTTTTTTATAGCACGAACTGGACCCAAAGATATCAGGTATCAGAGCGCTTTACATGAGCACTAATTTTGTTACAGATGGACACATTCATTTTTGTTAGGCACAGGGATATTAAGTGATTTGTCCAGAATCACAGGTTGTTGAGCGTCTTTGCCGAGACTCCCCAGATTTGAGGTCGACTGCTCTAGCCGTAAGGCAACATCCTCTGGCCAATTTCCTGGTCAAAATATGTAAAGGTTGTTTTTAAGTTATGGAAACACGTTGTGTCACATGATCAGATGGGAAATAGTCCGTTGAATTTGAGTCCTATATTAAAGAAGGGTCAAACACAGGCTCACCTCTATAATCTAGATAGGACAACATCCTTATTAGTATCTAGAGAGGACTTTTTTTTGTTTAAATTTGTTTATTGGGTCTGAATCATCACATAACAAAAAGAACAGACAATAATCGCAATACATTACCACAGTCTTACATCAGATAGGTATAATTGCATGTCTCGTGACCACAGGTTTTCTCTTTCCATGTGTCAAAGCCTTGTGTGCTCAGTATGTGACTCATCGTAGAGACATCATGATGTATCGGAGAGGTGTCAGTGTGTCACCCGCCAGTAAACGGCGATGCATGTATTTCCAACCGCATCGTCGGTCCTTTTCCGATAGTAACTCTCAGTCGGGTGTGAGGTATCACTACAGGCATATTAGGTGGGGCCAGTGAAGCAGGTGTATCCCAGATTCTCTTTGGAACTATCAATGCTATGTGTGTGTTCAGTATATAACTGCGCCCGGGCTGTCTGCCAGTCTATTATTCAACGATTCTCAACTGTGGGGAATCAGCATCAGGAGAAGTGGGGTGTCGGGGGGGGGGGATTCTGACTATGGTTCTGTCGGATTTCTGTTGTTCGGATAGGCGTAGGAGCTCGACGGGGCATAGGTGCTGCGCTGGAACACATGAGGTGGGGAGTAGCTACACAAATACTGTTACGAACGTGGTGTGCACTAGGGGGTAGTCTAGGGTCAGCTCCCGAACAGGCATGCTCCTGGGTGTCTGGTGGCCCTCAGATGTGTCCCGCAGTGAATGGGGCCGAAGAGGATGGCTAAGTTTGGGGTTGTCCATCAGATGGGGACTCGGGGGGTCCGCCTCGTATATGAATGTGTGTAGCAACTGCGCCCATTCTAAATGAATAGAGCGTTTATGGGTCCCTTTCAGTTCTTCCTCCCGAAGTGTTTCTTCCTCTGCCTTCCCCCACTTTTTTACTGCGCCTATCCAGGCTGCCTCTGGTGGGCCCGTTGGGGATCTCCAGTGCATGGCTATCCCCCTTTTCGCCAACAGGATTGCTAGGGACATAAAACGGTATTGTATTTTCTCAGTTTTTTTCCTGCGGAATATCCCCAGAGCAGAAGCCTCCCATGTCGTCATATTTGTGACCTGGGTTGTGTCCCTCAGTGTTCCGTGCACTCTATCCCAGTACCCTTGTATGGTGGGGCAGTCCCAGAACATGTGTCTAAAGTCCGCCGCAGGAGCGTGGCAGCGGGGGCATGTAAATTGCGTGTCAGGGTAGAATTGTTGAAGACGATGTGGTGTGAGGTACGCCCTGTGAAGGATATTAAATTGTATATTTCGAAATCGTGCATTTCTGGAGACCTTCTTGGAGTATTCTAAGGCAGTGTCCTATTCCTTGTCGTGTACCACCCTTCCTATGTCTGTCTCTCATTTCTGGCGTAGCGGCTGTAATGTCGGGAGGACCAGTGTACGTACCGCTTTGTAGAGCCAAGTGACTAGATGACAACCCGTCCCCTTGTGTAAGATAGTATGAATCACTGGATGTGCTGGGGGCTCCTCTACGTCGGGATTCCAAAACCGTCTACTGCTGTCTACGAGCTGTCTATGAAGCAGGAACTGCCCGGGTGGAAGGTCGTACTGCTCCATCATCTGAGCAAATGTCTTAAGGTGCCCGTCTTCAAACATGGACTCCATTTCCGTAACTGCTAGTTCCGTCCAGGTGCGTAGGGAGCCCTCCGTGTAGTACGCGTCCCCTCTGGGGAAACCCACTAGTGGCAGTAGGGGAGAATAGAGGGGCGTGTACTTCGACAGACGGTGCACTCTCATCATGCAGGTGCGAGCTATGGAAACCAGGCGCGACTGGGAGCGTACCGGTTTGGTTCCTGGAAGCAACAGTCTATGCAGTGCTGGCAATGGCGTGGGGCCCTCCGCAGTGACCGATTCCCTCATGTGCCGGTATCTAGAGAGGACTTTAACAGAAATGTTACACCTCTTCTCCTGTAGCCCACGCCAAATATCAGCTGCTGTATCCATGTCACCCCTTACCTGAGGAATCTGAATCATATTGGTCCATGTTATCATCAGTGTCCTGAATTTGCGCAACCTAAATTGGAATCTGAAATTCCTGAGACAAATTTGAAACCTTGGGAGGAAGAACCAGCATCACAAAAGTACAAAGATTTGTCACCCATGCTGGGTTTCTGTTTGTTCAAACTGGAAAAACATTTCCTTCCTGACTGGGTCGTTACAGATGGTCATTTTGCAGATCATTTAGCTGCAGAAATCTAATCTTACCTTGAGATCAAAGATCAGTCACTTACAAGAGGGGCACCATGTGGTCAGCCGGCAAGGCTACCATCGGGATGGCCAAAACATATCTAAAACACGCCGATCGAGACAGTCTTACCCCCCACATCCAAATCCCTTTGCCAGCAACTGAAGATCAGCAGAGTATCACTGCAGCAACTTGCTTTCACTGAAGCGCGCAAATGCTGGATGGAATCTGTCCAGCGCGTTTATGAACATGGTGATGAAAGCTGTAACCTCCTTTACTGGCTAGCCTTCAGGGACCACAGTTCTAGGCTGATCACCCTCCATCACAGACCCTTCCGGAGGCCCTTTGTGTACACCAGCTGCGATAGCTGACGCATTTGCTGACTTTTATGAATGCTTCTATGCCTGCCAGCCACTACCTGCTAGAGAGGTCGCCAACCCTCTGCTTGCTTACATTTCATTCTCCCACCTTACTCGAGGATCTGGAGTCTCCACTCACAGATGACGAGATACATGCAGCCCTGCACACACTGAATCCCAGGAAAACTCCTGGCCCGATGGATTTCCAATCCACTATTACTGTAATTTTTGCAACATCCTTGTCCCCCACTACCTCAAACTCTACAATGAAGCAGTGCAACTCGACTTCGACCTGGCTACCATAGTGGTCCTCCCTAAGCCGGTCCATCCCCCAGAATGTTGTGTATCATATCGTCCCATCTCTCTGATAAACACCAATATACAAATCTTCACCAAAGTCCAGGCAAGCAGGCTCCATCACGTTCTAGGCTCTCTAATACAACTAGATCAATGTGGCTTTATGCCCAACTGCAGCACCCAGCACTGCATCCCACATGTCCACATTGCACTAGCCCACATTCATGAAATACCTGACTCTAAGGCGCTACTGCTTGTAGACTTAGAAAAGGCTTTTGACTCGGTCAAGTGATCCTACCTGGACCTAGTCCTCTAATTTATGGACTTTGGCCCCACATTCCGTAAATATGTTAACCTCCTCTATAATGTACCCGCGGCGCAGGTCCTTATCAACGGGATAGCATTGCTCACCTTCCCTAACAGATATGACACCGGACATATGCTCCTCTCCGCTGTAGCCATTGAGCCCTTGGCCAGGATCATCTGTTGTGATGCCCAGGTGCTGGGATGGGGCTGGGGTGGGACACTAGAGAACATGATAGCACTGTATGCAGACGACATTCACCTCTTTCTTGCGAGTCCTCACACAACTGGTCCCAGGATCCTGGACATCCTCAGGGTGTTCAAGGAGGCCTTGGGCCTCCTTGTTAACTGAAGCAAGTCACTCCTAGTCTCCATATGCGTCGACAACGCCGCACTGTCTTGGCGATCAAGAATTCCAGTCCGCCGTCTTAGCTTTAAAAATTAGGGAATCCACATCACCACGTTATCAGAATTTATACGCAGCCTTAGTCCTCTGGTGTCCGCCAGTAAGACCAGCTTAAACATTTGGAGCAAACTTCCCTCAATCCAAAGGAACGAGTTGCACTCATCAAAATTATGATACTCCAGAGATTTTTATATGTGTTGAAAAACATCCCACTGCACATTCCTCAGTCCTGGTTTAGCCAAATCGCAGCCCTGCTTCACTCCTTTATCTGTGGGAGGAGGGGTGCCCTCCGCATTTCCTTTTCTAAGTGCCACAGGTTAGTGTATGATGGAGGGCTAGGGACGGTGGATATCTGACTATACTACTGGGCATCCCAACTCCTTGTTATCAATGACTGGTTGACTGGCCTATCTACCTGAGCTGGCCCATCCTGGACTCAACAACGTCTTGCATATTCTAAATGGCCGAGCCATCCCCTCCCATATTGCTGAAGTTACTAAGACGCAGCTCTGAGGTGACTTGCAATATCCTTTCAATGTGTGCCAAGGGTACTTTATCCCATATAATTCATGGTCACGTCATCACCTTTCCCACACACCACTTAAACGCCTGGTTTAAGCAAGCGTGTTTCAAAACATGAAGAATAAAAATAAAACATCTAGTGCAAAATTAAACAAATCAAAAACCTGTTAGTTATTTGTTGCAAATATATATTAGAAACAGTTCAATAGAAGCCAATTTAAAAAAAAGCTATACTAGCTCGGAATCTGTAGAAACATGCAGAAAGATTCTAGCTTATCGCTCACTATCTAATGAGTGCCAAAAATAAACATGTTCTCTCTGCTTGTCATTGTGAGCTAAAAATTAGGGCATGAGAAAGAAAAGCAACCTTCTGTTTTAGTTGCTTTAAGCAGCTGCATCAATTCTTCTCCAAGGCCTGACCTGTCTTTCACCTCGGCTGCTGGCTCAGGCAGCAGGTCTTGGGACATCAGAAACCGACTGTATTAACTTAAGATAGTCAAGTTCCGATGTATTTTCTTTATACTCTGCTCCTGGGTGTGTTGCAAGGTGTGGATTACAAAGAAATTAGACGTTGGTGTTTATACAGGGATTACAGAATCCCATGTATTATATATGAGGTAATGTACTCCCTGCCATACATTATAAGGACATTGCAAGTCACCAAGGAGTTCCATGACCATATAGAGCATGAGAACTCACAAATATTTTTCCAGGGGCAAAAAGGTTTAGTATGTAGTGTGACAGAGGGCTGCATTGATGCCAGTAGGTTGGCAGCTTGGGGGGGGGGTTGGATGTTAAAGTGGGTAGAAGGGAAGCAAAGCATGTACATCTGGTGGCAGAATTGCATAATGTGAAAACAGAAAACCTGGGATCGATCCCGGTTTCCCCACTTGACCCAATTGTGTGATCCTAAGCATTTGTTTTATTTCACTTTCCCTCCTTTTTCTTCATTGTCACATAGAAGAGGACCTCAAAATAAATGACTTCAGGATGTGAGCTGTACAAAACCTTCTCCTGTGTTTGATTTAATAAATTATGTATAATAGCAACCCAGGCAACTCAAAGGGTGCATATAACAACTGACTTGCCTCTTCATTATTGGAATTCTTGTCAAGGTGGGGGAGCATGAATGTTTCTAAAATCATATATGAAAACTATCGCATTTTAAGAAATACTTCTCAATTCACTGATATAATCTGTACTAATGCGAAACAGTTTTACACTTTAATAAAATACCCTTTTTGAATTATTGAAGACTTAATCATATTTTTACACGCTTGATGCAAGATGCCTTCAAAAAGAAGGTGTTCCTAAAGTTAAGTGGTTGCAGGATATCCATTTATTTAACATATTTTTAATATTAGTGCTGAGTCCAGTAAACAGCAGCCCAGCACATGCGGCCCCTGGGACGTACTTTGAGTATCGAGAGTATGATATAGAGGAACAAGGCAGATTTCCTTCATAAGGTTATGGAACTCAGAGTTAATCGATTCTCTGTTACTATCTCCAAGGGACATTTTAAAGTCATCAGAGGAGCTCCTTCAAGTCAACAAATAAGACATAAACGTAAGATTTTTCATGCTGAATAACATCTCATCCCTCAATAGGGGTGTTCGGATCCACCCAGATCAATTACACTTCCTCTCAAGCTTTGTGTAGACAATCCTGCGACATCTCCTCTCCATGTCATACATCCTTTATCAGCTCTTCAGCTAGGTTAGTGGTCTTTAGGTGTCTTTACCTACATACATTGAAATCCAGCTGTGAAAGATTTATTTTCCTGTCCAACCAGAGGCTGCTCTTGCAAGCCTAGAATAAGTTAACGTGTTCAACACCCATTTTGGATTAGATACAGTCTTTGTCACTGCATTCCTGGTGAAATGTGTATTGCTCTGTGATTGCTAGTATTTGGGCTATTAATGTTACAATGTCATTGGCGTTTTAGTAGTCCAAGTAACCGGTTATGTTGGTGAAGGATCTTGCTCCCACATATTAGCCTGTGGGATCAATGCCAGTACTGAGACATGTGTCTTCTAAATCTAAGGTGCAGTCAAGATAGAATTTCGCCAAGCATTGTCATTTATGAACTGCTAATCTCTGGTCCATAATATGTTTTTATTATTCAAGCAAATCTTAGCATGTGTGTTGTACTGTACAGTTGAGTTTGCAGCAGCTGCTGCTAGTGGGAGCTTCAATTTTCTGATCATGGTCTTTCACGCTACATTGGCTACAGATCATGTAACTCAGAAATAAATTATACAAGGGCAGGAGCTGCAGAACTGAGGAGTGTGGATGGGTCTATGGGTGTTACATGAATCAAAACAACTGTCTTGGAGCTGTTGTAGTTGTTTTATTGTGCATTTACCTTTAAAGAAATTAAGGCCTTCGTCCAGTGTTCACAAAGCAAACGTCTGCCTTAAGTATATCTTTAATATTTTATTTAGCACATCTACTTGAGAAAGTTGTAGACAACGGGCCGAATATGTTTGTGTAAGAATGCTCGGTAGCTACATTATTCGAACTGAACAATCAAGTCCCTACACTGCACTCCTTACAACAAGTAACTCAAAGTCTGCTATTTCTGTGCATGTTGAGACTATTAAGTGAACATTGCATAAAATATGTTAATGATGTTTTATTTCAGTTACTTTCCTAATTAATCCACGTCACTTATTTGTTTTCCACGTATGCAGACTGTGATGTTCTACACAACTAACAAACATTTCGGTTGGGCAGTATTGTTTGATATAATGTCCTCAAATTTTATCATCTTCCTTCAGGTTAATGATTGGCAGACTGACTGGGTCTCCTTCTACTCCAGTCAGCGACTCCAAACACAGATGGACATGATTGAAAAGGAATATGGAGACAGAGAGGCAAGAGAGCTGTGGTCCCATCTTCAGGTGACAATTTCCTCAGTATACAAATTGTTCATTTTTTTCTGTGTTCTCAGTTGTGTATGGCAAAAGGGAAGTGATTTGGAGAAATGAGGGTGAGACAGCCAGTCTGATACTTTTCGACCTGTGCTTGTGGTATGACATGATTGACTATTCTATTCTTATTAATTGCCTTGCCATGGGATAAGGGCTATGCCCTTCAGTGGTTTAATAATTTCTAGAGGAGCGTAACAAGATGGGCTCCATTTTGCTCATTCAATATGGGTGATGTGCAGTGTTCCTCAGAGCTCCACCTTTGCCTCCATTCCATTTAACTTTTATGTTCACCCATTGGAAGAGTTAATTTGTTCTTTGAGCTCTAAGACCTTTTCTTATGTGAATAATAGGCATATTTTGCTGAAAATTTACTAAAAGACAAATGATTTTATTGACTGACTTAGGAACTGTCTGCTTGAGTTTCAGCAATGAATGAAAAGCAACTTTTGTAATTTAAATGAATTGAAAATAGAATTTACTGATTGGGGAATAGAAATGTTGATGATCCACTGGAATTTGGCCCTTGAGGTTGGGCCTTTACTCACAGCTGTCACTGTGAACCCTTTACTCACCACTATCACTGTGACTAGAAGTCTAGCTGTCCATGTTGTCCATGAGTTATCTTGCTCTGCCCAAATCCAAAAGGTCTGGACTACTTGGTTTTGACTACTGAAACGGGCAAAGTAGTCCATTCCTTAATTCCACCTTTTAAAAACGCCTCTGTTGTGGGAGTTTGTACTTTTTATTTTGGCATTCCCCTTTCTCGTCTCCACACATTAGCATCTTCAGAATCTGACAGTTAAGCTTCATTGTGAACCGCTCAGTTGTCTTTGGCCCGCCAGTTTTTTCTTTAGCTCCCTGTGAAGCAGAGGATCGTGTTTAAGGCTTTCTGTCATACTAGTGAGCCTTTTTACAGACGTGAAACCAACCTATTCTCCTGCAACTTGACTGCTAATGTTGTAGCAAGACCAAAGTCATTGGATGCTCCTCTAAAACAGAGCCCCACGCTTTACAAAAAAATAGCATGCCATGCTAGCAGAACCTTTTAAGTGCTGAGTCCTCAGTTTGGGACACTTCCTTAGGAAGTGTGCAAAATTTTCTAATTTTGTGAGTTTCAAACGGACCCCAAAATGTATTTGTTTAGTTAGCTCTAGTCTGTAGTTCTAGCTGTGTTTCCTTCAGTATTCACAGAGATTCCTAGTACCAGGATGCCTTTTGGTGAACAAGCGCTTAACAAATTAAGTACAAAATTGAGCTCTAACAGTACACTATCAAAGCCTTGCCAGTTGCTCAATGTGCGTCCCTTGTACTCGATTTTGTCTGTTAAAAAGCAAATGAGACACTAGCACTTTTCCACTAGTAAACAATAAAAACCTTGCAGGTTGTTTAGGGACACAGGTATCAACATTTGTAACGGCGATTACCTAATGCATGAATCTCAAAGAGTTTCATATAGCTATTCGTAGGGGGTTGCAATTCGACCAACCTCATTAATATTAATGAGATAGGTTGCAATTTGTGACCCCCTTGGAATCGCTAAAATTACGGGGGTGGTCAGGGACTCATGCAGTCGGCTGTGTAGTTGCTGAGTTCCAACAACCGAGGCTCGTAGGAGTGCAACTATCCTGTCACCCCTCGGTCTACTGCGGCCGAAGGAAGAAGTAGGGGGCTCGGGCTTGGGGAATGGCAGCAGGGATGTGGAAGACTCTCAGGAGGCTCTTCCACCAGAAAACGGGAGATCAGGCAGCTGCAAAATGGCAGTGACCTGAAACAGGCGTTGGAGTGCTGCGGCATCCCAAGGCAGAGGGTGGGCTGCCCCCGGGGAACACTCGGACGGTGAGTGAAGGACTGCATGCCCTCCCCCTCTCAGGACCCAGAATGTACAAGGAGGAGCAACCTCTCCCAAGAGGGTAAGCGCCCTGAGGGGGTTACATTGGAGTAAGGAGCTTGAACATGTGACCTGCACTGGAATGGGTCTCAAATCCAGGCTGCGCCGGAGAATCTCTGCAATCAGTAGGGTCCTAAATGGATCAATGTACGGAAGAGATAAAGGGGAACCCCACCCTTCAAACCCCCCTTGAGCTGCTGCTGAATGACTGCCAGACTACATTTCCTCCTTCTTGCAGAACGCTTTGTTGCTCTAGCACAGGGGAAACCCGCAGCAACCAGGAGAGTCCAGAAGGGCAGACTCAATAGACTGATGGGACTGCTGCGGCCTTTCTAACGGCTACGCTAGGCATCCCTGGGGTGCTGATCAGGAGCATGTCCACGGGGAACCAAGGTGCGAACCAGGATACCACCAACAGTTTTGCACATGCCAGTGGCACTGCAGGGATGCAATCAGATCGTCTGGAAATGGCAGGGATTAATGAGACACGTAAAAGTAGAGGTGACCACGGTTATTGCAGCACCGCCCATTGTAGCGGCCCCTACAGAGCCCATGAATGGTTCCTTGGAGATAACCAGCCAGCAGAACACAGCTAGCCAGCCATTGAAGCGTCAATAAAGGATAGTATTGGGCCCTGATACCATAGACATGGTGCGTCCTGAGCCACCCAGATCGACACAGCCAGGCGGGCCAACCTGCCTCGTAGAGTACCAGCAGCTGCACCTACCAACAGAACTGGGCCTAGAGACACACACAGTGATTATATTGCTAGCCATTAAAGACACAAAGCTGACCTTGAAGCAAAAGATTGAAACAATATCGAAAGAAGTGAACCTACTACGAGCTGGCCATAGGAAACCTTTAGAAAGAGAAGCAGTAATTGAATCCACCCTAGCCCAAGTGAGGCCCATAATGTTTGAGCACATGGCTCGCATGAGAAAGTGGCTGATCTTAGAGGGAAGATGGATGAGGATGCTCCTGCCGCAACAATGTTCGGCTGGTGGGAATACCATAGCAGGTGGAAGGATCAAGCATGGAACTGTAGGACTAGTTGTCTTCGGTGGTGCTGAGGGGAAAACCTTCAAATGGTTCACAGTTGAGCATGTGCATAGAGTTCCCGGAAAGCCTACAATACCGGGCACCCCACCCAGGGCAGTGGTGGCAGACTACTGAGTTTCAAAGGCAGAGACCCTATACGTCTTCTGGTGTAGGCCCACAGCCCCTGGCAGATAGACGGAGCGACTGTTAACATATATCCGTATTACACTACACTGGTACAAAGTAAAAGAAAAGCCTTTAGAAGAGTAAAACAGCACCTAAAACAGCTGGAGATCAGATACGCTTTGATCCTCCCACGAAACTCAGAATAACAGCAAAGGAGGTGTTCCATTTTTTTTACACAGAAAAGTCAATGAAGGCCCTACAATGCCCACAGGTGGCCCCATCACGGGACCAGACTGAATCGTATAGGGTGAGAGTGGTAGCCTAGGATGAGGACTCTGACCTGGGATTGAATGGTGCTGAAACGCCCTTGCCAGTCGGCACGCCAGTGACCTCAGACCAGACGACGTGATATAATGTAAGGGCAGCTACTAAGCCTCCTGAAACCCCCGATGCCCTGGGGTGAGGACAGGGGAAAACTGGGAAGCCCAGTAATGCTCTTTGCGGGCCTGTGCCCCCACTTATGGACATCGACAATACTTCCTTTCTGAAGACTCCAAACTCACAATGCACAACTAGGGGACGTACCATGAGTTGGAATGACAGTCATTTCACGGACTGTGGCACAGTAAGTTAAGGAGGGATAGGAGTTGAGAGGAAGTTGACCAATTAAAGATGTTCTCAAGGGGGGAGGGAACTATACGGGGCACACGAAACACTGATGTGGGGACAGAGAGGCGAGAAAAGGGTATGATCCATCGGCCATGGCAGTACGCATGCTTAAATTCTTAACATGGAATGTTAATGGACTAGAGCACAAAGTTAAATGGGGACTAGTCATAAAGGCTCTGGCCAGGTATGCCACATGTATAGTATATCTGCAAGAAACGTATCTGAGAGATGCCGTTGGAGCGCTACTGGGGAAGGGTGAAAGAAACAGGCCTGCCAGGGGGAAAAGCTGGCGCTTATTGGATTTATGTCCCACTGGGGTTTCAATCTGCCATACAGCAAAGCCAGGTCGACTCCTGTCAGAGTTGCAGAATGCCACGACTTTCTTTTTTTTTTTTTTTTAATTTCTTTTTATTGTTGCATTAGGCGGATCATCAGTACAAGCATCATGACATCACGGGGGAGCGTCAACATTCCGCTCCACCCGACATTACGCAACTTTTAAAATAGACAGTTACATAGCATTCATCATGACAAACTTATTTTTCTCTTTTCGCCCCAAACCCCCCCCTCCCCCCCCCTAACAACCATTAAAGTCAACAACTGAGAGACCTCTTCCCGAAGCCCCCCTTCCCACCCTCCATTCCCCCCCCCTCAAGCAGCGTGACCCCCTTCCCGTCACCCCACCGCCCGACTCCCGTGCCCTCCTCGGCCCTCTCAGGGTGTGTGATATGAACATATGCAGTCCCACCGCCCGAACCCTCTTGGGGCCAACATGCCAGAGTCAGCTACAAACAGAAACCCCCCAACAATCGATCCAGCCACCCGCGCTCCTCCCCACTCGGCTTCAACCTCCTACTCTAGGCCATGATAGTGCCTCCACTTGGCCCAGATTTTACGGAATTTTCGTGGACACCCTCTCGCCTTATATGTAACCCGTTCAGCCGCCATATACATATCCATGCCCCTCCTCCAGTCCTCCAGATTGGGCTTCCCTGGCGCCCCCCACAGTCTCGCAATGTCTCTTTTGGCTACTACCAAAGCCAGCAGCAGAAAAATGAGTAAGTGTCGTGTGATATCCACCTCAGTCGACATGCCCAAAAGCGCCAGTTTGGGGTCCTTAGGAATGTCCACCTCCAATATCGCCCTCAATTCAGTGAAGACCTCGTCCCAATATTCCTGTATCACAGTACAACCCCAAATGATGTGGAAGAAATCGCCCATTTGATGCTGGCATCGTAAGCAAGTGGAGTTCGTAGCCCTCCCCATCCGGAAGAGCCTCACTCTGTCATAGTAGGCCCGATGAAGAACCTTGAACTGTATGAGGCGAAGCCTCGATTTTATGGCTACTTCTCGAGGGTGCATGAGAATGAGTTCCCAATCCAGGTTTTCCAGTGTGCCTACATCACCCTCCCACCTCTCTCTCAGAGCCTGTAAATCACCCAACATGTTGTTTGTCAATGTTTTGTATGTCATAGACACCTCCCCCTTCTGTAACTGTTCCTTTAGCAGGCGTCCCTCGAGTGGTGCAAACTGAGGAATGTCAGTGAGAGATATGTTTTGTGCCCCCCATGCGTGCCGTAGTTGTAGGTATTTAAAGTATTGGGTTCTCTGGAGGCCAAAGTCTTGCTGCAGCGCCTGGAAGGTTTTAAGTTCCCCCCTTGCTATGACATCCCCAACTGTGGAGATGCCAATATCGTCCCACCTTTGAAAGCCCCGGAGTTTGTTCAGCTCAGTCAGCCACCTACAGGACCATAGGGGGGTCTGGCGGGTGGGCCTTTCTTGCCAGCCCATTTTGACCGTCGCTCTGCGCCACGCCGACAGGGTGATCTTAGTCGCTGGGAGAAGCTGACGCCCTCCCTTCCCCCCATAGAGGAAGTGCAGTACCGTCTTATTGCCCCAATTAGATCTCTCCAGGGCATAAGTGGGGTGGTCCGCCGGGGCGTGTATCCAATCATTGATCGGGGTAAGGTGCTCTGCCCAATAGTAGGCCTCCAAATTGAGCAGCGAGATTCCCCCACTGTATTGGTGGCGCTGCAGGGTCGTGAGTGCCACCCGGGACTGTTTCCCCAACCACAGGAAAGAACGGAGATCGGCATGAATTTTCCGCACCGTCAAAGTCGGTAGGGGGTAATACTCATTTTGGAGGGCATACAAAAACTTCGGTAGGAGGATCATTTTATACAGGGCGGCCCTGCCCAAAATGGTGAGCGGGAGTGGTCGCCATCTATCCATCTCTGCCTTCGCTGCCACCAACACCCTGTCGACATTGTCTGTGTAGGAGCGCCGCCTATCCCGGGTGATAAAGACCCCCAAGTACCTGAAGCCTTCTGTGGTGTGGATGAGGAGCTCAGGCAGGTTCTCCCCCCTCGGGGCACCCTGCGGGTCATAGAGGATCGACTTATGCCAGTTTATAGTGTGCCCGGCCACCGCCCCAAAGTCCCCTAGTTCCTTGAATAGGGCAGGGATTGTCCTGGCTGGGTCTGTGACATACAATAGTACATCATCGGCGTAAAGAGAGATTTTCTCCTGAGCATCGGCCGATTCCCCCCAGTGGAATCCCGTCACATCGCGGTTATGCCGGATACAGATCGCAAGGATCTCTATCGTGAGGGTAAAGAGGAGTGGGGAGAGCGGGCACCCCTGGCGAGTCCCCCGCTCTATCGCAAACTCCCTGGACAGTCTCCCATTTATTCGCACTCTAGCTCTAGGATTCGAGTATAGCAGCTGCACCCAACGTAGGAACTTGGGCCCAAACCCAAAACGTTCGAGGGTTCCCATCAGGAAGGGCCAATGGACCGCATCGAACGCCTTCTCCGCGTCCAAGGAGAGGAACCAATGGGGCTCGCTCCTGTCACAGACTTCCTGGAGCCAGTTGTGGGTGCGCCTTAGGTTGAGTTTGGTGGCCCTATCCGGCAGAAATCCCCACTGGTCAGGGTGTACTAGGTCCGTTATGACCTGTCTTAGGCGCCTCGCCAGAATGGTGGCCAGGAGTTTAGTCTCGATGTTAAGAAGGGAGATTGGGCGGTAGGAGGAACAATCCCCCTTGGGCTTGCCCTCCTTGTGAATCGGGACTATGGTAGCTAGGGTCAGATCCGGCGGAAGACGCCCGGCGCCAAACGCATCCACAAATAACCCTTTCAAGTGACGGGAAAGGAGATCCCCCGTCCGCTTGAAAAATTCCGTCGGGAAACCGTTGGGTCCCGGTGCTTTCCCGGGTCTCAAGGAAGCCACCGCCTCCGCGATTTCATCTAGGGACAGGTCGGCTTCCAAAGTCTCGCTATCTTCGGGGGTTAACTGCGGAACTTCCACGTCACCCAGGAACGTCTGCACCACCTCGCTGTCTCCAAGGTCTCTAGCCCAGTAGAAGTCCTCGAAATAGGTCGCAAAGGCCTCTGCTATAGTGTCATCCGAGGACGCGCGCGCCCCGCCAGGGAGACCAATCCAATCCACCCACCTAGACGCTCTCTCCCGCCTGCTCAACCATGCCATGAGTTTCCCAGATTTGTCGCCAACATCGTATAAGCGATGTAGGGTGGCCAGCGCCTGCGTGCGCGCTTCGTTCGTGGTCAGTTCCCTATACAACCTTTGAGTGTCAAGCAGTTTTCTGAGATCCACCTCCCCCTTCGTCATATGGTACTCGGCCTCTAGGGTCAGTATGTTTGCTTCCTCAGCGGCTATGGCTTCAGTGCGTTTCCTCCTGGCCTCCCCTACCCTGGATTGAAAGCGGTCCCTCAGCACGGTTTTCATGGCCTCCCACAGTGTAACCCCGGACTGCACCGATCCCTCATTTTCGGCCACAAAGACTCTGATATCTTCTCTAATGCCTCCTAGGATTTCTGGGGTCTGTATGTCCCACGACGACATATGCCATTGCCCCTGTCCGCTCCCCCTACCCTGTCCTATGTGTACAAACAGCGGGGAGTGGTCCGAGATACCCCTCGCCCTGTAGTCTGCCAAGTCCCCCGTCGAGAGTTCCTTCCTCGAGGTGAAAATGTAGTCCAGTCTAGAGAAGACCTTGTGGGCCCCCGAGTAAAAGGAGTACGTTTCCTGCGTAGGGTGGAGCCACCGCCAGACATCGGTGAGACCGATCGTGTCCATCCTACGCGCCAAAGCAGTCTCTGCAGTCGCTGTGTGGGGGGTCCCAGGCCTATCTCGTGTCGTGCACATCACGTCATTAAAATCCCCCCCATGATCTGTATCGTGTCAGCCGTGTCCAGTAGTATGTTAGTGACCTCCTGCATCGTCCGTGTTTGCAATTTGGGTGGAGCATAGTCCGACAACAGCGTGTACCTGCGCCTCCTCCATGTTCCCTGCACCCCGGCGAACGTGCCCTGTGGATCTAACCATGTGCGTGTCACAGTGAAGGGTGTTGTTTTTCTAATGAGTATTGCTGTGCCCCGTGAGTCCATGGTGTATCCGGCGTGCGCTAGGACCATGTAGTGCCCGCGTGCTAGAAAGGAACAGCGGTTCCCCCTCAAATGTGTTTCCTGAAGGAAAATAATGTCTGGCGCTGCGCGCTTAATATAGGCAGTAACCAGGCCCCTCTTAATTTTGGAGCCCAGGCCGTTCACGTTCCATGTTAGCGCCTTAACCCCGGCGCTATCTCTGATTGGTTCAGCTAGTGTACTTGCCATTGCATCGCCCGAGGACCATCAAGTACCGGGCCCCAGGGCCAGGGTGGTAGTAAGGGTAAACCGCCTCTAACTCGCTGCTTCATACACATCTGTCCCCCCCCCCCCCCCAACATCCCAACACCCCAACATGAGGTAATAACAACTCCCACGGTCCCCCCCAACCCCCACCCCACCTCCCTCCCCTTCTAGCTGCGCCCCAACATGGGGCCAAACCATCAATGGGAGCAGGTATGTCGCCCTCCCGCACATCCCTCCCCTACTCAAACAATAGTCAGTGCGAACACTGGGGGAAAAACAAGGTATGTGGGGGGGACCGTGCCAACTTGCGTGCTCCTGTGCGCCGAGTTGCCATCTCCATCGAGTCTCTCAGCTTAAGGTTCATGAATGTGAGTCTTGTGTGTCCGTGGTCAGGCCATGGCCCGAAAGGTCTTGTTCCATGTGTCGGATCTCCTTCGCCAACGGGTGCAAAGATTCATTCAGAAGTTCCATGTCCTCCTCACCAGACGATGGGCCCTCCGACTCCTCAACGTCGTCTCCCTCCGACCGTGCTCCCTTCCGGAGTCCGTTAGATCTCGCGCCCGGTGCTGGGTCGGGGGACTCCGATCTGCCGTCCCTCCTACTTGCCGCCCCCCGAGTCCTATACGGAGTCGCCGAGGCCTTGTGTTGGGTTCTCCGTGTTCTCTGCCTCTGGGGCCTCGGCGATTCCCACCGTGACTTGCTCCGTACTGTTTTGTCCATCGCCTCCCGGCTAGCCATATCTCTGCTATTCAGAATGGGGCGCTCTTCCAGCCATTGCCATGCCTCCTCAGGATGATGAAAGAAGAGCGCTTTGTCTTTATAGATCACTTTCAGCTTGGCGGGAAAGAGTAGCATGTATCTGATTTGTAAGGATCGCAGCTTTGCTTTCACCGAGTCATAGGATCGGCGTTGTTTCGAAACCTCCTGGCTATAGTCCGTGAAGATCATTATCGTTGCGTTCTCTAGACGGATCTCCCCCAGAGCTCTGGCTTCTCGAAGGATCAGGTCCCTGTCGGCAAAGTTCAGAAAGCGTGCGATGACCGGCTGGGGCCTCGCTCCCTCCGGGGGTTTAGCCAGGAGCGCCCTGTGCGCCCGCTCGATTATGAAGCAGGGAGAAAATGGCGCCGTCGGGAAGGTGGTCTTGAGCCAGTTTATTAGGAAGGCAGCCATGTCCTTGCCCTCAATCCCTTCTCTGAACCCAACAAAGCGGAGGTTGTTGCGCCTGGACCTGTTTTCCGCATCGTCCACCTTCCATTGAAGATTACGGTGAGAAGCCTGCAGTTCCGCCATGTCCCTCCTGAGTGTAGTAATCGCCTCCCCGTCTTCCTTCAGCTTGTCCTCCGCGGCCGTCACCCTTTCGTTCAAGTTTCGGAAGTCTTGGCGCAGCAGCGTTACCTCCGCCCCAACCTCACCAATCTTCGTTTCCAGCGCCGAGCGCGATGCCTGGATGTCTGTTCTGGACGCCTGAATGGCCTCCAGCAACACAGCCATGTCGGGGCGGGAGCCCGGTGGTTCCGTCGCGGTCCTCGGGCCGCAAAATTGTCCATATGGCCCTGTTTCACATTCCTGGGAGCCAGCTCCTTCTTCCTCATGGTCTCCACGTGGAAGATGGGCGTCAGAGGGACACACTGTCCTCCGCCTCCGTCACCCACGGCAGCCCGACAGCCAGCCAGGCGCGGACCGCCGGGTAGATCTGACCGGGGGAATCCACACGCGTCCGGTCACAGTACAGTTCCCTTGTTGACTCACCCCGGGCTTCGGAGTCTGGGCGCCGTGCGGGGGCGAAGCGGCAAGGGGGCGAAGGGGGGAAGGCGGCTGCCTCCACCAGCTGTGGCATCCCCGGGCTCAGGATCTCAGACCGGCTCGTTCCCCAACTCTCCTCCGCACTCCGGCGGGACAGCACCACGGCTCAGTGCTCTCCGCCGGCCGCCATCTTGGGTCGGGAGCTTCCCCCGTAAAGTATTCGGCACGGGTCCAGATTGCTCTCCCAATCGTATGTCGTAGTCCCGCACCGTGTGGAGGGACCCTGTACGATCCGTAGCTCGGTCCGACAGGCACCTCGTCAGGCGCAGCGTCAGTGATCTCGCCTTCCTCCGCACCTCCCGGCAGCCATCATGGCCGCCCACTTTACGATGCTGTCTCCTGGCTCGCAGAAGTCCGAAAAGAATATACGTCCACCCAGATCGCTGGCACTCCGATAAGCGGGAAGGTTCTGCTGCAAGGTGGTATGGTTTTCGGGCTCGATGTCAAGGATTAAAGTCGGATTATGGGGCAACTCGGCCGGAGCTCCGGCGAGGCACGTCTAGTCGGCCATGCTGTTGGCCACGCCCCCGCCACGACTTTCCTAAGCGGAGACTTTAATATGGTACTGGATGCACGCCTAGATAGGTCCCAATCGAAGTAGGCACACAATCTTTGTATGGAGAAGTTAGGTATTTTCATAAATGCAGTGGGTATGAGAGATATATGGAGGTCTATACATGGCCAGAGACTATTCCTTCAACTCTGAAGCACATGACTCCCTCTCTCGCATAGTATTTTTTTCACCTTGCTTCGGTTGATGCATAGATTCACAGAGATGGAATGTGAAGCACTGGGAATTTCAGATCATGCCCCTTTGACTGTTAAGCTTGAGACATCCAAATCAAGAGGGAGAATTGAATGAAGGTTGGCTACATGGAGAGTAAAAAATCAGAGGGAGCTGTCACATGTCTTAGGATGGCAACATAACAGTACTTAAGGGAGAACACGGACACAGTCAAAGAATCTGCTTCCTTAGAGGAAGCATATAAAGCTACTATACTGGGAATAATACGCTTGGGAGAAGTTGGGAAAAAGAGACAGAGAGAGAAAGCCTGCATGGACTTGGAGGTGGACATCAAGGCATTGGAGACAGAGTATGCCTGGCACCAAAATACAGATGATCCACAAACTAGAGAAATATAGATTCCTTGTAACTAATGAAATCAAACAGAAAATCTAACTCTACAGAGATGTATATATGACATGGATGATAAGGCGGACAAACTTCTGGCATGCTCCACCGTAGAGAATTTGGAAGGAAGCACATAAGCGAGATACTGGACCCTACCAGTGAACAAATCACAGGCTGTAAGGGGATAGTGACCACCATGGCAGAGTACATGCAGGAAATTCTATGCAGGGAAAATGTCCCTCCAGGACTCAAACCTGCAGGGCTTCATGAAGGACTGCCTGTGGTGGCGGTTGGCACAGGACAGAGCCCTCGATCTAGAGGCAGACTTGACAGAAGAATGAATACAGAGGGCACTGACATCTGACACAGCTGCAGGTCAGGAATAACCGGGCCCAAACTGCCTCCTAGCTGACTTCCTAAAGAAAATAACCAGCAAGATTATTACACCATGACACAAATTGTACATGGAGGCACACCAAAAAGGTGAGCTCCCCAGAGTCCTCCGCATGGCAAGTGATAGCTAGTCCAAAAGCTGGGAAGTATACCGACAGATTGGATGCCTACCACCCAAAATTGCTACTTAACTCAATGCCAAAATACTGACCAAGGCTTCGGCTAATCAACTGAAGGGGGTGTTCTTATACCTGGTGCACTCAGATCAGGTCAGATTTATACCACACAGATTGACTAAAGTGAACCTTCGCAGACTGTACAATAATATAGCTGTGGTAGTGGGGAGACAATTTCATTGACTGTGGTTTCCCTGGATGCCAATCAGGCCTTTGACTCTGTGGAGTGGTTTTTCCTCTTTGGTATTCTGAGAAAATGGGATTCAGGCCCAGGTTTTTGGCCTGGATTAAGTTGTTCTATAGGAACCCCAAGGCACAACTTAAAGTGAATGGAACTTTATCTCTGGAGTTCCCAATAAAGATAGGCACCAGACAGGGCTGCACCCTGTCCCCCAGGCTATTTGCTGTAGCAGAAGAGCCCCTGGTGGAATGGATCAGGGTAGATGCCCAGATATGGGGCTGGTGATGGGAAATGACTTGGGAAGAACAGGTATCTCTCTATGCGGATGACATTTTGCTACACCTGGCGGACCCAGACACATCCCTAAGGACAGCGTTGAGCATCTTTGAGTTGTATGAGAGTTATTCAGGGTAATGAATACATTGGGAAAAGTCTTGGATATTCCTTATGGACAGCTGTGAAGTGCCTGATGCCTGGGAAATACTCCCAAGGTGAACATTGTGTAGTTATATGGAGTAACCACCAGAAAGATTGTTTTTTTTCTTCCTTCACCAGACAGCTTTACAGGGCAATAATATAAACCTAATTGTAACAAGTCATGTATACATTCATAAACTCTGGTCTACATTTTCTACCATAGACAGTGCACCAGAAAGATTGTTACTGAAGGTAAGTAACCTGTTCGTTTTGTTTGTGCTAATCTGTATAATATGACAAAAAACTATATAAAACAATCACAGTATTTTTTTAAAGATTGTATTTACATCAATAGGCCACTGGGACATCAAATATTCTTCTAGATTAAGAACATTTGCCCCATAAAACCTCCAAGATGTGCCAGTCACCTTGATTGCCTGCTGAGCCATGTCCCGTTAACAGAGGAACTTCCAAGTCAAAACGAGTCTGTATTTTTTGTTCAGCCTAGGTTCTAATAGTTTAGTATTAGTTAATCCTCAGCTATGGATAGAAGCACCAAACCAGTGGGTTTCATGTGCAGAGCAGCAGTCTATTTTGTGGGTGAAGGCTTGTCAAAGGGTACTGAAATTTAAGTATTCATAAAAAATAGTGTAAGGAGGTAATATGCATGTGTGTCGGTGGGTGTACACACATGAGTAGGCTGAGATAGATGGACGAACGGATGGATGGATGGACGGATGGATGGATGGATAGATAGATAGATAGACAGATAGATAGACATAAAGAGTCCCTTCGCTCATAAGTGATAGAACCATTATCCACATAGTGTGCCATGCTTCATCATATGGTTCTCATAGCAAACACTGATTAACATCCTGTGTACAGTTTTGACCCTTGCTTTTGTCTGCCATGTGGGTTTTATTTGGACACAGGGTGCAGGAGTTCAGTATAAGAGAATCTTCTTTATGCCTTGTACACTGTAATACTAGAATATTACTAGAATGCTTTCACGTTCCAATTCCATGTTTCTCCTTGAGTGGGTCTTCTGTTCCATAGCAGTTACATTCTGTATCCTGCTTGGAAGAGTCCGCTCTCGCCTATCTCCTGTCTTGATTAAAAGGATTTCAGCTATACCTCTACATTTGGACCCATTCATTTACTACATTTTGGCGACTCTTCAAGGATCGAGCCCAGCGTGCCCGTGCTTCTCTGCGTTTATTTCTTTGAAGATTTTCTGCTTAAGCTTCTTGAACGCAAAAGTGCAGTACCTGTTTCACACTGAGTGCCGAGATTTCATCGGTCCTATGGGTGAATTACATGAGTCTGATAGGTTTGGTATTGTTGTGGTGGATGTTTTCTCTAAACGGCTTGTGGTTCATTTTTCCAATGACATCACCACGGAGACTACCATAAAGTTTTTAAGCAAATTGTTCATAGACAAGGGTATACCCTCTGTTCTCATTGCAGACAACGGCAGATAGTTAGTCTCTTATGACATGCATACTTTCTTAAAAAATTGTGGAATCTCATCATAGCACTTCTCTCTACAACTCCCAAGAAAATGGTTTGTGTAAGAGAGCCAACAACGTTGTTAAAGGAATTATTCAAATGGCCTCAGCCAATGGGTGTATTGTACAGAAATTGGTTCATGATATGCTTATGGCATATCTTTCCACTCCACAGATTCAGAGTGGAAAATCTCCTTTTGAGTTGATGAGGAGCAGGTACCCAGGAACAAAATTATTTTCCTTCTTGGAAGAAACAGTTCGTTTCTTTACATGATGTTACATTTTCACCACCCAAACCTATCATCAAAGCCAGTTGCTTCAGCATTGGTGATCAGGTTAAGATTAAAACTGGCAGAATAGGGAGAGGTCTTTCTAAATTTGAAGATCCTTTCACTATTAAGAAAGTCCTGAATAACGGAGAGTGTTGGAATTTTCGACGTGTGGCTCTGTATCATAAAGCTAATGATCAGCTGGTCCAGACCAAACACAACTGTATTTCCTGTAACAGTGGTTATATGTTAGCCCAGGATCCTGTAGGCTATACTCAACCCAGGGTCTCAGGCTCTACTCTTGTTGGTGGTGATTCTCTCATTCTAGTGAATTCCAATCAGTCTACCATGCCCAACTTGGAGAGCATTGCTTCCTCACGGTTGAGTAGATGTCGCAAACCACCTGTGTATCTCAAAGACTGTGTCGGTTAAATCCTATTGTGATTTTTTTTTTCCTTTTGTGTTTTTCACATCTTACGCTATTGTTGTATACATTGTTTCACTATCATTGTTTGGAAAGGAAGAAGATGTGTAATACTAGAATATTACTAGAATGCTTTCACGTTCCAATTCCATGTTTCTCCTCGAGTGGGTCTTCTGTTCCATAGCAGTTACATTCTGTATCCTGCTTGGAAGAGTCCGCTCTCGCCTATCTCCTGTCTTGATTAAAAGGACTTCAGCCATACCTTTACGTTTGGACCCATTCATTTACTGCCTACACCATAGCACCTATTCTGAAATTGTGTGTAAGGATATGCTTAACTAATAGTATTGAGACCTCCTAGCCTCATGATTAAAATATAAAATGGTCAGATCAGGGACCCTCCATGTATCAGTTGCCACAATGTCTCTGTGTATTCATTTGGGCCAGTTAATTCACCAAGGACAGCTTACCATGTTCTAGTATTGCGCTAATGAAGCCATGGAGTGTCCAGCAGTTATCACCCCTATCTTCATTCTGGTGCAGCTATCTCCAGAATCAGGAGGGGTCAAAAGAAGTGCATGACAGAGGCACTGAGCGGCATCCGTGTCATCATGGATCACATTCAGCTGACAAGATGTTGTGACCAGAGTTTTCAAGGGGTGGCTGTGGACGAGGTAGACAGGGAATGCCATCAGCCCACCTTGGTGAGTGCCTCTGTGAGCTGCATGTGCCACAATGAAACCCTAATGAGTCAACAGTGAGTTAAAGCAAAAGCCCATTACGTTGAGAAATTATTTAACTTCCTGCAGTTATCAGTGTAGTTGGTACTAGATGGCTTTTGTTGTATATAGTTAATCAGTTTTAAATATGCAGAGAACTCTCCATCTCCAGAGTTCTGGAGTCATGATGTGTGATGACAGAGGTGCATTCCTCTTGAGTCGGTTGTCTGCTGGCTGCAGAGGGATCACCATGTGCAGTGTATCCTGTGCGCACAATAAACCTTTACATCCTCATCCATGGCTGTGACTATCTTTGGACTACTACAGCTTTCTTTTGTAGCTCCTAAGTGAGATGTGGTTAGAATGGAAAGCAGCAGCCACTTACTCTGGAGAACCTAGGGCCTGATTTAGAGTTTGATGGACTGGTTACTCGTCCCAAACGTGACAGTTATTCCGTCCGCGGTATTACAAGTTATATCCAGTGGCACTTGGATTACTCCAGACGGGATGTCCGTCTTGTTTGTTTGTGACAAAGAAAACTGAAAAGCAGACCCTTAGAGGAGTAACAGTTACTTTTTTTTTTTTAAGTTTGAAAGCTTTATTGGAATAAAAGGATATACAGCAACAAGGCGGCACCAGCAGAAAATAGGAACAAAATTCACGAGGAAATATAATTGTAGACTACTGATGTCAACATTAGGAATCAAAGCATTTTCTAATTTTAAGGAGGGGGGTAGGGGGAGGGAGGAAAGGGAAAGGAATCATGTGAAACAAATCCTATTAATATATAAATATATAAATAAATAAAACAATTGTTGGCAAATAAGCAAATGCACAATACCGAAAAGAGATACATCATAGATAAAGGTGTATAATGGAACCAAAACCAAAAGAACTATAACTGTGAATACTGAGAAGTCAAACTAAAGGCAAGAGTACCAGCATTCAGGGGGTTTAAAGCTGTTTTTAGCAGAGCGTTCAGATGACTACTGTTTCTGGGAGCTGGGAAATGCCAGGTAGTATGGTAGGAGGGTACAGAGGCAAAATACAGCAAGTCTACCTCTTTCGACATTGGTCCACCTGCGATCCAAACATCACTTACCCTGTGTGACACAGCCTTTTCAGTGTGCTAAACATATATAAAGGACTGGCACTATGATGCTGCATGCAGGTTGTACCAGCAGGCTGTGAGTGGGTCGAACTCTTTGAAAATATATTATGACACTCCCCTTGCTGAGTAGTGCATATAATTAATAAGAACACCAATAATGTACACAAAGAGTGAGGACAGAACAAATGGAAGGCAGACACCCATCAAAGCGCTCTTTGCTGGGGCATGACCCGCTGGTAAATGTGCTCGGACAGATAAAACACAGCATCCCTGTGTGGAGTGAAAGGTTGACCTGCTAAATTACTATATCTTTGATAACAAAGTTGAAACAGGCTAGGTGGTGTGATATGGTTAAGCAGAGCCACGGTGAGCAGAATGGAAAGTTTAGTAACTGAAATTCACTCTAACCATCAGGGGCCCTTTCAAGTATAAATGAAGGTACACAGCGTTTTATGTGAAGGTTGTCACAAAATCTCTCATTGAATATTTTATACTGTTTATTCCTGGTAATTCCTAGCCCTACCCTTATTACAGCTTACACGCTGATGCATTTGCTAGGGATTTGTACACTCATTTGCAAGAGTGTTATGCTTCATTACCTGTTCCAGGATGCAGCTGCTGATGGAGGACTCTTTGGTTTCCAAATATAGAGCTTTGCTGTTGTAATAGAGCTGGGCTCCTAGACCACTGTGAATTTGTTTTAGTTTTGAACTCTGGAGGTGAAGTCATCAATGCTATATGTTTTTTGACACTTTTTTGTTTGAAAAACCAGGGGATCACTGCTGAGTATTCAGATTTCAACATGACATACTTCAAATTCAGTGGTGTAACTGTTTTTAAGATAAAAGTATAAAGTATACAGTTAGATGATGTTTAATGGAAGTGGTAGTATTTCGCATGGGTATGTGGATTGTTGGGACCCTTTTTAAGTTTTGCCGAAGACAATGCATACTGTCAGTTGCAAGACATATTGTACTCTTACAATGACCTTTGAGACCATGCATCGCTTACAATTGGTTGGCTTTACTGTCCCCCTAATTGGCATGCTTCTTATTTGTTAGCTGTGTTTGTCTCTCCCCATAAGCATTAGCGCATTACTATGTGCTTCGACTGTTTGCTTTTTCAGGTGCTACTTTTTGTCTTTTTCTTAAGCAATCTACAAGAAAGCATGTGTTTTCTCCCTGTCTCCTTCATGTGCTTCTCTCCATTCCTCTGCGCTCTGGGTTCCTCTCCCCTAGTCCCCTCCCATTTTCTTTTCGGCTGTGTGCTTTCTCCCTTCCAGCTCCATGTTGCTGTCTTTCACCCGTTTGGTCCCCCGTCCTCACCTCTGTGTTGCTTCCCCTTACCTGCCCCTTTTGTTTTGCTTCCACTCCATCCACTCCCTTATGCTGTTTTTCCCCCTCTTCCCCCATATTGCTTCTGCCCCTTTGGTGCTTCCCAAACCCGTTTTAAAAACCCACCACCTCTCGCTCCACATGTGCTGCTTTGGCCTTTTGTCCTCTGTGCTTCAGTCCCCCGCCCCGGTGTTTCCACCCACCTCAGTTTCCTTCCTCAACCTGCTATGAAAGAAAGATTACTTTGACGTGTTTTTTCTCTTTAGTTACCCATCCAACTTCGGTCGGTAACTAAAAAGAAAAAAAGTAGCTCCATCTTTTTGAGGTGAACATATGAGTGGTGCTGGGATGCGTGGCACATGGCTAAAATCATTGGCAAAGCCAATACATCACAAAGGCAAGACCAATTGACTTTGCCAATGCTTGTTACAGGTGAAAGGCCTACACGTTGAGCCACAGCTTATGTCATGGTTCATCCTGGGATAGTTCCTGTTGGGACAACTCTCTCATCATCCATTGTCTTTTTCCATGAACCAGCTGTCACCATCCGGAGCCCTCAAGCTGGAAAGTTCTTACATATCTTTCACATTTAATGGTGTTGCTCTTGTGCTCTAACATAACTGTTTTGACTTTCCTTGTAATCATGCACACATATTTCAAACCACGTGGACAGGTGATCAGCTATGCCAAAGGTGAACTGCTGTACTTTGCATGATTTAAGTAACACAACTTTTAACTGTAAATAAAGATCTCTTTTCTTGTCTGTAGGGCACCAGCAATTCATAGCTGGATGCCGCAAAAGACATAAAAATGAAAACTTCGAAGGTATGTGTTTCATTGTTACATAGCAGGAATTATGAGGTTAGATTTAAAATACGTAGCTTTGATTGCACTACTTTGTTGGAAATAGGGATTAAGAGATCATTTTCACGTAGCGTTAACATTAGGATAGTTTAACTTTTTTAATGTAATGCACATGCTGTGCATATCACTAACCACAGTTCTGTCTTTATATATAATGTTTGCAGGTAGCACAAGAGGAGTTCTGTGGTGTACGTGAATTGATATATTACGTATTGTACATGTCGCTTCTTTTTATCCACAATTTCTCGCATTTCAGTTCCATTTTAGACCACTGCCTCAAGGAACCAAATGTTGAGTGACCTATGGGCATTGGTATATCTTTTTTAGGTCTGGGTTTTGACAGTGCAACTGTCAAACAGACCTATTGCTAAAAATATTTGCTTTGAATGTGCCCCTCTCAACCAGTGGCTTTGTTCAGCTAGCCTCTTTTAGGCATTGGCTTGAGACTTTGTCAATCACACCTAGCATCCGCCAAATGGAGTATTCATCAATAACCTAATGCTAATGGCTGTTTAGGAAAATCCTTCCACCGCCCCTCGAGTGCTTGCATTTAACTGCATGAAGGACTTGTTTACAGAAATAGCCCTTTCTGTTCTGTCTGCTGACTCCGTCCTGTGCGCCTTACTCTAGTGAACTAATGCTGCACGCGTTACCACATTAAACCCATACCTGTTTGCTTTGACAATGCTTGTTGTGGAAGAGAGCGGAGTATGTTATTCCACACTGATCTGAAACACACAGCCATGTTGAATGTCCCTTATGCTTGTTGGGGCTTATATGTAAACAGAAACATATTACCATTACTATAAAGACATGGAGGGGTGCACACATTTTCGCCTAGTTGCTTTTCAAACTTGTGATGGAAAAATGTATTCATAAGCTATTTTCCCGGTACTTTACAGTTTACGTTTTTTAGGTGATTAGTTGGCTGACAAGTCTTTTCCATTTCATGACATTAGGGCAAGTCCTATGCTCTGCTTTCAAGAGCCTGCAAAAGCAAAAGGGAAGAAGAGCCAGATCAGGAAGGGATGTATTAGGACAACACCACAGTCTCACATACCCCTCTGTTTACAATCCACTGGGCATAGTGGTAAGAACTAAGTGCTCCCAGTTGATGGTAGGAGAGTTATCCCAACAGGAGCAGGGAGTTGTGGGTGAGTGTTTGTTCTTCTTTTATCTGTTATGAGTTCTAGGTTTGGAATACCACTACAAAAATATGAGCGACTTTATCTGTGCCAAGGGTCTTACTAGCATTATAATTAGAACAGTGTGTAATGGGAGGTTCAACATATGGCTCCTTAAACAAATGTCTCCCTTTCTTGGGTGAAGCATTCGTTATGCAAATTTTTTATTATCCCAGTTGTAATGTGTACAGATGTTAAATTCTGGTTTGTATCCTTTATTTCTCTTTGTTAGTTAAAGATTCCAGAGCTTTTCAGAGATATGAAGATTGATCCGGCTCTTCTTCACGGAGACCTCTGGGGAGGAAACGTAGCCGAAGACCAGTCTGGGCCAGTGATCTTCGATCCTGCATGTTTCTACGGCCATTCTGAGTTCGAGTTGGGAATTGCAAGCATGTTTGGGGGATTTTCCAGCTCTTTCTATGCTGCATACCATGAGAAGATTCCCAAAGCTGATGGCTTCAACAAACGACAGAAACTTTACCAGCTCTATCATTATCTGAACCACTGGAATCATTTTGGAACTGGTTATCGAGGTTCATCCCTCAACACTATGAAGAACCTTATTAAATGAATGAGGGGAAATCCTAAATGGAATATATCAGTGCGATTCCAAAATAACAACTAACTTTGTGTCGCATTAGGTACAGCCCTCCTTACAAAGATAGCATGTAAGCTACACACAAATGTATATTTCATAATTATGAATCATCCTAGAATTAAAATGACAATGTCATAAATACCCACTTTGGTTTATTAACTAGCTTGCATATGTTAAGCCCAAACAGTAGATTGGCTGCAATAACAATCATTTGCTTTCGGAAAATACTGTAAAAGCACAGAGGATAAGAAGGGCTTTGTGCCCATTTAGACTGAAGTAATTGTGTTGTCTGGGCAAAATGTGTGGATTTAAAAAAAAAATTAAATGCGTAGAATAATATTATATGGCCATGTAGTCCAAGTGAAATATTCTGGTTCAGACAAGTATGTTTTCTAAATGGGTAAGACTCACATTGATTCTAGAAAGTTATCAGAAGAAATTATGCATTGAATAAGTGCTCCTAAGGTAAGAAAATGGTTGTAATGATCAGAGGATTGCGGTATTTGGGTGACTTAGGACATCTCCTTGACCCTTGCAGGCTCATGTTTTAATCTAAGGTCTTACCGGTGTTGTATAACACTTTATTGGTCTTGTAGACATTGCATGGTGTGCGCAATTGAGTACAGAATGCAGCTGAATGTTTTTAAGTTGATTGCGCCTGTTCCCCCTTTTGGCTACACCATCATCCGAGGTTTGCCCTTGCAAATAGTACTGATAACATGGCCTTGTGCTCTACCAATCAATGTGCAATCTCAAAAGTATGACACCTATGGTTTGTGAAGTTGTTAGATGTAGTCCTGAGTAGAATTTGCATGTCAGTCTTTATTCGTGTTTGATTTCAATAGTTTTTAAGTTTAGCAATCCTGATAAGCATGAGTTGGTACATATCTACGCTCAGCTTTTAAGCTGAATTAGGGAGGTACAATGTCACCCTTTTGTATAGTATAACAGTAGTCAAATGTTTATTAGTATACCTGGTTTTAATACAAAGGTGAAGCACTTTGTATTTTGGTGCAGTTTGTTCAAGTCTGTTTATTTATTTCGATATCTTATTGATGTCTCTGTATGCACGTGTCTACTGTTTATCTGTGATCAAAACATGTTTAGTAATTCAGTGTAACATATGGTGTTAAATAAGGGTCAGGTTGATTGGTGCCAAGTACACTAGTTCTTAGAAATACCTACCTTTTAGGGGTGCATTTGTGTGAGGGATGCTGGGTTGGGGGAGGTGAATACTAACTCCTAGAAATATGAGATCCCAGTTTCTGGGATAAAGGTAATAGGAGAAAACACGGGCAGTCCTCGTCTGGGTCCTTCACAAACCACAATCTAAAACAGGCTTCTCCAATGATAGCAACTGGTAGCTCTCCAGCTACCTGCAAGTAGCTCCCAGCATCCCAGCCTCCTAAATTGGAATACTTTGCTTGGTTTTAATATTATATGTGCATATATAGGCCAAATTGTCTATTCAAGACAAAATGTGTAGATTTTCAGAGTTCATAATGTGCTGTTTGGAGAAGAATAGTTGAATTTCCAAAGCTTTCTTAAATCTGGACTGATAAATCACGTGGGGAGACATATTACTAATATCTGAAAGAAACATGTTAGTTATAGATTCCCTACCTTAGAATTACCCAGACGTCAGACTGGATCCGGAAAGTTTTTGTCAGCAGTACCCCTGCGCGTCGGAAGGTGGAGTCGTGCGGCTCCGCGTTCGTCGTTGGCATCGTGGTCGCCAAGATGACGTTGCGGCAGCTACTTAGACGCCGCCCTCTGACGTCAGTTCTTTCTTTTTCCGCGCAAGCAAGTGCAGATCCGGAGAGAGCGGTACCCCCCAGTCACTTTTTCACTGAGTTTTTTTTAGGCTTTTTGTCTCTATGTTTTGAGTTGAACGATTCCTGGTGCAGTAGGGATGCCCGGCTTCAGACCTGCAGGAACTGTCATCGCATGCTGTCGGTGACGGACCCACACTGTGTGTGTCTTTACTGCCTGGAGTGCGACCACGACTCCCAAGCCGTGCTCCGACTGCCTGGCCATGGCGCCGAAGACTTTGCAGGAGCTGTCCCGAAAGTTGCTTGAAGTCCGGCAGTCGGCTCCGCGCCGCTCAAGATCCTGGTTCCGTGGCAGGTCGAGGGACCGGTCACGGAGCCGCCACCACCGTTCATCGGTATTGAAGTCTTTGCACTCAGGGTAAGGTAAGACAAAGCGTTCCAAGAAGTCGAAGAAGCACTATCGCTCTCTGACTTCCCATCGCGGCTGAGGGTGCGAGTGATGCTTCCTCCACTGCTTCGGCTGAGGCTACGCAGTCGCCACAGGCCTACCCGCCCTTCCTGGGTCCGTCGGCGACTCAGGCCCAGCTGCAGGAATTTCTGTTAGCCATGGCTCGCCTCTTTGGGTGGTCGGGTCCTGCTGGCGCGCCTTCGGGCCCGCAGGCCTGACTGGGGGTCCTAGCCCTTTCCTGTCGGCGACTCTGGCCCCTGCATCGCTGTCGGCTCCGGCCCCGGTGACGCAGGACCCCCATTGATCTGTGCCTGGATCCAGCTCAACGCCGGTTGGCCTTGTGACACCTCCACCGACGCCGACCACACAGGCACCACCTCTCCGACGTCGCCCGGCCCACCAGACGATGTTGCGCCGGTTTCAGCCCGATGTGGATACGCACCCTTCGACGCCAATTCCGACGCCTTTTGGGCACCTGGTCCAGCCCCAACACAGGGGCTCTTGTGGATAGGACTGTGGCCCGACGCCATCGCCCGGCCCCGGGTGACCCCCTGTTCCTTTCCCAACACCCCACCCCTGAGAGCTTGGTTGTCAAAGCCTCTACGTCCCGAGCGCATTCCCTACCGCACCACCAGACAGGGTATCCAAGAAACTGGAGCCTTTCGGTAAAAGATTTTTTCTTCCGCCAGTTCAAGGCTGTGGTCTGTGAACACCGCATACATCTTGGGCTGTTATTCCCACTCTGTGTGGGAAACGGTGGCACGTGTGCTTCCTCAATGTCCGTAGAAGCTCCACCGTCTGGACCCAAAACGTGCGCTCTCATTTTACCTGAATCGCACACAACAGTTACGGGTGGATGACCAGCTCTTTGTTGGTTACGTAGGCGCCAAGAAAGGTTGGGCCGTACACAAGCGGACTATCTCCCGATCGGTTGTCTTGTGTATTAAAGCCTGTGATTCTCTGGCAAAAAAGGAGCCTCCGGTGGGGTTGCACGCCCAATCCACCAGGGCGATGGCTGGCACTATGGCATTGGGACGTGGGCCTCGCTGCACACTTTTACTAAGCACTATTGCCTGGACAGCCAAGTCCGGAGAGACAGTTTCTTTGGCCGTTCTGTTCTCCGGGACTTCCTAGTGTGATCTTGGTTTGCAGACCCACCACCGGGGTTGGTATTGCTGGGGTATCTATTCTAAGGTAAGGAATCTATCACAAACATATTTCTTTCAAATGAACAAGTTACTTACCTTCGGTAATTATACATCTGTAAGAAACATTAGTTAATGATAGCCCAACCCATCCTCCCCATTCTGCGAACTGATTTCTAGGGTTAAGGTCATCCCTTTCAGGGCCCTAGTTTCACTGCACCAGTGGTCAGTGTCTTACATGGCTCTGCATTACTGGCGCCGAAAGTCGTGAACAGAACTGACGTCAGCGTGCGAGGGCGGCGTCTAAGTAGCTGCTGTGACATCATCTCGGCGACCATGACGCCAACGACGGACGCGGAGCCGCATGACACCACCTTCTGATGCGCAAGGGTACTGCTGACGAAAACTTTCCGGATCCAGTCTGACACCTGTGGGTAATTCTAAGGTAAGGAATCTATCACTAACTAATCTTACTTACAGATATATTGTTACCAAAGGTAAGTTACTTGTTCATGAATACTTTTGTGCCAGGGGCACTTCAGCAGTGGCTGGCATCTATTGCCTTTGTATAGGCATTCCAATTTGACAAAGCCTTTTTTAAATTACTCCTAGCAACACTGCCTGATGCACTGAGCAGATCGCTGCTGGTAATGTTGCGTATGGTGGCCACTAATGTAATGATATGGTCATTATTACACCACTACTAATATTAGGAACTCACAATGATTTTAATTGACCATAAGCAGCTCTTATTACACAAAAGATTGGAAACTTCTGATATAGAACAACAAAAAAGCAGACTTCATTAGTGCATCAAGACTACAGAGTGTAGGTATCAACCAGTGGAAATCTTATCCAGATGTGAATGAACCCAATGTCCTGTGTATCTCCCTCTATATAAGGAACTAAGATTTTTACAAAATTGAAAGGCTGGGCATCTCACACACTATTCACCTGCTCTGGGATGTTTTTTCCGGAGGTCTCCTGAGAGCTTTACATGATTATAGGTGATGCAACAGGATGAGACCGTGGGCAAAAGTGTGAAAATAAGGCTTCCCTCACAAGTCCATCCATGAGACCCATCATGAGAACAGAAACCTTCAAATATAATTCCCAGGGCAGGCGAGCAATTTATGGATGCATAGTGACTTTGAGTGAATGTGATTACCCAGTAAGGTAGAATGGTAGGGACCCCAGTACTAACGGAAGCAAGGGACCCCAGTGAGGGGCTCGCACAAGGATGAAACATGTTGACCAAGTAGATGCTGGGGTAATTGGCACTCCTAAGCATCATAATCTGGTTTTAATATTCCCCTATACTTTCTGAATAATAAAGGAGACCTTGTGAAGGCTCTATGGTTTTTAACGCTTAAATAGTATCCCTACAGTATCCCTAACTCCACTAACTAATAAGTGTAGTTCCCGTCAACACAGGGAGCCCACTTGCCTCTAGATTTTTCTCTGGTGAGTTTAACAAGCCAGTGATGAATCATGATACCTAGGGTGGTGTGTGAGTCCCAGCCTTACAATTATGTGAAAATCCTTGATTCTTGTATACATTGAGGCACACAGAACACTTGGTTCCTTCACATCTGGATAAGGTTTCCTCTGGTGCATAACCTCAGTAGTCTGCAGTGCATTAGAAAACAAACATTCTAATTCATTGAGGGGTTCGAACCCACAATTAAGACACAATAAAAAGTTGAAAATATGCAGCTTCTCACTTAAATTCCAAATATAAGCTCCTAACATTATGGGAACACAGAAGATGGACATCTCTCACAGAGGTTCATCAATCAAGCCTTTTTATAGTCTTCAGTGAGATAATGATAACATCCTTTGCTAGTTATTCAGCAATTCTGAAGGCTAACACTACACATTGCCATTATATGGTATGTAAAATGTTAAATTTTAGTGTTCGTCTTCCAAAAACCCAGAGGGAACTTCTTTGGTCAGAAAAACCTTCATTCGGGACTTCAGAACATAATTTTAACTAAGTGGCATGTCCAGCACAGCTTTCAATTGTCTGATGGGGCATACTCTTTAAATCCACCTTCAACAATAATGTATTTCAGCGCCTCATGGGGTTATGGAAGCCTGTGCTATGTAATAGAGAATAAAGTAATGCAAAAGGTATCGTTTTCCAGTGCCGTGCTGATTTGCCATGATTAGTTTGAGTCGAGATAAACTTCTTACTGCGAGTAACATGTTTTTTCTGTCTTGTGCTGTAATTGAATTCTTGTGCTCTGTGGCTTTAGTAATTAATACCTGGTGTCTCAGATAAAAGCAACTGCGGTGAAGTTGGATCGGCCAGAGACTATCTTAGTAGAATGTTAAAAGAGGATCTTGATTGATTGAGTATTTTTCAGGAGACCTTAGGTATTTCAAATCAAAATATAGCGATTAAGTAAAGGGACTTGGCATTTGGAGCAGTAGTTAGCATGGTGCCATTAGGTAGGTAGGTAGGCACGATTTGTAATGAAACACAGCCTCTTCAGTTCCATTGTTGCAAATTCATGAAAGATGTCTGTTATCATGCAGCATTATAGGCATGTATATATATATGTCCTCAATTGCAGGCAATCCATTTTGCAAGTTCAAGATTTCTCTGGTGTAGGAAATACATCCAGTACAGCCCTGTTTATATAATAAAACAAATCTTTTATATTTGGGATACAGTACACCTGCTGTACATTATAAGAACACTGCAAGTCAACAAGGACTTCCTTGACCATATAGCGGAACCAACCCAAAGACTGAGTCCCTTTATAAGGTCATGGCACTCTGAAGTGACTTCTAATATCCTTTTAATGTATAACAGAGGGTATTTTATTCCTCATATGGGTCACACCTTTATCCTTCTTGAAAACAACTTAAATCCTTTGTGTCTTGCTTTTCCATATTCATTGCAAAATGAACACACCAACAAGCGATTAGTATTTTTGTGAAAAGAATCACTTTAATGTAAGTCGGATCAAAACATGCTACGGTTCAGCTTGTGTTGAAACATGTAAGATTCTATATTTCATGTAATGATCTACAGCATGGAAAAAATAAACACACTGCCATCAATATCTCTTTTCTGTTGATCTGTGTTTTTAGAAAAAACATATCACTAGAAAGAAAGATCAGTTACAATTGTCCATGTTTAAACTACAGATACTTACCCTGGCTTTTGCTGCAGGCATTGTGACATCAGAACTTCACAGTAATAAATTAATACATTGGAGCAACTATATCATTATAGCCCTACTCAAAAAACCTAAGGCAGACCCAAGAGACCTCAAGAACTTCTGGCCCATCTCTCTGCTCCCCTTCCCGGCCAAGGTCATTGAGAAAACCGTCAACAGACAGCTAACCAAATACCTCGATGAAAACAGAATCCTGGACCCTTCCCAGTCAGGGTTGTGCAGCAACCACAGAACCCATACTGCCCTCATCGCCGCCACCGACGACATCAGGACTCTGCTAGACAACGGTGAGACCGCAGCACTCATCCTCTTAGACCTTTCTGCTGCCTTCGATATCGTCTGCCATCTCACACTATGCACACGCCTCCACGCCGCAGGGATCTGAGACAAGGCTCTGGATTGGACCACCTCCTTCCTCTCCGTCAGAACCCAGAGCGTCCTCCTCCCCCATTCCGTTCCAAAGCCTCCGAGATCATCTGCAGCGTACCCCAGGGATCCTCCCTCAGCCCGACGCTGTTTAACATTTACATGACCATGCTCGCACACGTAGCCCGACGGCACGACCTCAACATAATCTACGCCGATGACACTCAGCTGAGCCTCTCCCTCACCAAGGACCCTATCACCGCCAAAGCCAACCTCCACGAAGGAATGAAGACCGTCTCCGACTGGATGAAGACCAGCCATCTGAAACTGAACTCGGACAAGACGGAGTTCCTCATCCTCTGCTCCAACCCTTCAGCCTGGGACGACTCCTGGTGACAGACAGCACTGGGGGCAGCCCCGACACCCACCGACCACGCACGCAATCTAGGAATCTTCCTCGACTCAACGCTCTCAATGACCTAGCAAGTCAATGCCGTCTCCTCCTCCTGCTTCAACACCCTCCGCATGCTCTGCAAGATCTACAGATGGATCCCAACAGATACAAGAAAGACAGTCACCCAGGCCCTCGTCTGCAGCAGACTCGACTACGGAAACGCCCTCTACGCAGGAGCCCCGACCAAGCTCATCAAATGACTACAACGCATCCAAAACGCCTAGGCACAACTGATCCTCGACTTACCACTCCACGTCCACATCACCCCCCACCTGAGAAACCTGCACTGGTTCCCCGTCAGCTAGAGGATATCCTTCAAGCTCCTCACCCACGCACACAAGGCACTCCACTAGACCGGCCCAGCCTACCTCAACAGACGGCTCTCCTTCTACATCCCCAACCGCCAGCTACGCTTCGCCGACCTCTCACTCTGCACCGTCCCGCGCATCCGAAGAACAACCAAGAGTGAGAGATCCTTTCCCACCTCGCCGCCAAGACATGGAACACCCTCCCACTGGGCCTACGACAGACCCAAGACCTGCCGACCTTCAGGAGGATACTCAAGACCTGGCTGTTCGACCAGTATCGCCCCCAACACCACCACCCCCTCCCCCCCCCCCCCCCCCCCCCCCAGCGCCTTGAGAACCTTGCGGGTATGTAGTGTGCTTTACAAATGATTGATTGATTGATTGGACATTTTCACAGGGATTCAAAGCAGGTGCTTCCACAATCAATCTTTTTGTTGCTAATATGCTTTACTCTCAACCTCTCCCCATTCAAACTGCAGATCTTTGCTTAATAATCTCTTTAGTGTTCTAACACTGGTAGTAATATTCCCAAAGTCCTAACGACTTTTCAACTTTATCAAAATTCTGTGGCTGTGGAGCATCTTTAAGTCTTAACAAATCTCCCTTAGTTCTAACACCCTAAGACGTTAAGTGCTGACATAAATTACCTACATTTTCTCTAACAAACGTCCACTTTTATTTGTTTTTTGTTTACACTCATACCATGCTTTTCCAAAATTCCCCAAACTATATCTAAAGTGCAATTCTGTTCTTTACTAACTAAGCATTAGTCACAGTGTCATTGTGAAAACCGAGTACCCCACTGCTACCGGGATAATTGATTTCTAATTTCTGAAAAACCAATACAGCTGGGGCTAACCAGGAAGATATGCATGGAGAGCTGTACACTCTAAAAGACGTGATGAAAGTTAAGGAACGTGACACTTCGTTAAATTGATAGTCGAAAAATATTTAAAGAATTTTAGGAAGTGAATGATAGTCACTTAGTTCAATTGGGATGGTGTTGTTGAAAGATCTACGGTTGGCAAATAGAGGAAGCTCTCGGTTTTGGTGCGACCTATTCTAAAGAGTGAACCTCCTATGCAACTCAAGCATAGAAAAACAAGACACAACCTCCTTAACCTCATCGCCATGCACAATATGGTACAGTATGTCACCCAAACAGTGCTCTCTTTTTTAATCCATTAGCTGCTGCAAGAATGCTTTCGCTTGTTCCCTGCTGGCTAGGGGTGCATTTCAGACTTCATGACAAATTGGCACTGACATTTTTTTCAGGATAGACTAGTATTCAAAATCCCCACACACAAGAACTTGTCACTAAAAGATGTCCATGAGCAATTACAACATCCTATTCTCGAGATCCACTACAAAATGTGATTTTCTGCCACTCCTTGTAGAACAGTTTGACAAAAATAATAGTTATCGGTGACCCCCGAATCTACCATAACCTCTACTGGTAATCAACTGTTACCTGCTGACCTACTCAACTTTTGCTACCTCGGATGAAACTGGTCCTATAACAATGTCACAAAATCGGTCACCATCATTCTCTACTGAATTTCTTTCTCCTGACCTACCCATCAGAACAGCGCTTCATTTTTCCATTTGTCGTGCGGGCTGTCTTGCAGCATTCTTTTGAACTAAACTGTTTTTTGGGACGTTGTGCACATTTTGGTCAAGTGGAAAACACTTTAACATTTATTGTAACATTTGGTAACCCCAGGACAGCTGTTATTACTGGCTAAATGATAATGTGAACCACAAACATAACAGTAACTTTGCTTGTTATTAGAATTTTCATTGTGTTGAATTGTTTAGTGCTCATTGATCCTACCCCAATAGACAAAGTAGCTGCAGAGCATTCCATTGTATTCATCTCTGCAGACAGCTTCCTGCAGAGATGTCTATCCCCTTGACTATGTCTTTTGTCTCTTCTATACTTGGATATTTACAGCACAAAGACTCTCCTGGATCTTTTTGTTGTAGCAGTTGACAACTGTTTGATACCTGAAAGGAAACATTAATGCCAAAGTGCATATTTCGGTAACATCTCCTCTTACATAATCTGCACCCAAAATATACCACACCATCGGTGTATTAATCCCAAAACTGTGGGTTTCCGGGATCAAAGAGTCTCTAACCTTCAGGATAATCTCTTTGAGATGTTCAGAGATTCTCCAACTCTCAAGCCAACCCGTTCCACTGAAGCGCCTCTTGTGTTTAGAATCAAAGTTCTTCAAATCTATTGCAACGGGGTAGTTTTCAAATCTTCCTTAACAGTGTTTCCATTTAATGTTGATAATTCTTGAATTTGTAGAAATAGCTGAGGTAGATTTACATTCTGTATTTTAAACCCAGAGGATAAGTAAATGTACAGTGACCTAAAGTAAACCAGAATCCAATTTTGAAAGTGAAACATTATACTGCTTTATATAAACCTGCAGACAAAAACTCTTCATTGAGATTTTTGTTCAGAAATGTTATGTTGTAAAATGTCAAGCGATATTGGAAAAAAATACCTAGATTCTGTAAACCTCTTAATGTTGAGCTGTGTCCTGAAGATAAGAGCTTCGTAGACAAATTCCCAGAACTTCTCATCAACTAATCCATTGAACAAATCTACATCACTATCCTCTGCAACTTCATCCTCCCAGGCAATTCAAGCATGAAAGTAGGTAAGCCAGACACTTTTCAACCTGAGACACACACAGCATAGTACAGAATGCCACCCAGTCACACTTTCCACAGGCCATTTCCTGGACCCCATCTTCTCGAAATCACCAGTCATCCAGTGCAAGTCTCCAATACTGCTAGACTGGTCCATTAACCTGCACCTGCCCCATTAACCTGCTCAGTGTGCAAGCCAACCGATCAAGAGCAACTTAAAAGTGGAAAACAAACCATTAGAACCTACAAATTCTTCTCGGTAGAACACCCAACGTTTACATTTTTATGTCTCTTCCTGTCACCTCCACATATGACATCAGCACAGCTTGAAATGAGTTCAACAAACATCTGGAAAATGATGTGAACAACCTCACTCTAAATAAAACATGAAAGTGTAAGCCGACCAATTTAGCACCCCAGTACTCCAGATCTTGCTGACAACAAATGCTCCACAGACAGGAAAAAATGGAGGAAAAACAACTCCTGACAATCTCATGCTTCTGCAACATGCAGACAACTCAACACATTAACCAAAGCCATCTACTATACTAATATCATCAATGAAGCTGCGAATAGAAGCAGCGCACTCTTCAACACAATCAAGCACTGTATCAACAAACTGCTTGACCCTCCTATTCCACATTTCCATAGACCAGTGCAGTGCTACCATCCTCGTTTTGAATGACAAAATACTGAAGATCCAACAATACATCAACAACACTAAACCTACTTCTTCACCTGGATCTATCACTTGCAGATTTTATTTGACATACTCCACTCCCTCAACGACACCTCATATGAAGATAATGTCTTACCTTCATGCTTCATTAAAGCTATCACTGGAGAAGCTTTATCTCTCCTACTTACCATTATCAATGCCTCCCTCACACAAGGCATATTCCCAGAATCTTTCAAGACAGGACATGTCCTGCTCCTGATGAAACCCATACTAAAGCCTAATGACCTTGCCAATTACAAGTCCATCACTCACCCAGTCATCCTTGGGAAGATCATAAAAAAACAAACTATTCTTAAAACCTAAGATTGCATGAACAGCACCCATCTTCTTCACAGCTACCAGTTCGGCAGCAGATCATGCTGCAGCTTAGAGATAGGTACCATACAAATCCTGGACAACACCCTCCTGAACACAAATAAAGATGACTCCTGCCTCCTGATATTATTGGATCTCTTGGCTGCCTTCAACACTGTTGACTACCCAACCCTCACCATAGTCTGAAGGATTGACTGAAAATACTCTTCACTGATTCTTCTTTTATCAGTTCTGAGACACTTCCAGTTCGTGAATATTCTGTTCAACTGCAAATTTTCCAAGGGTTTTTTTATTGTCCTGTCTTCTTCACCCTTAAACCTTTTGGCGTTCTTACAGAGAACATAATCAAAAGTCACCCATACACTAGTGACACACAACTATCTCTTCTTCTCCGGACCTCCAATGCTAAAAGCTCTACTGGCACCTCTACCTGGATGTCCAGCACCTCAGCTTCTCAAAACACAATTCCTGATTTGATTTTTGCAAATAACAACCATCAACAGCTAGTCCAAACCTAGCTTAATAACACTAACCTGGATGGATTTGAACTCAAACCGTCGCCCAGTGCCAAAATATTTTGATTCAACCTGAACACAGCTCTTACTCTCAAAGAACACATTGCCAACAAAGCAAGACAACTTGAGGCCAGCTCTCTCTGCTAAAGAAAGTAAAACCATTCCTCCCAAAAAGTAACTTCAGCATTGCTGTTCAAGCCCTCGTTCTCCTGCTTCATGATGGCGACAATGTCCTGTACCATGGCCTCCAAGAGTCCACATTGGCCCTTCTTGAGGGTCTCCTACATGCTTCAACATGCCTCATTAAGGGGCTGAAGAAATATGACATCACCCCCTCATCCCCAATATTTGGGTCCTCTAACTGGCCTACACCATCAGCAAGTGGTGTCCTCCCTAAAGCCTTTAAAACCTGTACCCCTACCTATCTGGCTGACAAGCACTCTATCTCCAGTAGCTCTTGGCACACCTGCATATGCAGCGAGGACATCACCAGAGTGGAAACAAAGTACAAAAAACAAGGCAACAGGACTGCTACATCTGCGCACCTGGTTTCTGATGCAATCATCTAACCATATATTTTTACATTTTAGAATTTCAGTTGGCATCAGACTAGGTCTGGAGATTTATTCGTAGTAGTGCTTTCATGACTAGGTCTGGAGATTTATTCGTAGTAGGGCTTCCATGTGCTAATAGGTGGCATTTTGTGGCTCTACACTGTCCTCTTACTATGCAGGAAGTGACACAGCTGAGCCGCATATAAGCATCACCCATGTGTCTGTACCTTTTTTTCCATGCCTTCTGATGCAGATCTGAAGTTTGCTCAAAAGTTTGTCGGTTTTCTGATTACTCCAAATTTTCCCACAGTGTGCTAGGGAACAATGTCCCCATCAAAAAAAGCAGGTGTCGATCAAAGGAGGAGCTACGCGAGCATCCGAGATGGCCGCGTGAGCACCGAGCTCCCCGGACCCTCGCCACTCTTCGCAACTTATCCTGACAACATCCTGAATTCTTAGACGGATTATCGAAGAGGAACCTTGGCTGATTCCATAACTCTTTTCAAATTTTAATTCGGACTCTGGGAACCGAAACTATATCGATTTGAACTTTTGAGGCCCACCCAGCGGTAAGCCGGGGACTTGGCGAATTGTGATGCCGGGACGGAGTTGAATAACAACGGCAGAGGGGTCTCCCCCAGTAGCCCTACTTCAACTTTCGGTTTCGTTTTTGGATCCTGGCATGGTCTGATTGCGAGAAGGTTCCGCTCGGCCGGGGATCTGTCCAGCCTCTGTTGAGCTTGAGTGAGACTCTATCCTCTATACAGTTGGGTCAAGTCGTGTCTCTGCCTTGGCCACACAAGCCTGTTTTTGTGAACTGTTGGTGACTTGCCCGCAGGCGGCCATTTTCACTAGGTCTTGCGAGCCCCTCCGGGGCGCTTCTTCCAGCATGGCAGCCAGGGGCGAAGCCGAGAAACGGAAGACTAAGACGCCCCTTTGTGGGGGACCGGTCCAATCCAACAGTATGGACCGGTACACAATCCAAAGGCTCCCCTGGAATCACCAGCCGTACCCCGGAGGACGCCAAGGAGGACCCAACCGCCCCTACTGATCCGTCTCTGCAGGACATCATGGGCGCCATTACCAACATGAAGGAGACCATCGGCCAACAGTATGAGGCTCTTGCTCATAAAATCGACACGGTTGCCATCGATGTCACCCTGATCAGAGCCGACCTCTCTAAAACCAACGAGAAGGTGAAATCGCTCGATCTGAAGACTTCTAGCCTCACGGCCGATGTGTCGGAACTTCAAACTGAACTTGGTAATTTGAAATCAGCTAATGATCTTATGTCTCATCGGATGGAGGATTTTGAGAATAGGGCAAGACGCAACAACATCCGTGTCATAGGTGTTCCGGAAAATCCTGAGATTCACTCGATGGATCTCCTGGTTGAGGATCTTGTCCTGAACCATCTTGCCCCTTCTGGACTGAGCAAGTTCTTTGCAGTGGAGCTCGCCCATCGCGTTCCGGGTGGAAGCCTAAACCGGGCGCACCCCGAGGCCTATCATCGCCAAACTTTTTCATTTCAGGGACCGTGATGCTATCCTGCAGGCGTCGAGGGTGAGCGGCCCGGTGAAATTCGAGAACTCCACAGTTAACTTTTACCCGGACTTTACTCAGCTCGTCCATAGGCAAAGGATGGGTTTTCAGGGTGTAAAGCGACGTCTTCGAGACCTAGGACTGAAGTACGCAATGCTTTTCCCTACCAGGCTTCGTGTGGAGTACGAGGAACGAACATTCTTCTTCGACCGGCCGGAAAATGTGAGTGACTGGCTGGATTCCCTGCCTGCCCGGACCGACCGGACTGAGCACCCTGGTGGTGCCGAAGGTGGTGAGCCTGAACAGAAATGATGCTTCGGCCCCTGATCTCCGAATACTAGACATTGTTCAACTGGGTTCTATTCCTTTTGTATGCACATGTTTCACTGGTGTTCCCTTCAGGGTGGCGGGGGGGACGGGCCTCTTTCCTCCTCCAGGGTCTTTTTGTAGAGTGGGAAATGTTAGGGCGACAGGGACGCTGCATGTTGGGGTGGCATTTTAGTCTACTGCAGGGGTGCAGGGAGGGGGGAGTTGTAACGGGAGTTGGTTGGGGGGGTGGGAAGGAGTGTTTGTGAGTTTGTTTTTCTTTCTCAAGGCAACATATTGGTTTCTTCTATGCTTCAAAAGTTCTGCTCTTTGTGGGGTGCATTCTGCATCACTTGTTGGGATGGGGGTAGTGGGTTGAGGTTAATATCTTGGAATGTCAATGGATTGGGTGATCGCATAAAACGGGGAGTGGTACTGCAGTATTTGCATCGCTTGTCTCCTGATGTGGTACTCTTGCAGGAGACTCATCTGGTGGGAAATATGTGTCAGGCCATGAATAGGTGGGGTTATCGTCTGGCCGCACACTCCGGGTTCACTACTGGTTCTAGGGGGGTGGGTATTTTGGTTCGGTCCTCTCTCCCCCTGGAGATTGATGGTGTAATCCTCGACGACAGAGGGCATTATGCCGCCCTCACTGGTAGGTGGGAGGGTAAGACTCTTTCTCTGCTTACTGTATATGTTCCCCCGGGTCTCCAGACCTCTACCTTCTCAGATATCGGCCGTGTGATGCTAAAGCTCCCTGATTGCACTCTCCTTATGGGTGGGGATTTTAATTCTGTGCTCTCTGGTACTGTAGATCGTCGCCCCCCCAGGGATCTTCCTAAGTCCCAGTCATGGCTTGGTGGGTTCTTGGACACCTTTGGTCTGGTAGACTGCTGGAGGTTGATGCATCCGACACAGTCAGTACACCTTTCACTCTGGGGCCCATATGAGTCTCTCCAGACTTGATTACATCCTCATGCCCGCTGCCCAGTCTCCTTCTGTTAGAGAGATCAGACACCTGGCCCGGGGCATTTCGGATCATTCTCCATTGTGGCTTTGTATGGACACTGGGGTGAACGCTGTGGGGTGTGTCACCCTGTTAACGCCTGATATTTGCGTAATCCCAAGACCCGTAACAGTTTGATAAAGTCCCTAGACCAATATTTCCCTGAAAACGAGGGGTCTGTTTCCTCTTCTGTGTCCCTGTGGGAAGCTTTCAAGACTGTTATTCGTGGACAGGCTTTATCCTTAATTGCTGACACCAAGAAAGATAGGAATCAAGAGGTTGTGCGTCTTGAGGCGGAAATATTGGAACTAGAGAATGACCTAGATTCAGGCGTTACCCATGATGGACTCCACGCCCTTGGTTTGAAGCAACTAGACTATAAATCCCTTGTCATGGATGCTGCCAAGACAATGTACAGGGAGCAGCAGGGTAGATTGTATGATGTTGGGGATAAGGCGGGTAAATTGATTGCGTGGCTTGACAAGAAGGAAAGAGCAAATTGTGTGGTCCCCGTGATTCAGACTTTAGATGGTGAGTGTGTGACTGACCCAAGTGAGATTGTGGAGTGTTTTGCTGATTATTTTCATACTGTGTACTCCCCGGTGTCTGATAGAGATGAGGACGACTTCCATCTATTGCTGCGTGATATTGCGCTGCCCTGCCTGTCCGAGGAGGACCGAGAGTGCATGGAGGCTCCGTTGTCTGCAGATGAGATTGCGATCGCAATTCGTTTTGTCCGTTCGGGCAAGGCTATGGGCCCGAACGGCTTGCCTATTGAGCTGTACAAACTGCGCCCCGATAAAGTTGCACCATATCTTCGCGATATGTTCATAGAGTCACGTGACCTTGGCACCCTCCCTTGTGATCAGCATTTGGCAACAATCGTGGTAATTCCTAAGGAGGGCAAGCCTCGGGATCGCTGCGCTTCGTACAGTGACGTGTGACCTGATCCATCCGGATCAATCCGGTTTTATCCCGCATCGGAACACCGCTCTCAACTTGCGGCGCTTACATGGTGTTCTCGCGAGGGTGGGGTCTCTTCTGGAGCCGGCCATCTTGGCTTCCTTGGACGCCACGATGGCCTTTGACATGATAGAATGGCCTTATCTCTGGGCCGCCCTCGTGAAATTTGGCTTCGGTTCGGAATTTATCAGGTGGGTGAAGCTTTTATATAGGGAACCGCTGGCTCAGGTGGTCGTCAACGGTTGAGTGTCCATGTCCTTCACTCTTGGGAGGGGTACGAGACAAGGGTGCCCGCTGTCCCCCCTGCTTTTTACTCTTGCTTTAGAACCCCTTGCAGCCTGGCTCCGATGGGAGCCGTCGATTAAGGGCATTCAGTGAGCTCCCGATTTTGAGGACCGAATATCGCTGTATGCCGACGATATTCTCTTGTATCTTACCTCCCCTCGTAAATCCCTTAACGTCTTGTTTGACATTCTCACTTCGTTCGGCAAGAATTCTGGTCTGGTCATAAATTGGTCTAAGTCGTGTGTATATGCCATTTCGGGTGGCCTCCCTCCCTTGCCAAGTAGATTTCCCATTCAGGTTTCCCAATCCGGCTTCAAATATTTGGGGATTTTTATATCGCTTGGTCCAGTTGCCCGCTATGAGCACAATCTTCTTCCCCCTCTCCAGAGATTGAAGCTTGACGTGGCTCGGTGGCGTAGATTGCCGTTGTCGCCGCTCGGCCGCGCCGGGCTCTTTAAAATGATGTCCCTGCCCCGGTTTTTATACGCACTCCAGAATTCGTTTGACATCATTCCGGCGAGTTACTTTCGGGAGGTGGAAGGCCTGCAGAGGCGGCTCATTTGGGATGGCCGCCCACAAATTGCTCTTCCTGAGCTAACTCTCCCCTGGTATGACGGGGGCATGGCGCTCCCGGATATCAGGCGGTACTATTGGGCCTCCCAAATGAGCGAGATCAATCACGCGATGTATGCACCCAGCCCAAATCCGGCCTTTGAGATGGACAAGCATCAGTTGCCGGGTGGTAACTACAACAAGGCGCTTTACTCTAGGGCAGCAGGGAGGAATCTAACGGGACCCACTAAGATTGCTGTACATGTGTGGAATGATGCAAATGCAGCCCTGGGATGGAATGATCGATTGACACGAGCGACCCCTTTGTATGCGTCGGAAAGATTGGGATGCCTCTGGACAACGAAAGGTTTTGAGAAATGGGATATGATTGGTATAAGCAGAGTAGGTGACCTTTGGGTGAAGGGTGCGGTTAAGACTTTTGAGGCACTGCAGAATGAGTATGAGCTGAGTGACAGAGAGTTTTTTAGGTACGCACAGGTCCGCCATGCCTTGACATCGGTCTTCGCTGCCGATGCCAATGTTCCCGAGTCCTCCCCACTGGAGGACCGAATAATTGATGGTCATCTGCCCGATAGTACGATTTCATTGATATATAAGAAGTTAATCAACAATCGGGCAGATCTCCTCGTGCGTCTACGGGAGGCCTGGACTGGAGATGGGTTGGAACTGAATGATGAAGCCTGGCAGTCAGCATTGTCTTCCCCGAAAGAGGTAGCCATTCCCTCCTGTCTCCGTCTCGTCCAACTCAAAATTCTTCATCGGGTGTATGTTACCGGTCCTCGTTTGGTTGCCATGGCTTTCTCCCTGGATGGGTTATGTAAGTGCGGATGTGGTTTGAGTGCTACTTTCCTCCATATCATTTGGGAATGCCGGGAGGTGGCTGCGTATTGGACTCGAATCCATGCTGTAATGGAGTGTGTCACCGGGGTTGCTCTGCTGCCTGAGGCCCGGAGATGTTTGTTGAATGTGTGGGAGCCGAATGATTACAACGTCGCTCAGGCCTGGTGGGCGGCCCTTGGGAACATGATCGCGAAGAGAGACATTGCGCAGTTGTGGGGTTCCCAACGGCCCCCCACCATGTCGGTATGGAAGGAGAATATGAACTGGTGTATGTATAGAGAGAAGACTGTGTATTTGGCTAGGGGCAAGCCTGGGGCGTGAAATAGAATCTGGGGCCAATGGAACGCATATCGAGGAAACATTTGTACACCCCCGTTTGAGGAGATCCGGACATTTCCCTATCCCCCCGATCCGACATTCCTGGTATAGTCTACTCTCTTTCCTGATCTTTTGACTTCCCCACTGACTCCCCCCCCCTGATCATCTCCATTGCTCACCTAGTTGTTTATCTTGTATTGAGGGTCCCCCCGTTGGAGCACGACTTTGTCCATAATGTTTTCCACCTTGAGTCTTGTTTGTTTTTCTCTTTGTTCTTTTCTAAAAAACAAAAATAAATATATCCTGATTCCCTCCTGTGTTGCTGAGACTTGTATCCTGTGTTATTGCCGGACCTCTAGGAGATCGGCCGCAGTTTTGTAATATTCAATGATTGCTTTCCTGTGCTCTAGCGGCCGGCCCCTGTGGTTGTAGGCCCATAGTTGTAACCGTATTTGAATTGCACAATAAAGTAAAAAAAAAAAAAGCAGGTGTCAAGCCATGCCACGACTGCTGGAACCAGATGTTGGTCGGAGACCTGCATGATGAGTACATTTGGTGCCTGGGCTCAGCACACGACCCCAAGTCATTTGATATGTGCAACTTTAGGCATCCAAAGTTGATTCAAGAGTAGGAGGTGAAGCTGTTTGTTGCCAAACACAAAAATAAGTTGTGGCCTTTACATAGATACCACTGCAAGTTGCAGGCCCGGTCTTGGTCCCGGTCATAGGGCCATTCCAGCAATCACTCCATTTCTTGCCCAAATTCCTCCAGTAAGACCAAGTCCAAAAGCCATTATAAAAACGAAGCGGGACCCAATACCATCCCACCACTCCGATTTCAAGGAGTAGGCACAGTCCGTCAAGGTTGCTAGTCACTAATCTGATTCCTCAACTGGTCCTGCCATGCCCCAACCCTGTAGCAGTCTAAACCTGTGAAATTGGCTGGTGTGACTGGACTTGCTACACACATTTTCACATACCAATCCTGCAGTCCTACAGATATCTTTGGTTCAAGGTAGGCCAGGAGCATTTTCAGTTTGTAGTGCTCCCCTGCAGCCTCACCTTCACCACTTGTGTGTTCATGAAAGTGATGGCAGTGGTCACGCCCCCATCTTCAGGGGCCTGAAAATCCTGTATCCTTGTACCTCCACGATCGGCTACTAAAGTTGGGTTCACCAGAGTCAGTCATGGAGAACTTTCACTCGACAGTGGAACTTTTAACATCATTGGGTTTCACCATAAACAAGCCATATTCCCACCTGAATCACTCACAGAGGCTTCCACTCATTGTGGTGATCCTGGAGACTGTGGAGTCAGGGCCTTTCCCCGTAGCAACAAGATCAGGACATTCGAGCTGTAATTAGTGTAAAGCCGAAAAAACAGCAGGCTTTTCAGTCACCGGAATGGGGCCTATAATTTCTACACAGCTGTACTCTATTGAGGCATTTCCGGATTAGGGAGAAGACCTACCGGACTCATCTTGCGCCGCTTTGATGTCATCGGGGGGTCAGCGGAACAGAATTGTTCACATATTGCTTTTTGCAATGATAAGTGGTGGCAGGATTACAGTGCATGTGCCATCAACCCCAAGAACTGGATGAGGTAATCTCTAAGATGAGCTGTGGACTTGCTGGTTGGGGATGCCTTCCTAAACCAGCTCTTCCGCTTTGGGAAGCCACCTGTCAGCAGCTTTATCTTCATTTGTGGAGTCTCTTTTGTTGGAGAGGGTTTCTCTAATTTCTTGAATATTTTGTAATAAACCAATTTTGGAAAAGGGTCAGAGGAATCCGTTTTTGACTCCCCCACCCTTACGGAGAGGTCAAGGTCAGGTTCATACATAGTGATATCAAAAAGCACCTGGAATGGAGTCCGGCCATCTAGTACTCCTCTCGGCATGTTAATTAGTGCTTTCTGAGCCCCATACAGTTTGTGGTACCATGCCAATCCTGTATCCAATACCCTAGCAGTCAAGGCCTGCTGAAGCATGCTGTTGGCACACTCGACCACCCTATTTAAGTCTGTTGCGAAAGGGTGTAAGTATAGCAGCCGCATTCCCAAAGGAGACATACAGCCTAATTTATATGGTGGTAGTATGTATACTTTGTCGCAATAGTGACGGAGTATACATACTGCCAACATAATGGTCCACCCTTCCGATTTAGATGTTGGCAGACCAAAGGTCTGGCTACAATGGTGACTACTCCATCACCGCCATAGCCAAAACTGACGGCAAACCCTGGTGGTGAGGGATAGTAAACTGCTAATAATGCTCCCCTCGCAATGGCAGATGACTCTCATGGTGAGAGGAGATTTACATTTTTTATTTTCAAAATTAATATCCTGTTATGGGAATTTCTTTTTTTTTTTAAATAAAAAACAAATACTGTTTGGTGCAGGGATGCGTAATTCTGACGCAGCGGTGCACAAAACTGTGAAATTCAGTGGCAGGAACCCCTGTGACAACGGTTCCTGACAATGCATTATAAATAACCGCCTTTTTGGTGGTCATTTATAAATTTGGCAGCAGTCCCTCCACCTCGGGAACAGAGTAATTTACTCATCCCCTGCCCCGGGACAAAAACAGGCCGTCCACCATATTATGAATCTGGCCCATAACATCCAAAAAAGGACCACTGTCTAAATGAAACACCTGAAATGCTCCCATTGCTACTAGGCACTGCAAGTCTTTTATGATTGTTTTAGCAGTGGCAGTCTTTTGTGGACACACCTAAAGGAATATTAAGGCATGAATTGCCCGCAACCAGTATATAATTATATTGATTGACTACTGGTAATGGGCCAACATGAAGAAAATTATACCCGGTGTTTATCTGACATTATAGGGCAGTGGGTGCTGGTCTTATTGCAGGTGAATACTTTATTTGTTGGCAAACATTGCATTGCTGTATGCACTGCTACTGTATTTACTTCCTTGCATTCTTCTGTAAATTAGGCCCCCAATATTGTTGCTACAACATCGACACAGTTGCACTGATGCCAGCATGAGCTGAAGCTAACCTGTCATGAGCTGCCCTGATGAAAACTAATCTAGCTTTCTCATTAGATATAAGCCTGTCCCCAATCCCAAGTATAAAAACATTGTCTTTGGTGAGGCTATAGGAATATTTGGAAGGGAAACTGTCTGGGGGTTTTTCGTCTTTCAATATTGCCAGTCTTGCCACCATTATGTCTGCATCAATGTTGGTTTGTGATTGAGTCACATCAGTCACCTTAAAGGTTTGCACTACTGTCTTTGCAGATATGTCAGCCGCATGGTTCCATTTCAAATTAATTCCTTCACTTTTGTGGATATGGTGTGTTGTACGTGGGCCAAAGGAAGTTTTCCATTGGAAAACTTAACCCCTTCCGTGCGGGGCGTATTTTCCGCCTGTGCTGATTTCGCCTTGCGCGGGCGGAGTCATGACGGAACGGTTCCGTCATCAGCACAGCTCAACCGATGCTGATGACGGAACCGTTCTGTCATCAGCATGGAAGGGGTTAAACTACCTTTCCCAAAAGTTGTTTTCATAAATTTGCCTTTTGAATCTCTGACTCATTTTAGGCAGAAATGTGGAAAGTCCACAAGGTAATTCTGTAAACAAAATGCTGAATTTGAAACTACTTTGTCTGAACTGATGGATCAGCCTTTTGAAGGGCAAGTAAAAAGTCATTCATTTCAGCCATTTGTGCAGTATAATCACCTAAAACCATAGTATGTGTGCACAGCACCTTGAATTTGCTGTCTCTAAAAATTCCCTGCACTGTAATGCAAGACATGGAATCTTACTGCCAGTTGCTGGCTGCACAGAGACGTCCTTATAGAACACACTGTTGTACTCACATATGGGTTAAATGCTTGGCGTTTGCAGTATAGTTTGTGTACACTGTAGACATTCTTGAGTCCAAAATGTACTCAAAATATACATCTGCATTTTGCATCATGACCCACTTCACCCAACAAAGTTTAGAGCATGTTATGTTATATGTGTTTGTAAAGTGCACTATCACCCACAAGGGTATCCTAGTACTGGGCAAGTGTGTGTGCCTAGCCCTGCCTATGGTAGGTTGGTTAATTGAAAAGCTAGATCTTCAACTTGCTGAATTCAGAAAGAGAGAAGGAGGCTCTGATGTGGAGTGGGAAACCATTCCATGTAATGTAAGAGAGCGCCTGTTTCTGTGTATGCATAGGATGTGTGGAGTAGGAGTCCTGTGGAATGGAGATGTCTGGGTGGTTGGTGGAGGGAGATGCGACTGTTCGCAGTTGTGTATCGGAAGCCAGTAGTGTTCCCTGAGGTGTGATGTGAGTTCTGTGTGGGAGGTTAAGGATGAGTCCCTGTGGTGTTCTATGCTTCACTTGAAGTGTGCATCTCATTTGTTCCTTCTTGGTTTGAGGGTTTGGGCATACCTGAGGTCATGGTAATACTTGTTCTATCCTGACATGTGGCTTTTAGGAAGTCTGGGGTCTTTGGTATGCATGCTTTGTTTTCTGGCCTCTTGAGCCCCTAAAAACCTTGACAGTGGGAAGTCGTGACAACAAAAGTGTATGGCAACTGGAATACATTATGTAACTGCAATAACTTAGTCAGTGACATAAATAGTAGTTTAGATGCATTTTTAATTAAGGTCATGACAAGATGGCCACTAATGAAGGATCTCGGAGGGAGGGTGTCCCCTGTTTGCCCTGCAAGGCCATAATTGTTTCTCCAGCTTTCCCACATTCTCTCGAATTTTCAGGTACAGCCCCTTGCAGTTTATTACCACCCTTTTCACTTCTACCTACATACAGTATATCATGCCCATTATCCCCATGTCTTTGTTGGGGGGGCTAAGTGGTTTCCCAAGAGCTTTGCTATGTCTCTTTGCTAAGGCAAACTCCAATTAACTACAGAGCAACTGCCTCCCTGGTAAGTCCGCACATCACTGGGTACACTCAGGAGAGCAACTTTCGGGGCTGCCTTTGTTGTAATATATCCTGTGTAACATCTTTAGTTGGTTAAGCCACGGATTTGCTTTGTTCGCTACCTTTTGGGGATGGAGTAGAGTGACCTCCCAGTCGATATCCTCCATATTTCCTAAAACCTGTTCTCAGCGGGCCCTTAGGCTCTGTAGGTTATCAGGCCTACTATTGATGAGTGTGCAGTATGTGTAACATATTGCTATCTCAGTTATTTCCTCCCCAGGTACCCTACTCTCGACAGGGCTGTATTCTTCTAGGACTGCCTAGTATATAGATTCTGCTCTTAGGATGTGTCTTATTTGAAGGTAGTGAAACTCTTGTGAGGGATTGGGATAATATTCCACCTATAAATCTCTGAATGGTAGCATATTGTCAATACTCCAATATCTTTGAAACTCCTAGAGGTCTGAGGAGGAACATCCTCTGAACAGGGCAAAAATCCCCCCCCCCTTTTTTCCCCCCAATTCATTTTGAACATTCCAGTTGTTCTTGTGTGTGATATTACCCTTAGGAGAATGCAACTGGTCTTATTATCTCTCGCTCTCTACATTATGGTAAAAGCATATCATCACTACCCGCCACATCTCCCAGTGTAGAAATACCAATGAGATTTAACTTTGTGTAGTTCTTCAACTTCCCCATCTCTGTCAGTTTGTCTCCAATCCAATGAATGCTCATGACAGCTTTTCCCGCCAGTCTACATAGTTTATCGCCTTATCCCAGGCAGTCAAGGAGGCCGTGATCAAGGCCGGACTGGGAACCAAAACCGGCCCTGGCCAAGTGCTCGGCCCACCCCGCCTCCCCCGGGGGGGGTTGGGGGTGCCGCCGAGCTATTTGACAGGGCCGGTTTTAGGACGAATTTGTTACATGGACGATTTTGCAGCTATGCTGCAGAAACGGCCCTGTAACAAAAACGGCCCCCAAGGGCCCAAAACCGGCCACCACCGATGCTGCGCACCGGGGGATTGCCCGGTGCCCGCTACGGCCAGTCCGGGCCTGGCCGTGATCAGTCCAGTAACATGTGTCTGGGTGTTTTGCCACACATGTAATGTAAGTGGATGCCGGTCTCCATCAGGGACCGTTGTAGTTCTGTCGCATGATCTTCTCTGGGAGCAAAGGAGCACTTGTTAAAAGGCCCCATTGTAGATGTTTCGTTGATGGGTGCACAGTACTATTCATGCAGACCCCGGCCCAAAGTGTACACAGCAGGTTATCTACTATCTCAAAGGCGGCTTTGGGGACAGGTCAGGTGGTGTTTCAAAGTATGTACAAACATTTTGGCAGGGTGATCAATTTGAACATGAATGCCACCGTCTCTCTGTGTTAGTTTGAAACTGCTTAGATCACTTCCAGGTTTTTCTGCTGGAACTATGGCCAGTTATGTGTGAAATCAATCTCCAGGTAGCGGAACCCTTTGGTCGGTGGGATCAAGATCACCTCGGTCCAGTCTCCCAAGAAAAGTATAAGATCGATTTGTCCCAAACAATTTTAAAACCCACATATTGGTCAAAGCTGGTGAAGACTGACAAGAACCCCTACAGCGACGTCAAAGGGTGGAATAATTATAACAGTATATTGTTAACATAGAGCGACACAGTTTGAGGCTCACCCACTACCTCCAGGAACCCCACTATATCTCCCTGAATGTGGACCTAGGATGCCAGCGGTTCCTTACAGAAGACAAACAGCAAGGGGGGCAGGGGGCGGGGAGGCTGTGGAATTTTTGTGGTAATGTGCCATTCACTTGCATGCACACAGTTGGGTTTTTATATTGTAATCACCCAGCGACAGTAAACTGGGCTGAATCTCTACCTACTCAAAACCCAGAAGAGGAACACCCACTCTATGGAGTCAAACACCTTCTTGGAATCTAGGTTCAAAGAGCCCTTGGTTCCAGATCGTCTACCAAATCTGCCTTAAAAAGTGATTTTTTTTATATTAAAATAATTCTAACACTAAGAAAAACAAAGAACAATCAAAACAACAATAGGCTGAGTTGACATAAAACAGTTTTTGTTGAAATCAAAAGATTTGTGCCTAATCTCCGCCCTTAAAACGCATTAAGCACTTAAAAAAGGGCCAGGGGTTGGGCGTATCGAGATACCAGCTGTTTCCTAATCGACGTGCGGCAAAGCAGCTGACACAAACCAGCATTTAATATTCAAATGAATACCACAACTATGGCAACAATGCATGGGGAAATGATCCCAAAGAAAGATGGCGGCTGTAAGAAGCACCAGTCCACTCTCGTTGCGCAAGGATTGTAAAGCAAGTGATCACCGCTACTTCAGTGCCCACCGTGGAGACGAGGCCCCCAACGTCATCCGTAATTTGTGACAATCACCGCTGCGCCCCAGCTAAGGTGAGTACAGTACACTAAGGGTCGGAGTACAGCTTGCAGCACGCGTTCAATGCAGTAATACAAACCTCTCCTCCTCCCGTTTGAGCGAGCTGAAGGAAGGCCGGGTGGGAGCAGTGAGGCCGCAGGGAGAAGGAACATGAGTCAGAGGACTCAAACTGGCCAGCTGCCGTCACAGAACGCTGTAAGTGCGTTTGCCCGCATCTTTTAAAATGCAAAGTGAATATTCAGATACTTTGCTTACTGTTGGATATTACGTTTCACATTCGCATACCCAAAATAGATTGAAAAATTAAAGGGATACTCTTGAAATCTAAAAACTATGAGTTAATTCTATAAATTGGAATCGCTCCAACCAAAGCCTACGTAACTAAGCAAAATACATACGATTTAGCATACAGTTAGGCTAAGCTAAAAAAAAAAAAAAAAAACATATAAATATATAGAACAATGAGAATACATCCAGCCAAAATTTCAGAAGGTACAAAACGAGTACTTATCTATATGAGAGAGCAGGTAATGAATGAAGAAGATGGTTTTTGCTATGGCTATATATATATATATTACCTACTGGCGATAGCCAGTAGGTATATATAGTTAGGACCTAGTTACCATAGGAAATTCCGAACATTCTATTGGGAATAACTTTGGCACCGATTGAGAGATCTGCCTGTAATTTTCCTTATATTTGCCTCGCTGCGCTCCGCTCCTTCCCTGAAAGTTTCGGGGGGATTCGTCAAGCGGGGGCTGAGAAAAAAGGGGGATCCCAAAACGTGTTTTCCCCATGTTAATTTCCATAGGGACATTCTGACAAGGCTACAGCTCGAACGGCTGAACGGAATTATACCAGATTTGGCAAAATGATAGGGACTGATATGCAGCAGTGCCTTTTGTATGTTTGGTGAAAATCCCTGCAGTAGTTCTTGAGAAAATTGAATTTGAAATTTTGTAAATGGCATTTTCTATGGGACCTTTAGACACGGCTACAGCCCGAACGGCTGAACGGAATTACACCAAACTTGGCAAAATGGTAGGGACAGGTATGCAGTAGTGCCTTTTCTATATTTGGTGAAAATCCCTCCAGTAGTTGTTGAGAAATTGAGCAAATTATATATCTATATGCGCTCACCGTACGCGCTGTGTACGCGTACTGTACGCGTACCATACGCGCGCGTACCCTTACGTGTGCGAGCGAGTTTCTGATTGGCTGGCAGTCGACTGTCAACATTCCAAACTGTCCAAACCAGGAAGTGTTGGCCACCATCTTGTTTTCCAGGAGAACTGAGGCACAAGAGAGCCCAAAACAAGAGTGGAAAACACGAAAAGGGGGCACGGTAGAGACCCCCCAACCCTCTAGCCCTTCTCAGGGGGTCCTAAAAGGACCCCCAAGGGCAAATAAAATTCGAAAAAATCGCGGGGTACGCGTACCGTGCACGTACCCCGCGATTTAAAAAAACAAAACATTTTTTGCACTTGGTGGTCCTTCTGGGACCCCCTGAGATGGGCTAGGGGGTCAGGGGGTCTTAACCCTGCCCCCTTTTTATTTATTTATTTATTTATTTATTTATTTACAAGCTTATATAGCGCTGGAATCGACTCCTTCAGGAGTATCTCTGCGCTTTTGGGCCAGTCAACAAATACAGAAAAGAACACTAATAAGGAATTAGATCTCATTTTTAAATAAGACAGTTTTGAGAAGTTTTCTGAACTGTATGTGAGAGGTGCAGATCCTGAGATTTAAGGGGAGTCGATTCCATAGCTTGGGTCCCGCTACGGACAGTGCTTTGCCTCCGTGTCTGGTCTTTTTGACACGAGGAACCACCAGTTGGTGGTTTGTGCTGGATCTAAGTGGCCTGGACGGGATGTAGGGAATGAATTTCTGTTGCAGGTAGGTAGGGCCTTGTCCATTTATGTTTTTATGTATAATACAGCAGATTTTAAATTTTACTCGCTGTCGTATGGAGAGCCAGTGGAGTTTTTGTAAAAGAGGTTTGGATGCTGTTCTTGGAGGGGCATTCAGAACCAGGCGCGCCGCTGTGTTCTGGACTACCTGAAGTCTGGCCAACACTCCCTCGTTAGCAGATAGGAGCAGGCCGTTGCAGTAGTCAATACGACTTAGAACCAGGGCTTGCACTAAGGTCTTCCTAAACGTGTCAGGCAGCAGAGGGAAAATTTTTCGTAGCATGCTGATGACATGAAAACATGAACCTGCAACAGTGTTAGTGTGTTGCTTTAATGACAGATCCTGATCGAGGCGGATCCCCAGGTTTTTCACGACCTGTTTAGGTTCTGGGACCGCACCAAGATCAGAAGGCCACCAGTCTGGAGCCCATAGAAGCTTGGCTTCGCCAAATAGCATGAGTTCTGTTTTGCTAACGTTGCACTGCAGATACTTAGTGGACATCCACTGTGCAACGGCCTTCATACCAGCAGAAAAGGAGTTTTTTATTTCAGTAGTGAGAGTTTCAAAAGGGAAGAGGAGCTGCGTGTCGTCCGCGTAGGATACGGGGATGAAACCAAATCTTCGCATCACTCTTGCCAGGGGAGCCACATAGATGTTGAAGAGTGTTGGGCTCAAACAGGAGCCCTGTGGCACCCCTTTTGAAATCTCCACCTCTGCTGAGCGGTGAGCACCCATGGTGACAGTCTGGGTGCGCTCAGTTAGAAAACTCCTTATCCAATCAAGGGCTCTGTTCTTAACTCCTACGTTCGACAACCGGTCAATAAGGATGTTGTGTGACACGGTGTCGAACGCTGCCGACAGATCTAGTAACACTAGGATCACGGAGTAGCCTTTGTCTTGAAGTATATGTAAGTCATCGGTGACAGACAAGAGGGCAGATTCCGTGCTGTGTTTCGGCCTAAACCCAGATTGGGAATAGTCAAGGCCTCCATTGTTTTCCACATACTGTGAAAGATGTTGATTTACATGTTTTTCAGTCAGCTTGCTCAAAAACGGAAGCAGAGAAATGGGCCTAAGGTTTGTTAGTTCCGTCCATGGAATAGCGGCATTTTTTCTAATAGGCCTGACTAACGCCTGTTTCCATTGTCTTGGGACAGTGCCTGATTCAAGAGAAAGATTAATAAGTTTTTCCATAGTGGGGCCTAATACCTCCAGCAAAGAGGGCATAAGTCTGGCAGGGATAGTATCATTAGGACTACCACTTTTAATTTGAATGGTGAGTACTGACAGCTCCTTGGAAGTTATAGGGGGAAAAATATCCAAAGAATGGTCATTATGGTTACTCTCTATATCATATGAAGCAAAGTCTGCCTCACAAGTCATGATTTTGTTAGAGTGCATGATTTTCGTGTAGATCAGATCTATCTTGTTAGAGAAGAATTGGGATGTCTCATCACAAAGTTTTTGAGATGAAATGTCAGGACTTTCGCTAGCTGTAGGTTTGACAAAGGACTGTAATATTTGGTACAAAACCCTGGGGGAATTATCTGCTTCAGAGATAAGAGATGTTATGTGGGTTTTCCTTGCAGTGCGAATAGCTTTGTGGTATGTGCTTAAAGATTCCCAATAGATGCTCCTATCGATATCTAAGTGAGAGCTTCTCCACTTTTTCTCTAACTTCCTAGCTGTTAGTTTTAATTTCCTAAGATTGTCAGAGAACCACACTTCCTGTTTTTTTGCTGGCCGTGGATTAAACTTTTTCATGGGGGCTACAGCATCTATGGCAGATGTTAAGGCTTTTTCGAATTTATTAAGGGCATTTTCTATATGATCCATTGAGGTGAGGGATGGTTCAATGTATTTATTCGAAAAGGCAGTTTTGTTGACTTTGTGCCATTGTCTTCGTACACTAGGAAGAGACATTGACCCATGAGAGACAGGTTTTGGGTAAGGGGTATGGAACTCAATAATGAAGTGGTCGGTCCAACTGACTTGGGTGGGAGGGGAACAAATAACAGAAGAAAAATTAGCTAAAATAAGGTCTAAGGTATGCCCGGCTAAGTGAGTTGGGCCCTCATTGCATTGTTTCAGTCCTAATAGAAGAAGATCATTAAGAATAGATTGTGCTTCTGTGCAATCTTTCAGCTCACTATGTATGTTAAAATCTGCAATTAAAAGGAAATCTCTGTCATTACAGACATAAGGTGCGAGAGTCTCAAGTAAAATATTCGAGAAGTTAGTAGTGGGTCCAGGAGGGCGATATACTAGAGCACCCATTCTTGTATGTTTAGGGGATAAGGCAGATTTAAAAATAAGTATTTCAATATCCTGCGTACATAGTTCTGCCACTATAGTGCAATTGATTTCTTGTTTGTGAATTATCGCAATCCCCCCACCAATTTTAATGGGGCGATCTAATCGTAGAATTTTATATCCCATAGGAATGGCCAGAGCAATAGCAGGGGTTGAGTGGGGCTTGAGCCATGTCTCAGTGCAAAAGCAGAAGTCTGGCTGAATAGTGGAAATGAGATCCCACACCTCAGAAGTATGTCTAGGTAGGGATCTTAGGTTGCAGAGAATATTTTTCCCTCCAGTGAGACTGTCGGTATATACAGTTTTATCCTTCACTCTAGGGAGGTAAGGACATACAGAAGCGTTTTCCTCAACCTTGACTTCCTGACATTGGGTGGTAAATACCGCTCTGCATTGAGGGCAAGCGAAAGGACCCTCAAGCGAGTAGTTTGTGTCCACAATACAGGCATGTGTAGGACTCACTTGTAAGCTCCGAAGCGTTGTTGAAGAGTAGGTTATTCTGGAGGACTGTAGGTTGTGCATGATGTGCCAGAGTTCCGCCAAGCCCCTGGTCCCGTCCTGTCGCGGACGGGCGCAGACGGGCAGGTCTTTGGCTGGTCTTAGGCGCAGACTTAGGCGCCACCCTGCGCGCTAACGCTGCGCGCTAGAGCCGACGAGTGGCTAAATAGCCCTGTGTCCTAGAAGGCTAGAGCGCTAACCGCTCGCCTCGAGCTTACAGGAAGTGCCTGGGCGTGTCACTCTGGCTCTTACCTGTCCCGCCCTCCGCTCAACGGTATTGGCTACCGAGTCGGACCGGGGCGGGCAGGCTGCAACATTGAGCAGAGACTGAAAAACGAGCCTGAATGACCCTTGCAACTTCAGAGATCGTAACTGCGCAGTAAGTGCGTTTTCCACTCTTGTTTTGTGCTCTCTTGTGCCTCACTTCTCCAGAGAAACAAGATGGCTGCTCAGGTGGTCCCAGAAGGATAATAACATATATAAACGTTATCCGCTAATAGAATTAGCATTTACAAAACCTTTGAAATGTATTGAAAAAAAATATAGGTTTCACGCCTGATATAGTTAGGCATTAGCATTTAAAAAACCTTGCAAATTCACTGAAAAAACCATAGGTTTCAAGCCTTATATAGTTAGGAATTAGAATTTAAAAAACCTTATAAATTCACTTAAAAAACCATAGGTTTCAGGCCTTATATAGTTAGGAATTAGCATTTAAAAAACCTTGCAAATTCACTTAAAAAACCATAGGTTTCAGGCTTTATATAGTTAGGAATTAGCATTTTAAACACCTTGCAAATTCACTTAAAAAACCATAGGTTTCAGGCCTTATATAGTTAGGAATTAGCACTTAAAAAACCATTGAAATTGCTCCTATATAGTTAGTTGTACTAACTATATTTCCCGCACCCGCAATCCACTGCTGATGATGTCACATATTACATCATTCATGACATGGTCAGTGACATCACTGGTGACATCACTGATGACATGTCAAATGACATCACTGATGACATCACTGATGACATCTCATTTGACATCACTGATCACATCACTGATGCTATCATTCATGTGATAATACGATGCACCTCCTCACACTCTAATATAACCTTTGATACACCCCCTGTTAAATACAGACTACCATTCTTGAAACCATTGACACACCAATACCAGTTACTACATACGCACTCACTGATTCCTAGGTCTACACACACATTCACTCATTCACCCATAGAATCACTCATACATACAGTCACTCATCAATACAACACTATCATATGCACTCATACACCTATACAGAAACTCACACACTGCCACTCATCCATGGAGTTACACACACACATAGTCAGTCATGCAAAGAATCAATCACACTTCCATTTCCTCAACTATACAGTTATACACACAACACCTTACTTATTCAAACATATACTAACACATACTTACTCAATTATACAATCACTGATACAAGTACACAATGATCCATACAGCCACTCGCACATTCACTGGCTCTCATGTATAGTCATTTATATATGCCAACTCTCATATGCACTGGGTTTTACATATGTACTTACTTGGACATGTAGCACTGAGATATCCATTCACTCACCAACACATCCATGCACACAGTCAACCGCCCATATAGCTGTTTCAACATGCACTCTTGAACTCATACACCTAGTGAATCAACTGCTCGCACATCTATGCACACCTCCGAGCCACCCACACACACACTCAGTCTCCCATTCAAATACTTGGGCAACCAATCAATAACCCATATAGCCACTCATATAGCTACTGATCAACACATGCAGCAGCTTACACAACAACAGACATACTGATGCACACATTCAGACAGTTTAGTCACTAACCCATGCATTTAGTAAGACACATTTAATCACTCACTCATACAGTCAGTCACGCACCTACTAAATCCTTCATACAGGCACTTATACATCCACTCATTCTTCAATATGTAAAACATATTAAACTTTACAGAAACACACAGTCACTGGATGATGTCATCAGTGATGTCATCAGTGATGTCAAATGAGATGTCATCAGTGATGTCACTGACCATGTCATGAATGATGTAATATGTGACATCATTAGCAGTGGATTGCGGGTGCGCGAAATATAGTTAGTACAACTACCTATATAGGAGCAATTTCAATGGTTTCTTAAATGCTAATTCGTAACTATATAAGGCCTGAAACCTATGGTTTTTTAAGTGAATATATATATATACATATGCTTTGTCATGATTCCACAATGAAATCTTTTATTTTATGATGTATGTTTGTTCTTTAAAGGGATGCGTGTTGGGGCAGATATTAAGGATTTATGCATAATGATAGCCTCCGGTCTTGTAATGAAATAAGATAACAAAGAGAGTTAAAAACTTCTACAAAGAGCCAGGTCTTCAAGGTTCATCCAAACTTAAGATGATACCAAGCCTTCTACTCCATCCTTCAGGTTATGATGGCAGTCTTACTGTCTTTTTCTAGACCATTAATGAATCCTCGTCTTTGAGTCCTAAATCATTAAAAAAAATCAACCATCTCCTCAAAACGTTCTCTCTGTTTCAACACCAGCCAACTGACTGTCCTTAGGTTTGATGCCCAGTTAGAGTTCTCCATTGTCACAAATGTATTCTTCAGGTGCCCAGGCTCTTTCCGGGGTTTGTCTCATTATCTGCATACTTCACCAGCTATTTAAGAAGAGTCTGTGCTGCAAGCACTTCATTCTGCTTCTGTTTTTGTAAAGGGGAATATGGTTGGGCCTACCAAACTTATACATGTACTGTTCTAAAATCATCTTTGGTGCTCCCTTGGCACCTTCTTGTGATCCTGCATCACCTAGTTTACAATCAATTTGTTTGCCCTTTCTCCATTATTAAACTAGGATGCTCCAAGACAGTGGAGTGTATCATCATCATGCTAACTTTACATATAGGCAATTGTTTCTCTAGTATGCAATAAGCACAGGAGCTGAATGTACACATTCTCACTGTGCAACCGTAACAGCGGGTCATATCTCTGCTCCTTCCTGAATGCCCAGTTATCAAACTTCATGACTTAGAACCATGAAATTCATAATACCGCTATCTGTGATTAACATAGCCCAGGGCAATGAGTTTATTTACCACCTATAAGGCCATCATGAGGCCCCACAATATTATTAATTGTCCAATACGCAATACCCCATAGAATTATTTCAGTCACTTTGCCTATTACTACTCTGCAAATAGGCATAGATATATCTATTACATTATAACTTATCTAAGTACCATATATATTCAGTTATGTATCTTGGGCCCTCAGTTATTACTTATGTATGATAGCACTCTATTATTACTTGCCCATTTGTTTTAGTTAAATCTAGAGTTAGTTGCGTTGAATCTTCTATCGAATAGGTGTTTTATCAAGGGCAGAATCTGTCTTTAGAGAAGGGTTACCTGATCAGACATACATTTGGGTATAGGTCTGTTTACATGGAGTAATGCAAGGGTTCGTCTGAACTTATTCTGAGTCAAGGTCCCACACTGTTTAAGCAATAGAATTTAAAAGCAGTTTAGGAATGGAAACTGGAAATTATTTCTTATTCTGCCTTTAAATTATCCTTCTACCAGTTAAACTTGATGCAACTACATACTCTTAAAACAATCAAAATGCTTGTCTATCTGATGTATTGGCTTGATTATCAATTGCTTTTAAAATAAACATGACCGTGACTCATAATCTGGAAAAATATAATTTTGTTTTATTTTTAATAATACATTTATCCAATAATTACATAATATCAAATGGCCACATAAAGTTTATAATGATGAAATATAGGGGATAGAGCTGAATTTTCGAGAACAGCCGATGGTTACCTTTGATCACCTGTAAATGGCCTTGAAAATATTGATATTCTTAGCAACCCGTATCATCACTAAATTGGAACAAATCTCTTTAGTTGACTATCTTTGTTGTGCTCAAATAATGTTTTATTGTGGAAGTGTACTTAGCCTATTCAAGTAATTTTCTATGTTCCCCAATACATTGACATATACTGTGTATGTATTCTCAACTCTCCTCCGATACTAAACCTTCATCTTTTGTGTGAAATCGTATAAAGAAACATCCGGTATTTAAAATATCACCTGTCTTTGAGACCTTCTCGTTTTTTTATGTATTTTTTTTCCATTTTAGAAAGAAAATACGCACCAACACTCAATGGATTGACATTGCTTACAGGATAATCATAACAATTCTATTAAATAATTGGAAAATGTAGCATAACAACATTGGAATATATGATGTTACAACACATAACATTACAACGCATTCTTTTACATCGCAGTTTTTACAATGCAAATACTATTAATTCGTATGTTTTTTCTACACATACCATTACAAAGCATATACATTGAGTTACATTAAAACTACCATTACAACATATTCCATTACACTGCATACTATTACTATGCATACCATTACAACGCATACTATTTTTAATTTTTTTTAATAAAAATTAGTATTTTTTTTTCCAACAATCCCTGGGACGGAATGCAAGGGAAATAGGGGTTTTGGGTGGGGGAGATTATTCACACCCAGGTATTCATTTTAATTCTCGAGTACTTTTTAAAGTACCTCTCCATTAAAATAAATGAGTATTAATTAAAATATCTAATAAAAGTGTGCAAGAAGACAGGGAAAAAGAAAAATACATTTTAAATATTTTACAAAAAAAATACTACTACAGTCAAAAAGAGATTACACGTACAATCTTCAAAGAACATAAAACGTAAGTCCTTCAGCTATTTTTATCACACTCCCTGTGCCAGCAACTACACAAAAAGGATGACATTCCGAGAAGAAACATATAAACGAAAATTTTTAGACATGACAAAATAAATATACATTCTGTCAGATTGTGAATCGCACGAAAATACTGTTTCCAAAACATGTTTTCTTTTAAAATGTTGTTTACCCTCAAAAAACGTATAAAAGAAGCTGGCCCCCTTTTTGTGCTCAGTGGTAAACTGACTTCCGAGGTGGCCACACACAGCAGGAGTAGCAGGAGAATATTGCTGTTTGTCAAATTGAACACTGTCATCTACAAACCGAAGTGAGTGTACGTTTACAATAAAACAGAATCAAAATATTAACCCATAAATCATTAATACTCACAATATAATTTTACATTAATTTACAGGATTTACACATTTTGAAAAGCGGGCAGCAAAAAGCAGATATTTGACAAATTATCTTAACATTAAAAAGAAAGTGATTAAATTAAACAAATGTACCTAAATTTAAAAAACCCATAAGATAGATAAAACATTTTATTATATTTTACTTTTGAAATTAACAGATTTTGGACCAAAATCAACGCCAAATACCAAGCAGGAAGAAACAACCCTTTGCAGAATCAAATGTAAGTAAACTGTTAACAATAATCTGAACGTAAAAAAATATTAATAATTATTGATCCCAGAAATAAAACCTTAGCAGGCAAAGATCAGAATTAAGTTTAAAATATTACTCATTTAACTACTTCATGTTTTTAACTCAGGAAACATGCTGAGGCAAAGAGTTGGATAATGGTGGGGGAAAATGTACTATTCCTACTTCGACCTGTTTTGGCCTCAGGGAAAGTGCTGGATGGTGGTGAGGGCAAATTTACTACTCCTACTCCGACAGGTACTTGCATCAGGGAAAGTGCTGGATGGTGGTGGGGCAAATTTACTATTCCTACTTGGACAGGTACTTGCCTCAGGGAAAGTGCTGGATGGTAGTGGGGGCAAATATACTATTCCTACTCCAACAGGTGCTTACATCAGGGAAAGTGATGGATGGTGGTGGTGGCAAATTTACTATCCTACTCTGACCTGTGCTGGCTTCAGGGAAAGTGTTCGATGGTGGTGGGGGCATATTTACTATTCCTACTCCAACCTGTGCTTGCCTCAGTGAAAGTGGTGGATGGTGGTGGGTGCAAATGTTTTCTACTAAGGGGCTGATTCCGATCCGGGTCGGTAAGGCACTGTACGCGATTCGGCCGGAAAAACTATGAGCTGTACACATGTTTTCCTCCCGACTCGTACAGCTGTACCAGCGAGCAAGTACGATGCGAACTACGTGAAATTTACCGACTGAGTCGTTTCTGGGTCCGAACCGCTCCGTATGTCTCGGCCGTAAGCTAACCGTGGCGTTCAATGGATGCGATTTAGGACTGAGCCACTACAATAAACGCGTCGGACAGCCGGTGCGAGCCGGAGTGTCCGGCTCGCAAAACGTCCGGGAAGTTGCCTTTGCGAGTACGCGTCAGACCCCCTGTCACCCGCAGTCCTACGACTCGGACACAGAGGGAGAGCCAAGGGTCTCCCCAATACATGCATGTATGGTGCGGTCGTACCGACGCATACCCACTGTAGGGGGGGCCCTTGTGCGAGACGTTCCCATTCAGTCAATGAGAGCCCATGTACGCGTCGTATGACCGGCTCCCATTGACTTCTATGGGAGTCCGACATAACCGAGTCCAGCAGCATACAGCCGCATCTTACTTGCTCGGTCGTACTGCAGAACTCCGGCTCGGTCGGAAAACACTCCGGATCAGGCTCGGTCGGAGAGTTTTCCGACCCAGATCGTAATCGGCCCCTTAATGTAAAAAAATTCCATTTTTAACAGCAACTTTCCTATTTTCATTTCAGTTATTTGTCAAACATACAGTCAAACATTTTTCTTTTAGTTTCTCAAAAGATTAAACCATAAAAACCAGCAAGAATAGAGGCACACATTCCTTAATCCAAGTACATTCCAAAAGCCCATCCCCACTGGAGAAGCAAGGTAAAAATATTCAAAAACAACATTAAGCTTTTTTTTTTTGCTGGCTTCAAGTACAAAATCAATTTATTTATTTAGTAAAAATATCAGCCTCATAAACAACAGCAAAATTACTTTTTTTTACCCAAGTAAACCAGCAAATACACTAGGCCTTTTCAGCAATACAACAGAAAAACCTTAAAAAAAGTAACCTTTACCATTATGTAAAATCTAACCAAACGTAACCTTTTTTTCATCCAAGGAACAAAAGCAGGAAACAATTCTAACAAAACATTATCAAAGCAATACAATTAAAACCTTGTACAAATTTTGCAAAAAGTTGAAGCTGTAAAATAAACAATTTCACTTACAGGCAAATTAGTTTTTGAAACAACCATACTTAAAATCACTAAAACAATCCTTTTCTCTTTTTTTCTTGTTTCCACAGAGAATTGCAGCAAGAAAAGAAGCCAAATATATACAATCAAGCTGTGGGAATAGATTTTTAAATCACAGTGGCTATTTTTATTGTAAGAAGAGATATACTGAGCCCAGGTGTCATTGGAGGTGTGCGCATTATTACTCATCCCATTGCACAGACAGAGTGGTTACTCTTGGTGCTACTGTTTAAAGGACCACCGACCATAACCACTCTGCCTCTGCAATGGAGATGGAGTTGAGAGTAAATATAAATGAAATGAAAGCCCTGGTATCCACCTTCAAATAACCCTTTGGCTCAGTTTTAAGGGAGGTGTCTCAAAACATTCCAACACATCTATCAAGTTGTATGCCCACAATCCCCAACCTATGCAGAATATTCAGCAAAAAAAACAGGCCAGTAACCCCCCTACGTGTAACACCCCAAACCTTTTCTAACATTTACATTCCACCGGAACTTTCTGTAACCATTACTATTGAACCCTTTCTTTTGCATGACAACAAAAACCCTCTTAAAAGAATACTATTCTTTAGCACACCCCATAATCTTGTTAAATTGGAGAGTAGTGATATTTGGATAATGGATGGGACGTTTAAATCCATACCCTATCCATTCACTCATATATATACTATTCATGCCTACATTAATCAAACAGTAGTGCCCTGAGTGTTCTGTTTATCACCTGATAAACAATCCTCAACATACACTGAATTTTTATCAGTGATAAAAGCTAAAACCTAGAAAAGTGTTGACTTTGAATTACCTATGATTAACACAATTACCAAAATGTACACGGATACCCAAATTCAAGGTTTTTTTAATTCACTTTTCACAGGCATATTGGTGAAAAATTCAAAAAACATCCTTAGTTGAGGATTATATATTAGACAGCAAACTACAATTTGAATTCAAGAAACCTAGGGGCCCATTAGGATGTCGGGCGGTGGCACCACCGCAGTGGTGGCGGGGCGGAAAAACAGCTTTTTACACCTGCGAGCAGCGGTACTCGCGTCCGCCACATTAGGATATCAAAACATAGGTCATTTCCCATCTGCCGTGGAGCACCGCGATCAAAGTGTGCCCGCAATCGCAGCCGTGTGAGCCAATTGAGACTCTCCGCCGTGCGGAATGATGTCCGCCCGCTCAACAAATTAGGATGGCCCAAACAAGCAGACTCACCACAGCGGAGACACCGCCCAACCTGAGCACGCGAAAACTCGACAGTGGAGCAAGATCGCCATGAACGCCATGGTCCCAGCCCTCCACATGCATCCGGTGATGTACCTCCTACAACACTACCTTCAGATGGTCCGCCGCGGACGCCGCCACAGGTACGCAACTACAACACACAACACAAAGGCCAACACAGGGTCCAATCACCACACAGACACCCTGCTGGGGGTCACAACACACCCACAAGGGCACCCACACATGACCCACCTGACAACAAGGCACCCCTCAGTATCCAGAACACACATCGACCGCCAACCAGCAGCAACGTCTCGCTCCCGGTCATGTCACCGCCGCGGTCAACACATGCGCACTATGCAGAAGGCAGGGCCACTCCAAGGCATGGGCAGGGCACAAACACCACAGGGCCACACCACCCCACCCACACAGCAACACACCCCATTAAGTCACAGGCAAGGGGCACATCCTGCACACCCCGATGTACACCAACAAGCACTGCAGCAAGCAAGCACAATAAACACCCTGCACCACACATCACACAACCAGGGAGACAGCCACTGCAGAAGTGGCTGACAGGGAACAAACAACACCAGTGCCACACACACACACGGAACACATATTGAACACCAACATAAACAGACATACCCTGTCAGCCAAACTGGGGAAAGGCAATAGGAGCACAGACACAACAGAAGTTCACAACATCATCACTCAGGAACAAAACACACACACCATAACACATATTACATTAGAAGTGCATTAGGACAAACCCACACTGCCACATCAAACTAACCACAGATGCACATGAAACACTAATCAACAAACACCACAGGACATCAGGGGATGCACATCAGGCAATGCCAAGACCACACACATGCACAACAAGCAGTGTGTGCATAACAAGCACAACAGCCACACACAGACATGATTGACACAACCTCATCACACACACCACAAACCAGCACAGCACAGATACAACAGCACACCCAGGAAGTGAAGCAATACCACAGCCAACACACACACATCCAACACAACAACTACACATGCACCACTCTGGGATACAAGAGCCAAGCCATCTCCATCAGAGCACTGGGCAGCACACACAGCTGAAGTGCACATGACCACCACAGAATGACCAATAGCACAAGGACAGCGCACATACACCATTGTGGCAATGTCCAGAGAGGAACAACACTCATGGCCCAAGAACTGCACCACAAAGCACAAGCTCATTAATGAAGTGATGGGGAGGCACACACACATGGAAACCAAGGGGACAGCTGACATCAAAGTGAAATACCCTGCATGTCAGTAGCAGACGTGTAAGAGGTGTTCCACACACAAATGGAGGGAGGGAAGACCCACAATGGCCAGGCACAAGTGGCACACATAGGGGATAGATGAACAACACACATACCATGCCATACAGGAGTAGAAAAGCCACCATGTGCCTGCAATGCACGACAAACACAATGCCAGTGTGGAGCTGCTGGGCCACACAGTCTACACAAACACACCCACGACACATAGAGGATCAAACAAACACAACACTGATATGCATCTCACACACTTTTCACACTTCTAACTTACCAACACAACAAGGAGGAGTCGCACACAACAGCATGGAGACTCCACCATACATCACAGTGCACACACACAAGTGCATACTATCTCATACACAGGGCAAGACAAAACAAACAACAGGCACACAAATCCTGGGTGATACATGTGTGTCTCTCACAATCCGGGGGCACATACACATACACTACAAACTTACACCCTTCACGGCACACCTATGCAACACCCAAGACCACGCATCTCATGTAGGCCATGGTACCAGGACTAAGGGCCAACACAAGATGACCATACACATACACGGCTGGGCACACATAAAGGAATGTACACACATACCTCATTACATATCCCAGCCTGCTTAAAACCTTTGCACAGCATCACACCCTGTGCTGGCAGTGTCCCCCAACCTTCCGTGTGAACAGTGTAGCCAACAATAGCAAATCACCAAGAAGAAAACTGCATGGCAGGTAAAATAGCCATCACAGATTACACTATTATCAGGTTCAGAATGGACAGAAGACCCTGTCACCCTTGTCTAAAAATCTGATGTGTGCAAAGAGCTTTGCAATGTTGAAGTGATACATAGAGCATGGGGCACAGCCAATCAAATGCAAACGCAAAAATAACTTTAATCAGCAAGGACACTGACAAAACACACAACATGAGTAACTGTATTTATTCACATATTGCACAGCTGTAGCAGTAGAACAATAGTAGACAACAGCAAGGCACAAAATGATGATCATATGCAAGATACCATGCACAAGTTAAATACAAACAGGAAGGCCAGTGTTCATAGCACAAGTGGAGAGCCCAACACAGCAGAGCAACAGGGCCCGTGTCCATGGCAAAGGTGAGACAGCAAGTACATGAGAGGCTGCACGGTGGAGAGTACAGCACAGCAGAGCAACAGGGCCAGTGTCCATAGCACAAGGGGAGAGCCCAACACAGCAGAGCAACAGGGCCAGTGTCTATGACACAGGTGAAACAGCAAGTATATGAGAGGCTGCACGGTAGAGAGTACAGCACAGCACAGCAACAGGGCCAGTGTCCATGGCACAGGTGAGACAGCAAGTACATGAGAGGTTGCACGGTGGAGAGTACAGTAAAGCAGAGCAACAGGGCCAGTGTCCATAGCACAAGGGGAGAGCCCAACACAGCAAAGCAACAGGGCCAGCAACACACCCAGGTTGTAAACAATGATCAGGAGTAGCACACCTGTATGAGGCACAGGCGAATGAGGGGGATATCAACTCACTCATGGCTGTCATGCGGACTTGGACCTTGCTGTGTGTCGGGGACAGCAGGCCCACTTGACTGAGGTGACAGAGCCCCAGGTGATGTGGGGCTAACAGTGGCATGGCAAGCTGGAGGGCTGTGTGGACCAGGTGGCATAGTGGCACGTGGAGGTCGAGTCACGCAGACCTCTGACACAGTGTGGGTGGGAGAGGTTTGAGGGGTGCCCTTCCACTTCTTGGGAATATGAAATTGCTTCCCTGTCTTGGGGTTGATGGGAAGTGGTGATGACACAACAGGCACACACACCAACTGTCCCACATCAGGTGCAGACACTGGCACTAACTCTGGTGATGTGCTGGATCCTGCGGAACGCTTGGTCTGGCTACGCTTCTGGACCACCTTACCCTCTTTGCCAGGTGTACCCCCTTTCCCTTTTTGCCAGGGGTGGTCTCTACAGTACCCTCCTTTCCATTTTTGCCAGGGGTGGCCTCTACAGTGCCCTCCTCCACCTCCTTCAATGGACTTGGAAGTGGGGTTGATGTGGTGGGTGGATGTGTCCCTGTGCTCTTCCTAGGTGTACCCCTGATATGCCACACCTCCTCAGTGGGCACAGACACTGCATGGGTAGGTCTGTGTGATTTTTCAGTGACAGGAGAGTCTTTTGCTGGTGATGCCTCTGCGGCATCTGAGCCTGATGTCTGCCTCATTGCTCTTTTGGCCTTGCTCTTCCCTGACTGGCTCTTGTCTGTGCATTCTTGGCTGGCCCTGCTCTTCGCTGGGGATGGTGTCTGTGGGCGGGTGTGCTTGGGTTGTGTCTGTTATGTGCTCCTTGTGCTGTATCATTTTGGTGACGCTGGCGAACCGTGGTCACTGTCATCTGATGTAGCCACTGACTGGGGCGTGGACATAGGCACCTGAGCTGCAATGGGAGCATGTGCCTGTTGAAAGGCAGACGTCACTGTGGATGACAACGCCTGGACTGTACGGTGTAGCCCACCCACATCAGAGTGTATGCCCTCCATGTATGCAACTACCTGGCCTAATTTCTTGTGATGGTCACTGAAGGCATTGAGCAGGGCGGTCTGGCCCACACAAAGCTGGCGCAGGAGCTCTACACACTCTGCACTGAGGGTAGCAGGGGGGACAGGTGCAGGGGCAGCGATGTCAGGTGTGAATGTGACTCGTCCCCTCTTAGTGACACAGATACGGGCAGCACCAGAGGAAGTGGATGGGAGGCTGGGCACTGGCCGCTGGGTGGTAGATGATGATGCAGTCTCCCCATCCCCTGTGCCTGCCAACATTGATGCATCCCCGCTGGCATCAGATGATGTGCTACTCTGTGTCTAAGCCACGGATTCCTCCTGCATACTTCGGTCCCCCTTAGATGCGCTGGTGGTCTCTGTGTCACTGGCCTCCGCTGCAGCTGTTGTGCTACTCTCGCCACCACTGATATTTTTGATATTTATTGAAATTTGTATAGCGCAACTATCGCTCCGGAAGGAGCATCTTGGCGCTGAGCAAAACAGAGAAACCCGCATGGCGAGGCGTAGATCAGATGGCTGCGAGGACCGATGAATTAGGCTGAGAGAAAATCCAGGTCTTCAAGAGTTTCCTGAAAAGGCTTTCAGTGGGAGCGTGTCTAAGGTTGAGGGGGAGACCGTTCCATGCCCTAGCCGCCAAGAATGAGAAGGTTTTACCCCCTCTCGTTTTTAGCTTTATTCGAGGGACAGAAACCAAATTGGCTCCTGATGACCTCAAGCAGCGCGATGGAGTATAGCGCGAAAAGCGCTTGGTCAGATAAGAAGGGCCAGTGTTCCTGGTGGCTTTGAAGACCGTGACAAGAAGCTTGAAAAGAATTCTTTTGTGGAGGGACAGCCAGTGGAGAGTGTTGAGGGCTGCAGAGGCCAAGGACCTTCTTGGAAGTTTAAGTACAAGCCTGGCCGCTGCATGTTGGACACTCTGCAGTTTCTTAAGGGAAGACTTTTTTATTCCTGCCAAAAGGCCATTACAATAATCCAGCCGGGATAGGATCAAGGCCACCGTGACTGATTTCCTGGCTGAAATAGGAAGGAAGTCAAAAAATTTCTTCAGTTGTCTGATGAGACTGAAGCAGCACCCAGCAGTAATGCGCACATGGTCGTCAAAACTGAGAGACGAATCGAATTGGACACCGAGATTGCGGGCCGAGGAGACCGCACTAGGCGGTGCTTCAGAGTTTTGGGCCCACCAATCTATTGGGGAAAAAAGGATGTCTTTGCCCAAGGGTATTATTTCAGTTTTGGCGCTATTGCACTTAAGGTGGTTATGGTTAAGCCAAGAAAAGACTTGGGAGAGGCAATTCTGGAATCTAAGGGCAGCTTCAGGGTGCTTTTTATCTATGGTGACGACAAGCTGAGTGTCGTCAGCATAGGAAGTTACAAGGGTTCCGTGGGATTCAATCAGTGAGAGAAGGGGGGCCATGTATATATTAAAAAAAAGAGGGCTGAGGATGGACCCCTGGGGCACTCCAGATGTTGTGGGTCTCTCGCCGGAGAGGAATGGACCTAGAGAAACAGTTTGTGATCTATTGGATAGGAATGATGTAATCCATCTTAAAGCAGAACCCGACACACCAATCTCACGCATTCTGTTGATGAGGATGGCATGGGAGATGGTGTCGAATGCTGCAGTTAAGTCGAGCAGGATGAGTACAGCTTGTTTTCCCTCATCCTGCAAGAACTTAATGGTATCCGATAGCTCAATCAAGGCGGTTTCAGTGGAGTAGCCAGGGCGGAAACCTGATTGCTGTGGGTGTAGAATGTGATTGCTTTCCACAAAGACTTTTAATTCCTCGTGAACTAACTGCTCAGTGATTTTGCCAAGTGCCGGGAGAAGGGAGATTGGGCGCATGTTTGATAGGTCTGTCGGGGATTTGTTCTGTTTTTTCATTAAAGGCTTGACTATGGCCTTCTTCCATTCAGTGGGGACAATGCCTGAATTGAGAGATTCGTTAACAATGGCATTGATTGAGGGGTTGACAGCCTCAATGAGATGGTGGAGAATGATCGGAGGGCAGGAGTCCGTGGGGGCTCCCGATCTGCAGGTCGTAATGGCCTTCTGTGTTTGTGACAGAGAGACTGTAGTGAAATTACACAAGGAGGATGGAATGGTCTCGGCATCTTGTGTATGGATTATTGGGGGGGGAAATCCTTATGGATGTTATTGATTTTCTCAATGAAAAAGTCCGCAATTTGGTCACAGAGGGTTTGGGATGGAGGGATTTCAAGTGCAAGGGCCTTGGGGTGGGTGAAAGACTTAACTATATTAAAGATAGTGTGTTGTTTCTGATTAGCTTCCTCTATAGCTGTGGTAAAAAATTCCTTTTTAGCTTTTTTTATGTTGTAGAGGTATTGTTTCCTCTGCAAGGTATATAAGGATCTAGCAGTAGGATCGTACGTTTTCCTCCACTCTCTTTCTAGGATCCTGCACTTAAGATGACATTCGGAGAGGGCCTGGGTGTACCAAGGGGCATTGGGCTTTCTTTTGCGGGGAACTGATTTTTGATTAGTTGGATTGGAGTAGACAGAAACCACACTGTCAATCCATGAGTGGAAGTTTTTAGAATCTTGGGATACGTCTCCGACGATATTAGGGGGGGGGGGGCAAGGGGCTGGGGGTTCAACTTGATGCGCTCGGCCACTTTCTTCCAATTGGTTGAAAAGGGGGTGGGGGAGCACTTAGTGTTCGGTGGCGATAAGGGGTTTGCCTTGATGGAGAAAGGAATAAAACAGTGATCAGTCCATATTTGTGGAATCGGAGGAGAAACAGTTAGAATAGCAGAATTAGTGCAGATGCCGTCTAACGTGTGGCCGGCCCGGTGTGTAGGGGGGGTGACCAGTTGTGAGAGGCCAAAAATATCGAGTGACTGTCGGAAATTAGAGGTGTGAGGGTCTGTGCAGGATTCCAAATGAAGATTAAAATCACCGAGAAGGGTGAAAGTGGGGTAGTGGGTCATAAGTGATCCCAAAGTCTCGTCAAGGGAGTCCAAAAAAGTCGTGGCATTCCCAGGGGGTCGGTAGATGAGTCCTCCTGTAAAAGAGGAGGAGGGGTTGATTTGTACCACGAAGCCTATGCCCTCACAGTCTTTGAGAGAGGCCAAATCGAATGTGTGGCATATAAATGATTTCTTGACGATGATGGCTATCCCTCCTCCCCTGCCACCGGGTCTATCCCGCCTGTGAATGGTAAAATCAAGGGGGAGGACGGTAGACAGATCGGGGTTGGACGCATCATTTAGCCAGGATTCAGTGATGAAGAGGGCATCGATGTCATGGAAAAGTATGAGGTCGTGGATATCTTGTCCATGACAAGCTAAGGATCTAGCATTAATAAGTCCACAATTAAAGGTAATAGGCTTGTGTGAGGGTGGGGGGAGTGGGCAGGAAATTACGCTAGAAGATCCCAGGGAGGACCATTTGCAGAAGCGGCATGAAAAAGGGCCCCAGAGACAGTCAGTGGGGAGGTGACACTTGCAGGTATAGGTAGCCATTGTGGGGCTCACTGAGAGCAGCGCGTTAGAGTCATACCTGAGGATGGGATGTTTTTGGGCAGCATGGCCTGCGCCCGGCACGGTCCTGGCGCGGACGGGCGCAGACGGGCTTGGCTTAGGCGCGGCTTCGGCGCGCATCCGGCGCGACCGCTGCGCCAGATGCGCAGCGGGTTTCTGGCTCATGTTCCTCCGTGGTTTCTTGTGAATCTGCATGAGAGAGAGATACAGGGTTGTGTAAGTGTCATCATCTGGTCACATGAATTCAAATCAATGCACTACAGGAGAGGCCCAAATCTACATGGTAACCACCACACCCTGCAATCACTGTGCAGAAACACACAACATAGACCAAAACAGTGCCTGTAACCCAGAATATATGCCATGAGTCAATCAATCAATCAATGAAATTTGTAAAGTGCGGTACTCACCCGCTAGGGTCTCAAGGTGCTGGGAGAGGGGGGGGGGGTCTCTACTGCTCGAATAGCCAGGTCTTGAGTTGTTTCCTGAAGGAGAGGTGGTCCTGGGTCAGCCGTAGGTGGGTGGGGAGGAAGTTCCATGTCTTGGCCGCCAGGTAGGAGAAGGATCTTCCTCCGGCGGTGGCTTTGCAAATTCGTGGGACAGAGGCGAGGGCGAGGCTGGCGGATGGGAGCTGGCGGGTGGGTGCGTAGAATGTGAGGCGGCTGTTGAGGTATTTGGGGCCCATGTCGTGGAGAGCCTTGTGTGCGTGGGTGAGGAGTCTGAACGTGATCCTCTTGCTGACGGGTAGCCAGTGCAGGTCTTTCAGATGGGCAGAGATTTGGCTGTGACTGGGGATGTCCAGGATGAGTCATGCCGAGGCATTCTGTATGCGCTGGAGTCTTTTCTGGAGTTTGGCTGTGGTTCCAGCGTAGAGGGTGTTCCCGTAGTCCAGACGTCTGGTGACGAGGGCCTGAGCGACTGTCTTCCTGGTTTCGTTGGGAATCCACTGGAAGATCTTTCGGAGCGTGCGCAGGGTGTTGGAGCAGGATGATGAGACGGCGTTGGCTTACTTGGTCATCGTGAGGGAGGAGTCCAGGATGAAGCCCAGGTTGTGTTTGTGATCCATTGGCTTGGCGGCGGTGCCCAGGGCCGGGGGCTACCAGGAGTCGTCCCAGGCGGAGGGGGATTGTCCCAGGATGAGGACATCCGTCTTGTCTGAGTTCAGTTTCAGACGGCTGAGCTAAATCCATTCCGCGACATCTTTCATTCTTTCCTGGAGGCTAGTTCTGGCGGTGGCGGGGTCGTTGGTGAGGGAGAGGATCAGCTGGGTGTCGTCAGCGTAGGAGATGATGTTGAGGTTGTGTTGGCGTGTGATGGCTTCGAGGGAGCTCATGTAGACGTTGAAGAGGGTGGGGCTGAGCAAGTACCCTTTGCGGACGCCGCAGATGACTTCGGTGGCCTTGGAGCGGAACGGGGGGAGGTGGACTCTCTGGGTTCTTCCGGCGAGGAACGAGATGATCCACTCCAAGGCCGGTCCTTGGATGCCGGTGTTGCTGAGGCGCTGTATCAGGGTGCGGTGGCATACGGTGTCGAAGGCTGCTGGGAGGTCCAGGAGGATGAGGGCAGCTGTTTCCCCGTTGACGAGCAGGGACCTGATGTCGTCGGTAGCTGCGATGAGTGCGGTCTCGGTGCTAGGTTTGCTCGGAAACTGGACTGCGAGGGGTCGAGGGATCCTTTTGTCTCGAGGAAGGCGGAGAGTTGTTTGTTGACGGTCTTCTCGATGACTTTGGCAGGAAAAGGGAGGAGCGAGATGGGGCAGAAGTTCTTGAGGTCCGTGGGGTCCGCGGTGGGTTTCTTCAGGAGGGCGCTCAGCTCGGCATGTTTCCATCTCTCCGGGAAGGTGGCGGAATGCCAAGGAGCTGTTAATGATGTCCCGGAGTTGGGGTGCGATGATGGAGTCGGCTTTGTTAAAGATGTGGTGTGGACAGGGGTCGGCTGGAGAGCTGGAGTGGATGGTGTTCATCATGCGGGTGGTGTCTTCGGTGCTGACCGAGGTCCAGGCGCAGAGGGTGGTGGTGGGGGTCGTTGGTTCGGTGGTTGGGTGTGTGGTCTGTGGGCCGAAGCTGTTGTGTATGTCGGTGATCTTGCGGTGAAAAAAAGAGGCGAGGGAGTCGCAGAGGTCTTGCAAGGGTGTGATGTCGTTGTTGCAGGCACTGGAGTTGGAGAGCTCTTTAACGATGCTGTTGAGTTCTTTGCTGTTGTGGGTGTTGCTGTCCAGTCGTTCTCTGAATGTTGTCCTTTTGGTGGTGCGGATCAGCTGGTGGTGTTTGCGAGTGGCGTTCTTGAGGGCTGTCATGTTTCCTGTTGTCTGGTCGTGGCGCTAGGCTTTCTCGAGGGTGCGGCAGTTTTTCTTGGAGTTTTTGAGATCGTTGGTGAACCACGAGGCTTTCTTGCTGCCGGGTCTGCTGTGAGGGTTCTTCAGTGGTGTGAGGTTGTCGGCGCAGTTGGTGAGCCACTGTGTGAGGTTGCGGGCTGCTTCTTTGGGGTCCTTCGTGTTGGCGGGGGGGTTCTGGCTGAGGGAGGCGGTGAGCTGGTCGGTGGTGATCTTGCTCCAGCTTCTGCGGGGAACCTGTTGCGGGTGGTGGTGGGTCGTGCTTCTCCTGAAGGTGAAGTGGACGCAGCTGTGATCTCTCCAGTGTAGTGCGGTGGAGTGGCTGAAGGAGATGTGCTCGCTGGAGGAGAAGACGGGGTCAAGAGTGTGGCCGACGTAGTGGGTGGGGGTGTTCACCAGTTGCTTGAGTCTGAGGTTGGCGAGGTTGTCCAGCAGGGTGGCGGTGTTGCTGTCGTTGTTGTTCTCCAGGTGGAAGTTGAGGTCCCCTAGGAGGATGTGGTCTCAGGAGGTTAGGGCGTGCTGGCTGACGAAGTTTGCGATGGCTTGGCTGAATTGTGTGCGTGGTCCCGGGAGTCCGTAGATGAGAGTGCCTCTGAGGGTGGTCTTGGGGTCATTATGTATCTGGAAGTGAAGGTGCTCGGTGGCGGTGAGGGTGTCGTCGGAGTTGGTCGTGATTTGGAAGGTGTTTCTGTGGATGATGGCGATGCCTCCTCCGGTTTGGTTGACGCGGTCCCTCCGGGTGATCTTGTAGCCATCCGGGATGGCTATGGCGATGTCGGGGGCTGTGGAGGCATTCTTCCAGGTTTCTGTGAGGAAGGCGACATCTGGTAATGTTGTGTCGAGGAGGTTCCAGAGTTCTACAGCGTGTCTGTGGACAGAGCGGGTGTTGAGCAGGATGCACTTGAGGTGAGTGTTGCTGGTGCCTGGCTTGGTGGGAGCGGTGCAGGTTCGGAGGCAGGTGAATTTGCAGGCTTGGCAGGTGAAGGGTCCGTGGGTGCGTTTCGGGATGGCTCGGTAGCAGGCAGGCTTCCGGCCGGCGTTGAGTGCATGGAGGGTGGCGGCGGCGTAAGTCCGTCGGGTGGGCTGGCATCGTCGAGGGCAAGGGGTCCTGGCGCTGGGCACAATCCAGGCACGGACAGGCATAGACAGGCTTGCCTTTGGCGCGCCTTCGTGCGGCCTCCATATGAGGCGAAGTGGGAGGAAGGAGCAGCTGGGAGGCGGGAGCGGGGCGTCCAATGGGTGGGGGTACACAAAGAAAAGGGGGCGGGCCGCGAGGGAGCAGCGGCGGGAAATGGGGGCTGGGGGGGGCACACCAGAGGGCAGAAGTACAACAGAAATAAGAGGATAACACAAAAACGCCTACAGAAAAAAAAGCACAGATCCAATACCAAGTGTGGGCAACAGCTGGACAAAAAAGATAAGGTAGCTTCAGGGGGACACCGAGGCCAGGGGCGAACCTACGGCGCCGAGGGCAGAGACACGCTCGCAGCTGTGGAGCCGTGCGGCGTGGGGAGTGTCCTGGGGTCAGGTTGAGTGAGCCATGTTGATGCCACACAGCACTACACCATGCCCGTAGATGGAGTGCACCACACACACAACTTGCCCTGCCCTCACTATGGACTTGATGTGGGTACAACACTTATTACCACTGACAGACCTTCAAGGAACCGGAGGGGACAACAGACACACCTATAATGACATTACAGTCCACAATGCCAAGTAGGCCATAGCAAGCACCATGTGGTAATCTGGGGCACATTGTTTTCAGATGTGTGGGCCTCAACGATGATGGTGCATGCAAAGTAGGCATTAATGAAGTCACACTCAGAAAGTGGACACTGCTGTTCACCCCATAATAGATTCCCCACACTATCCCAATGATGAATGACCATGTGCAGCCTAACACATTTGGCAATGCGAAAGTACAGCAGGGAGGATCAGCTCATTAGGGCCAGGGTGGCCCAATGCCTCATACAAGCACACATCCCAGCAGCCAATCACATGAGACAGCACAGCACAGCTACACAAGCACATCACATGGGTCGCCGCTGACACAGGCACAGTACACATGCATCCACTCCCAGCAAAAGGCACCCTCCCCAGATACTCACTACCCCTGCCTTGCTGGTGATGCTCCTTCAGACGTGCATCCAGGTCTGGATGAGTCACTGCCAGGATGCGGCCCATCAGTGGAGTCATGCTGCGCCGTGCCAAACGCCCTGTGCGTGGTAGCATCCCCAAGGTCATCTCTGCCACTTGTTTGCCAGTCGGCTGATGTCGTCCCACCTCTTGTGACAGTGGGTCTGTCGTCTGTTCGATACCCCCAGGGCTCGCACCTTTGCTGCAATGGCCCTCCACACGTCCTTACGCTGGTGTACCTTGAGCAGCAGGTAAGAGAAAAGAGGGGTAAATGGCCAGTTACACAGTGTCAGGTACCAATATCTATCAGTACAGTAGCAAGACACAGACTCAGGACCAATTGTAACCTCCCTCAGCCCAAAACTGGGGCACCCCTCACAAGGGGTGCCCCAGTTTTGCATGCACACATTGGGCCGTTGAGGGTCCATGACAATCTCACAAATGCAGGATGCATCAGCACAATATGCATCGACAGAAGTGTGTAAGTGTCAATTATACAGGACACAGATGGGCCATATCTACTATTCACTGTGAAGGAACTGGAGCAAGGAGCATGTTAGTCTGGTGATGTTTCTCGTTTGGGTGAGCAGGCACTGGACCTACTCCCTGGGTCACACTGAGTCAGACAACAGGTGCACACTGAAATTTTCACACATTCAATTACTTACCTGGCACCTACAAGGCTAACATCTGGTGGCTCTGTATGGCTGACAATGTAACACACCCCACTCACACATACAAGTACAAGCATGGAAAGAGTGACTTTAGGACACACACACTCCCTCGCCCTAGAGACAGCTTGTCTGTCACTGTTTGACACAACCCCACACCCCCAGGCATATACTGCAGCTGCACAACTACACGTCTGACACCCTCCTGCCCTACAGCTACCTTCATGGTGACTTACCACTACATTGGGACCACCAAACAACCTTGGGTACTGTGCCAGCACCTCTTCCACAAGGACCTCCAGCTCCTCACTTGTGAATGAACTGGCACAGATCTTCTCTGTCCTTGCCATCCCTGTGGACATGGAACACCTGTGGAGGAAGTGAGTGGCGAGGGGTCCCAGGCAGCAGGCTCTTTTTAGGCAGCAGCAGGAGAGGGTACCAGGCAGCAGGCTCTTGAGGCGGCAGCAAGAGAGAGTCTCAGGCAGCAGGCTCTTGAGGCAGCAGCAGGAGAGGGTCCCAGGCAGCATGCTCTGTGAGCAGTGGAAATGTGAGGCACACTCTCACAGATTTATAGCCTCCTGGGCTCGTTTGTAAGCTGAAAAGCTGCTACAATTGGTTGTCCAGGTCTGCCTCTTTCAAAAGCATCCAATGAGTGCCTCCGCGGTAGCGGTGCTCACCTTCCGCTTTTTTTTCAAATCTGCATCATGCCACCGCGATCATCTCTGCCATTGGCTGTAGGCAATGCTCCATGGCGGTGTCGCACCACCGGGGCCAGGCGGTAGCTACCGCCATTTGGGTGGCGGATCATGCCCACAGCCATCTACACATGTCTGCATTCCAATGACTACCGCACTTGTGAAGGGGGTGGTGCTGGTGTCGAACCGCCGGGGCCAGGCGGTAGCTACCGCCATTTGGGTAGCGGATCATGCCCACAGCCATCTAGACATGTCTCCATGCCAATGGCTACCGCACTTGTGAAGGTGTTGAAGGGGGTGGTGCTGGTGTCGCACTGCCGGGGCCAGGCGGTAGATACCGCCATTTTAGTAACATTTACTGGCTATGTACATCGTGAACACTGCATCAGTACACAGCAGTAACACGTTGAAGGGCACATCCTTGTACACACAATGCCATTCTTCCATATCATCCACATGTGGATGCACGTTCTGTGTGACGCACTTTGGTCTGTGATCCCTGCCATGTCACTAATGCATTTGATGGTTGATAATGCTTGACACTCTTAAGCTGGTGTCAATGATGTTGAAGAAATCAATGTGTTGTGGGTCAGTGCTGAGCTTGTCAAGGCTTGTCTCACTGTATGGTATCGTACAAGACTGATGCTTTCACATAAGCTCATGCACATAACTGAAATTTTTCAGTCTACTGTGATCATTGTGCTGTGGATGTGTGCAGAGTTTACATGATGCATTTAGGTGTGACAGGTACAGCAGATAGGTATGATACAGTCATGGTCATTTTAGACACATTGGCGGATAGTACAGCACCAGGCGTGCACAAGTGAAATGTGTGGTTCAGTATGTGTGCATTCACATTGACCTATGTGTTGTTTGAAGCACTTGTGTATTGTTAGTGGAGAGGTGTGCCCTCTGTGTGTCTCAACTGGCCACCCATGTAACCTGGTGTGCCATGCATCTCTCAGGGCAGTCTTTGTTTTGCCATGACATCGTTGATGGTGAGTGCTGTGGCCATCTTATGATGGTTGTCACTGACATTTGCACATTTACATCTCAACTAGGAGGAGGCCAAATCTCCTACGTCAGGTGACAGTCCTGGAGTACACGGAGAATGTTGCAATCATTCGGAAATTCCGCCTCGACAGACAAACACTGAGGACCCTGTGTGATCTTTTGGAGCCCCACCTGCAGCCTCAACCCCACTATCCAACAGCATTCCCACCCACATACAAGGTGATGGCAGCCCTCCACTTTTTTGCAACTGGTTCCTTCCAGGAGACCGTGGCCAGCGCTGGAGGAATGTCGCAGCCCATGTTCAGCCAGGTGCTCAGGGATGTTCTTGCAGCCATGATGCGATATAAGAATCGCTACATTCATTTCCCTAGGGGAGCAGAATTGGCCGGTGTGAAGGGTGACTTCTATCCCCTTGGGCGCATCCCCCATGTTGTTGGTGCCATCAATTGCACCCATGTACGTCTGGTGCCACCACAGGCAACTGAGCACATTTTTAGAAATCGTAAACATTATCATTCTATCAATGTGCAGGTGGTGTGCCTTGCGGACATGACCATTTCCCATGTGTGTGCAAGATTTCCTGGCTTTGCACATGATTCGTACATCATGAGGAACAGCATGGTGCCCCGGATGATGGAGAATCTGCATCCCGAGTGTGCTTGGATTGTGGGTGAGTATGCCTACTGATATGACGTGCTGTGTGTTACCTTCTTCACTCTGGCTGTGCAACATTGTAATGGGTGTTTGTGATTCACAGGTGACTCAGCATATCCCAATCGGCCATAGCTGTTGAGCCTGGTAAGGAATCCCAGGACCCCGGGTGACGACCAGTACAATGAGGCCCATGGCAGGACCCGACGTGTAATCGAGCTGACTTTTGGCGTGCTGAAGTCAAGATTCCGCTGCCTTGACAGGACAGGAGGTGCACTGGCATACTCGCCTGGGAAGGTCTGCAAGATCGTTGTGGCATGCTGTATGCTGCACAACCTAGCCATCCATAAGGGGATCCCCCTGCTCATGGACGATGGTTAGGAACCAAGGCCACCGCCTGCTCAAGGACCTAAGTCCAGTGATGAGGACAGTGGAGAGGAGGAAGGAGTTGACCTGCGCCAACAGCTCATCGACCGCTACTTCACTTGAAGATGGGTGACGAGGTGCGACTTGTACATTGTCTGGTGTGGTTGCTGTTGTTGTGAAGGGCTATGCGCGGATGTAACAGACAGGCACATGTGGAGTGACCTGTATGCGAAAATGTGTCAGTGACATTTCACATGTGACCATATGCCGGACTCTGTTGACACTTGCTGCACACTGTGTTGTCTGCCTGTACAGTTATGTTGATGTTTGGTGTTGTGTTATGTCTGTGGTAGCACACTGACGCCAGTGACTGTTGTTCTGTTGTGTCTCCCTAGGTGCTACAGAGTCATCCTGGCCTATATAATGTACATCTTTTGTATACATCATGGACATTTTGGAGACAGTCAAAATAGCACTAAAGACAAGATTGCACAAATTGTAGTGTGTAAGGTGTTTTATTTACAAAGTTGACATGTGAGGGGTGCAGGCATTTTCACATGTAGGTGGTGATGGAGCAGTGAGTTGGCAGTCATGGTAGATGAGATGCAAGAGTAGAGACCACATGGATGTGGTGACCCAGTCCAACAGACATGTGCCATTCACAAGGCAGTGCGGGGAAGGACAGTTCAAAGAGTCAATGCAGTGTGGAAGAAGGTTGCCATCAGGGCTGGCTCCGTGACTGGCGTGCTGCTGGTGCTTTGCCTCTAGAGACTCTCAGGCTCTTCGTTGGATGCCCCCTTGATCTCTTGGGGGGGGGGGGCTGCTGCTTAGCCAAGGGCGTCTGAGGACTCACCCCTCTCTGTGGCCGCAGGGAAGGATGGTGCACTGTCATCCTGTGGCACAACAGAGGGGTGCGGAGGTGTTGTTTGGGACATTGGCCTGTCCCTCAGTAACGCCACTTGCTGGCCCATGAGGTCCACCATCTGGCCTAGGCGGTTGTCGATGGACCTCATCAGCAGGATGAGCTCCCGTAATAGTTCATCAGACCGGCCACTTTGTCCCTGGACCTGTTGGTATGCCTCCACCACTCTGGTGAAGTGATCCAGGGATGGTGTCCACTCCTCCTGAGGTCTGGTGGTGACCCTGGCCCTCCCACCTGCCCTGCTACCACGGACCTGTTGCCTCGCCACTCTGGGTACACGCACACTCTCCCTGTCCTCCACAGTTGTTGGTGTGGCCTAGTCATCCCCTGGGACAGGGAGGGTGCTGCAGGTGATACTGGTGGTAGTGGCAGCGGTGGAGGCAGAGGTCGTGACTGCAGGGGTCTGCTGTGCTGTTGTTGTTGCAACAGACGTGGTGGTGGGGAGGATAGGGTCTTGGGACCTCTGGGTCTGTGGCACACCAGATGGGCCGGCCTGGAGCTCATCGTCCAAACTGCCCTGGGAGTCAACATCCGAGAGTCCATGTACCGGGGGGGGGGGGGAGACTGGCTCTGCTGGTCGTTGTTTTTTTTTTTTTTTAATTTTTAAAAACCTTTATTGTGCATGAGGAAAATAACAAATACGGGCCTACAACGATCCGGCAGGCCACGAACACTCAGTTAGCACAACAGCTTACGTTATGGCGACACAGTACTGCAGCAGAACCGCAAACATTTAAAGGAAGAAAAACTGGAAGATGTCGCAGCACCGTGTCACAGGATGGATGAATGAAGGTTAAATTTTAAAGTTTTTGTTATGCAACTATCGAAGTCAGGCCGTAGTGTTCCGTACTGGTAAAATAAAAATTAAGAACAAGGTCCATGCAGGTGGGACACGACATTGGCAACTGTATCAAGCAATTCGTATATCGATAAGCAAGTCCCCGCCAGGCAGGATGGTTACACAATAGCTATGCTACAGAGTAGCACCTATAACCCAGTCACATTACCACTGCCACCCTACACCCAGCACTCCCAAACATGGGCAAGAAAGGTAAAATCATAGAGGAAACAAAACAGGTCCCATAGAAACTAACAAAAATGAAATGTAACCCCCCACCCTACACACATGCAGAGGCTATGGCCTACCCCCCCCCCCTAGCAGCGTGCCTGCCGCCCTATAAACCCGAAATTTAGGAAGAAGAAAAGTCGGAAGAAAGGAGGAGGGACAGCAAGAAAATGCAGAAAGAAGGAAAAAGGAGACGAAAAGAAAGAAAATTGTCACTCTTGAATATAGGGAGGGAGAAAAGGACAAGCTAATCTACCACTCCCAAAAGAAGAAGGTGGGGAGGAGCCTACTTAGCATCAGAGCACCCGGGACCCTCGGCCATCCACTGCGTCCCACACTGAAAACCTCCTACTCCGAAAGCAACAGTGCTGCAATAAATTGCAACAATAGAAGAGATGGAAGAAGTCATTTCACGATGTGTGCGCACAACATATACAAAAGCAGTTCCAATCCCTGTTCAGCCCACACGGGAAGCCACAGCGTTATTAATTACCCTAATCACGGCATGGTAGCGGGCACATGACAAGGCCAGTCACTATTAGTAAAGCATTCACATTTAGAACCCCGGGCCCATACAGAACCGCCCTCCCATCTGCAAGGAACACAACAGTACAGGATAGTCGCAAACTCAAATGGGAAAAAGGCTGCAATTGCAAAACAGTCAGCATAGCAAAACGAAAAACAGTCCGGGTCTCCGCCAGCCGATCAAACAAGCCGAGGTGAGGGGCCCCTTCAACCCTGGCCAGAACGACGAAACCTCCCCAAGCATGACCACCTCAGCGGATACATGTGCGGCAGAACAAAGGAGCAAAATGGCCGCTCTCGACATGGAAGGAGCAGAAGAGAAGAAGATGAGCGTTCCCAGTCTCCAACAAATTCAGCGGCCAGGATGAAAAACCCCCCCTGCCATGCAGGATGACACTCACTCCGGCAATGTAGAAAGAGGGCTCCGAAGGCAACACCCTCAATGGGGGCAAACAGCTGGGAGAGCGATAAGCGGAGCTCTGATAGCAGTTGTTCAGGCAGAGTCATAGTTCCGGGAGTGAGGGGAGACTTTGTAGCAGTAGCAGCGTCGGTAGGGAGGCACGCAACATTGTAGCCAGGGACATCTCGATCTCCCGCTCGCACTTGCAGCAACACTGTATCCATTGTAAAAGCACACGTAGGCAGTAGGGAAGCAGGCAGCCTCGGTCGCTTTATGGAAAGCACAGCTTCATCGATCTTACCTCCCAGTTCTTGAGCATTGCGCCGCCATGTTGCTCGTAGGTCTGCGAGGGCATCAAGGATATCGCCACAGGTCAGGTCACTCTGTAACACCAGCCGATCCGCTTCGCACAGTGTCGCATTCGGATCATCGCCCGGGTCAATTGCAGGCAGGTCCGCGCAAACTGGGGATAAGGGAACAGCCCTCTGTCCATGCTGGAGGGCAAGCGCCATTGCCTTCTCTCCCGCAGATCCACACTGGAGGGAGGGGGGCGACTCCGTTATGGAAGAGCCATCGTCCCACCGCGGGAGGGCACGCGGCTACCAGTGCGGGGGGTCATGCATAATGAGAGCCCTCTCGTCTCCCGTGGGTACTGATAATGCACGACTAGAAGGACGCCGCAAGATGGAGTCCGCCCGGGATAGAGGCAGCGCAGGAGTGGAAAGCGAGGAACAAAGGGATCCCGTTTCCCAGGCACACACTCCTCAGCCAACTGGAGTCGCGCCTCAAAGGACAGGATAAACCCCATCCATCTTCCGCAATCGGGTCAGTCCCAAACGCCGGCACCTCCACAGCCCGTCCGCCCGGCTAAGAGCACCAGTGACCTGCGGCGGCAATCGGCACAAGGATCGTGGGCAGCCCCGGTGATCGGCTAGTTCCCCGAGTCTTCATCCAAAACGGCCGGCGGAGATCGCAAATGAAAGCGACTGTCATCAGCGCGTTCATGTCATCGTCTCAGCGTGGTGTAAGCAAGGATTAGTGCCAGGATATCAATGCGAAGCAGACGGCTTGGGGAGCCGGGCGCTCACACGTCCGTCCCGTCCGCCATCTTGGCTCCTCCCCCTGCTGGTCGTTGTTGTGGTCCTCAGCAGTGAGTTCTTCATCACCTGTGGATTAGATGGGTAATGGTCAGTGTTGGGAACTGTGCAAGTATTGTGTCAACTGCATGTCATCAACTGTCTGTACACTACACAATTGTGAAGTCAACACTAGTATTATTCATTGCAACACTGTGTAATTTCATGGTGCAGAGCAACATCATTTACTCATACATGTCAGGTGTCAATGCATTGCATGCAATTGTTGTGTGTGTAGGGATGCAGGTCCCACACACACACACACATCAAGAAGAGTGAAGATGGCTACCTACCTGTTAGCTGAGGGAGAACAGTGCAATGGCTGACACATGCTCCTGGGTGGGTGAGGCCTCCATGCAGCTGGAGTGTGGGACAGGGGGAATGCTGGGAGTAGTGATACAGGCCACCCACCCCCAAACAGTCCTCCAATACAAGATGGCTACCTACCTGTTAACTGAGGGAAAACAGTGCAATGGCTGACACATGCTCCTGGGTGGGTGAGGCCTCCATGCAGCTGGAGTGTGGGACAGGGGGCATGCTGGGCGTAGTGATACAGGCCTCCCTCCCCCAAACAGGCCTCCCAAGCAAGTTGGACAAACATCACAAGCAAGAGGGCTACCTACCTGTTAGCTGACGGAGAACAGTGCAATGGCTGACACATGCTCCTGGATGGGTGAGGCCTCCATGCAGCTGGAGTGTGGGACAGGGGGCATGCTGGGAGTAGTGATACAGGCCTTTCACCCCCAAACAGTCCTCCAATACAAGATAGCTACCTATATGTTAGCTGAGGGAGAACAGTGCAATGGGTGACACGTGTTACTGGGTGTGTGAGGCCTCCATGCAGCTGGAGTGTGGGACAGGGGGCATACAGGGAGTAGTGATACAGGCCTTCCACCCCCAAACAGTCCTCCAATACAAGATGGCTACCTACCTGTTAGCTGAGGGAGAACAGTGCAATGGCTGACACATGCTCCTGGGGGGGAGGGAGTGCTCCATGCAGTTGGGGTGTAGGCCAGTGGGCATGCTGGGAGTAGTGATACAAGCCTCCCTCCCCCAAACAGGCCTCCCAAGCAAGTTGGACAAACATCATAAGCAAGATGGCTACCCACCTGTTAGGTGAGGGTGGACAGTGCAATGGCTGACACATGCTCCTGGCTGGGTGAGGCCTCCATACAGCTGGAGTGTGGGACAGGGGAAATGCTGGGAGTAGTGATACAGGCCTCACAGTGAAGATGGCTGGCTACCTGTTAGGTGAGGGTGAACAGTCCAATGGTGTTTGGGTTGTGAAAGGAAGTACTTATCAGTGTGTTGTTTGGCATTTGTTTGTACTTACCAGCCTCCGTTCCCCCGGATACTCCTGTGAGACTCTCAGGATGCAGTATGGCAAGCACCTTCTCCTCCCATGGTGTGAATGTTTTCGGTGGGATGGGAGGGCTACTGCCAGTCAAGTTCGCCAGCTCCCAGTTCTTGCTCCTCTTCTCCTTGACAACCCTCTTGAGATCATGCCACTGCTTCATGATCTCCTTCTCGGATCTTGGGGTGGTCCCTACTGCATTGACCCTTTGTACTATCCTTTCCCACATTTGTGTCCTTGTGGCTAATGGGGTCTGTTGGACCAGGCTACCAAACAGTTGTGGCTCTACTCTGACAATCTCATTGACCATGACTGTCAACTCACCCTCTGTGAATTTGGGCATCTTCTGTGAGGTCATGGTATGTGGTGGTTGAAGTGTTTGTGGGTGCAGGTGTGTGGGTGGCGGGTGTGGTGTTGGTGTGTGAGGTGTGTTGTGTGCTGGGGGATTGTTTGTGCTGGTGTGATGGTGGTAGTGATGGTGGTAGTGGTTGTGTGTGTGTGCTGTGCTCTTTTTCCTCTCCTGTCAGATGTGGTGTATGGCCTTCTCTTCTGGAGTGTTGCAAAGGATTGTGGTCAGTGAAGGGGCTGGTTTTATACTCAGCTATGTGGGTGTGTCCACGTGGAATTTGGCTGTCATGTGTGTTGTAGGAGTTGTCCTGTGTTTTTTTTTTTTTTGTATTTATTTATTTCATTTGTATTTTTATAATGTATTTAGGGGCATGGCTACTTTGATTTGTGCAATGTTTGACATCACTGCAGTGTTTTTGCATCGTCTGCCATTTTTTTATTGCACCTTCCGCAGCGGTGGCTATGCTGCAGCTCTTCCGCTATCTCTCCCATTCACTCCTGTGTGCGACCGCTGGACCCTCTGGTGTATCCTAATTTCCCGCGCGGTGTATCCGCTATCCTTGCGGCGGGTTGTTGCTTTTCTGCTGCTCTTCCGACCGCTGCGGTCGTTTTTGCGCCGTCACTGCCCGCGGCAGGTGGTTTTGGTAGGCCCGCTACCGCTGCGGTCGGTCTTTTGTGGCGGTTGATCCTAATTTGGACACCGGTTTTTCAGCTGTCCTGGCGGGCGGTTGTTTCCCGCCTCCATGGCGGTCGGGGTGATTTTCCGCCCGCTATCCTAATGGGGGTCTAAGTGCGCTTTGCTTTATCCCTCCTGGCATTGTAGATGAATACTACACATATATTACTGAATCTGACTATTTTACTGCAAACGAGAACAAATTGGCACCCCTTGTAAATTATTTTGAAGACACATGGATTGACCATCTAAGCAGGTCAGGCCGCAGGAGGAAACCCCGTTTCCATGTGAAGTGGTGGAACTGCTACTTGACCTGCTGAGAGGGAAGAACAAAAACAAATAATGCCATAGAGGGATGGCACAACTCCTTCAACAAATCTATTGGTTAACCACATCCTAACTTCTGTCATTTTTTGGAAATTTTGAAGAAGGAGCAAAGTATCCAAGAAATGAGAATTGCGCGTTTATTAACTGGTAGTCTGAACCCATGAATTGGTAAAAGAACAAAAGAAATGTCAGAGAGACTGTTGGGTGCAATTCAACAATTTACGGTGATGGTGGCTTCAGACTACCTATATATTATGGCACACATCCTACATTTCTAATCTACACTAACTCCTAAACCACCTTACTTGCCTATTCTGACAAAGAATCCCCCTAATTAAATTGGCATTGAATTTTTTTTTAATTATTTAAAAATGTCGGGTTCCTTACTTTCATTTGTCTTCTTTTTTCAACTCTTGGACTTACTTACAATCCAGCCTTTCACCAAGAGTCCTTAGCAGTCCTTTAATCTATTGCAAATAATCCATAATCCGTTAAATAATCCATGACCCAAGTTAAACTAACCAAAAAGGGCACAGTTTGGCAAAGCCATATTTTAACAGCAAGAAATTGAGCTGTAAACTAATCTGTGCACACCTACAAAAAAATGCACCCAAAAAAGAATACAGGAAAATAATTCTTGTTTGGCAAAAAAAAACCAAGATTCCTTCGATGCAATCCTTTCTCGCTCAAAGTCAAGTTAAATAAATCATGAAAAAGTATAAAGTTTTGAAAAAAATCACAACTCAAAAATCCATTGTTGAAATCCTCTCTCGACCAAAGTCCAGCAGAAGTCCCAAACTCCATATAGGTTTAATATGGTTTAAAAATGGCCCAAAAAGTTATTTTCCACCCCACGAAGTCTTACTCCATGTTCCTTCGTACTATCCGGAAAACCGCGATGACGCAATTACAAATTTACTAAAATCCCTTCGCAACAAAAAAATTACCAAATAAGATTACTTTCATAACACCGTAATAGAGAAAATAATCAATCTTTTTAAAGTAATCCTATTAAACAAAAAGTGTTACCACAGACATCAATCTGACGTTGACCTACAACTGCTACCTGTTTTGGAAAAGATTTGTAAGTTAAAACACACAATAAAATAAAAATACAACTTTCCTAGTTGTTACTACCTCCCTCCTCTCTCCTTACAATAAACTTTACCACCCTTAATCTATTTGTAAAAATTTGTATTTACCTTAGCTGGATGCAGTTTTTCCTTGCTTCTGATCCAGACCGAAACGAACCTTACAATGACGAAACTTATGTACACGCGGCAACGTCATCTCTTTCCGTAAAAAGGAAAAAAGGACAATTTCAACTATTGACTTCAGTGGGAAACCGTGGGAAAACCTAGAAAGAAATTAAAAAATATATGTTACAATACATACAAAAATCTTTGTTTCTTTTTAAAACATAATACTACTAATAAAATATGTTCACAACATTTGTTGCATATTTATTTATTCTTTTTTATGTTTCAAATAAATACAATAAAATATTTACAATAATATTAATGAGTCTATTGATTGTTTTATGCAATGTACATTTTTATTAATTTCATTTTTACTTCTACAGATGTTATGTCTATTTATGCATACTTATGTTGTACATTTATGCTCTATTAACTTTTATAAATATCCTAATGGACTTTTGAAAGTTTTTTATTTTAATAAATTAAAGTTACAATTATTAAAGAATTTCTAAATTATAAATTATATTTTTCCTTTACATCAAATCGCCCCATATCCAAAATCTCCCGGAACTTTTCTGCACATTACTTTTACATTTTTTTTATAATTCATTTAAAAGTTTGAAAATTAAAAAACGTATAAATTAAGTAATAAATAATACTCAAGTATTAGAAGTAATACCGGAGTACTAATACACTCCCCCACCCAATAACCCTGTTCCCTTGCATCTCGTCCCAGAAGATAGGTGCAAATGCATTTTTAAATATAATTACTTACAATTATTTTTATAATGAACTATCGGTAAAGCAAAATATCAATTAATACTCTACAATTTAAAAGATTACCTGAGTATTAATACACTCCCCCACCCAAAACACTTATTTCCAAGATTTTTGATGCAAAAGACTTTTTCATTAACTTACTTTTAAAATACTTTTTAAATGATCTAGCAGTAAAAAAAGATTTCTATTAATTCTCAAGTATTAATATTACCTGAGTAATAATACATTCTCCCACCCAAAACCCATTTTCTCATACATCTATCCCCAAATGACAGAAGCCAGAACAGTTTACAATTTTATAATATAAAATATTTCTTTCAATATAAATTTAAATAAATGTAATATAAATTATAAAAAATATTACCTGAGTATTAAAACACTACTTCCCATACATCCCATTCTAGAAGATATGTGTCAAAGAATGTTTTAATAATTTTTTTAAAAATTTTTTTCAAAATGTTTGCAAATAAAACTAAATATCTTTACATTCTCAAGTATTAAAATGAAGTCCTGAGTATTAATACACACCTCCACCCAAAACCCCTATTTCCAGGCGGAAAATGCAATGCACATTTAATATATTTTAATGTATTAAATTAAATTATAGATTTTTTTAAACAATTAACTCCTAATATAATACTTTAATAAAACTCAATTTTTTTTTTTTAAAAACCTGAGTTTTAATACATTACCCAACCAAAACCTATACAATTTAAATACATTATATGATATTTTTTAAACTATTTAAAAATGTGTAAAATACTATTACTATTAACTATTACTTTCCTCTAAGAAAATATAAAATATAATCAAAAATAACAACTTACCTCAGTTACACCATTACTTACCTTACAATGCGTTGTAATGGCATGCTTTGTAAAGGCACATGCGTTGTAATGGCATGCGTTGTAATGTCACCTACATTGTAAAAGTTGCATTTTAAAGGCATTACAATGTAATGCCTGCGTTGCAACATACGTCTCCCCAATATTGTGCATGGTCTCAGAAATACAGGTCCCGACATAAAGTGAGTGGATCTGTTTGAGTGTTTCTCACTAAGTGAAAAAGGAAACCTAGTCTAAGACGGTAAACTAATAATTGTGCAGGTAGGAGCTGGAAAGGGCAGGTAACCCCTGAGTGGGCTTGTACTGTGTCGCGAGCCCCCTGACGCATGCGTGTTGAAGATGGTTAAAATACCTGTTATAGCTAGTGTGCACTGTTGGCATGGGTAAGAGCATGGCTCAGCCAAATGGCTGTTATGGCAAATAGGTGTCATCTTTTGCAGTAGCTTTGAGGTTAAAAAGTAGGTAATCTCCCTTGCTCTAAATTGGGCGCTTCCTGAGACCTTTGGTCTCCTCGGGGCTGTGCGTTTAGTTTCACCACATGTACGTGTTGTGTCATGTCATGTCTCCACAAAAGGTGGGTGCACTAGCTTTCCATTTTAATTTAATCAAGCTAGTAATAAAGCCAAATGTAGAAAGCGAGTTTACAAGTGTATTTTTTGGGTTCCCTAGAAGAGGCCTAAACTGCAAATGTTCATATCTTAACCCCTTAAGTGCTGCCATCGGCCGTTGGACGTCGCGAGTACTACCTTCGCAGTGCTGCGCACGTCCAACGGCCGACGCGGCCCTGCCCATTTTGCGGAAGTGCCGCACTGCCGCGAAATCGCGCCCGCGGCTAATGGGTTACGGTTGCTGCCGCCTGTGACAGCAGTGAAAGTGTCAATGACCATGACCCACAAGCTCCTTGAGGTTGTGCAGCTCTAGAGCATCTGTTGGAGAGCTGTGTCATTCTCAGTGCTGCGAGGACATGAGGCCTCAGCCTACGGAAATAGCTTGGTAATGCTGACAGGAGAGAGGTAGGCTCTTTGTAGGATACTGTAGTTTCCCACTTCTGACGCAGTCCCTGTAGTGAAACATGTGTATGCTCTTCACAGGTTTGTGGAGCCAGTAAATCAGTCTATTGCAACTGCAAACACATTTTGTATAACGGTTTGTGTTTGTGGCTCTTCATTTACTATGCTCCAGTTGCTGTGCCAAAAAGTAGTGCTCCATTTTAATTAAATTAGCCTTTCTGAATGTTGTGTTGGTACAAAATAGAAGGGAATGCCAACAGTTGTCCATCGCAAAAAAGGTCCCTAAAGGTTGTAATGCCCACCTCTCTCCAGTTTTATAATTCACCTGTTATGACCCAGCCCTGAAGCATAGGTAAGCCCTGAAGGGGCATTGTAGGTGCATAAGTTGAAATGCTTTTTTATCTAGGGGTCTCAAATGGGTGGCTCTGGAGCTAGTTGTAGCTCGCCGGCACGCTCAAAGTAGCTCTCAGAGGTGAAGCCAAGCCACTTTTTGAGACTGTGCAAGTTAGGAAAGACAGCACTGTATATTTCAAGACCCTTCGAGCGACAGCCAGCAAATCTAATGGCATGGCCTCTTCATAACACTCAAACAAACACTGTCTTGGCTTATGAGGTCTGCCACATAACCATCTGTATTCACTCTAAATCTAACTAAATGTACCATACATTATACTCTTTGCATTTATACTTTGTTTATTGCATCCTAGTATTACGTACGAGGATTATTTGTTGTCTCTGCATGTTTTGGTCTGACTTGCGTTCCACTTTCCAGTGGAGATCTCTACATGGATTCTTTCTCGACTGCTGTGGTAGTTGACTCTGGGCACCCATTAGGAAGGACGCCAGCTGGTTGTGGGCTCCTATATTTGGAAATAAATCCTTCACTTACAACTTACCTATTGTCCGTGCTTCTTCACTTCACGTTTGGCGATGAGTGGACCCTTCAGAAGCCGTTGACATCTAGCTGCATCACCGCCTCTCCCTTCGTGGTGCTCTTCTGCTGTCCCACCAGACCTGGCTGCACCTCCTCTTTGTGGCACCATGCAGCTGGAAGCAGGCAGCTTTGCAGTGAGATCCAGGGATATTCTGGATTTGCAGCATATTCTTCGGCGTATTCAGCTGTTTCCTTCACCACAAGCACACTGCTATATGTTGATTGGATTATCCTCACAGCCCTTCAGCAAAGTCCCTATTTGGGCTGATAAAGTCATTGTTTGGGGCGATTTGGGGTTATTTAGGCTAACACCCATGCTTCTATTTGGGCTATCTCCGTGAGACTTCATAGTAAGCCATCTGGAAATGGAGTGAGTACTATTAGACAGATTATTACTTTCATTCTGCTTCTTTGTCAGCCATGCAAAAAGGTTTGGTCACTTTCACAGTGTCTGCAGGAGCCCCAGAACATTTTTGAGGGTCAATAGTTTGGATGTAGCTTTAGAGGATTGCTCTTCTGATTTTATACTCACGTTTGATGTTGTTTCTGATCCCAGTAACGTTAAAAACCATTTCTGTTGGTCACACTTGGCTCTATCCTCACTTTAAATATGCTATTTGATTCAGGTGCTTACCATGATGTCTGATGTTTTATTCTTTCAGCACTTTGGTACTAATCACTCACTGTAGGCTCCCGATGTTCATACGGGAAGCAGAACATCAACATGCCTGGCTATATTATTGAAACCCTGATGTGTCTTGGTCATACAACCATTACCAAAATATGCATAGCCATAAAGGATACATACATAGTTGACTGGCAAGTTTCTGATCCTCCAGTGAGAATTGCTGATGTTTCTATATTATTTGCAGACCACCCACTATCAATTCTGTTTCACACATACATGACAAATTTGCAGACATTTTGAATCAGAAAGTTGGTGTTATAAACACATGCTTGCACAAAATTAGATTGCAGAAAAATGCCTTACCCATTGTGCATAAAGTTAGACCACTTCCATTGAGTGTCAGAGATGAACTCAAGAAATTGCTTGATAGCCAGACTGCTGGTGGTGTCTTTCAATCCACCAACTCAGCAGAATGAGTCTGCCCAGTTGTTAATATGCAAAAGATATCAGGTGAGATTTGCCTCTGTGCAGATCTTTTCACACTTAAATATTCTCATTGCTTGTTACCCTTCAACAAACAAATATGTGCTTATAGCAAATTTGGGTCAAGCCAAGTTCTTCTCCATACTCGACCATAGGTCTGCACACCGCTAAATTTCTTTGGCTCTGGAATCCGAAGAATTGACCACATACATCACACCATTCGGTGCCTACAAATACTGCAGGCAACGGTTTGGCTAAACTTCAGCTGCCAGTGTCTTTCAAAAATTGATGAACACTATTCTAATGGACATAATAGGAGTACAAGCTTTTTAGGATGATGTCCTGATTTCTGCCACCAGCACACATGAGCCTCATACAACTCTAAAGAAAGTGCTGACTGTTTTCAAGCAATATGGTATCACTTTATGACGTGACAAATGTACATTTTTAGCAGGCAAAATTGATTATCTAGGCTGCACCATTAATGCTAATGGTATGAGTCCTAAGTTTTCTTTCAATAAGTCCATTCAAGACGCAGATGCACACAGGGACAAGGACACTCTTCACTTATTTTTGGATCTCAGCTAATACTATTTGTACTGTGTGCAGGGCTGTGCTTTCATAGGACAGCATCTCAATACTCTCAAACAGGGGGAAAAGTATATCTGGTCAGACCATGTTGATGGGGCTTTCGAAAAAAAGTAAACAGCTCATTATCTCTGCCCTTGCCCTAACACCTTTCATTTTAGGTATCAAGTGCTTTTTGACTCTTGATGCCAGCCAATTAGGGCTAGGAGCTGTCTTGTCTCAATTGGTAGACAAAAATTGCACCATTGCATTTACTTCGCGTTCTCTTGAACACCCTGAATCTACTTACAGCACCATTGAGCGCGAAGCACTTGCATGCTGTTGGACAGTAGAGAAATGTTAAAATCTCTTGTAGAGTTCACACTTTGACCTCTACGCTGATCACAAACCACTGTATCTGCTTAATGGCAATTGCACTGGTAAAGCTTATTCTGCTGTATTGGTAAGAAAGTTTTCACAGTTGGAAGAATTCTATTTCAGAGTCAAATACACACCTGGTGGCAAGAATTTCAGGGCTGATTGCATAGCTGGAATGCCTGTTGATAACACTTCTGATCCCACTGCTGATGAAGTAGATGTGTTATAGTGTATGTGAGCAATATTATTGAAGACAAGGGTATTGTCAGTTATTACCAGTGCCTTGAAGCATCCGAGAATGACGCCCTCATCCAGTCAGTTTATAAATAAATGAAACAGGCTTGGCCCAAAGAAGAAGTGTGGAACCTGCACTGAGGACTTTCATTCAAGTAGCCAGTGAGTTATCAGTTCACAAGGGTGTCTTATTACTGCATGATGGATTTGTACCTCCTGCCTTCATTTGACAGGCAGTAATCAAAGAAGCTCAATCTGGACTGGTAATGCCACTTGCAAAATGCAAAATGCTAAAACGGTTTTATTGGTCGCCATTCATGGAGGCCCAAGTTTCCAAATATGCAAAAACATGCAACACTTATTTGTTAGACAAAAATTGGAAAACTAAGGAAACATATAGTCACATGGTTCCTTTGCCTTCCGATGTTTGAACAAAACTTGCACTTCATTTTGACGGCTCTTTTGAGCTTCTTCCCATACACAAGAAGTACATGCTGGTGCTAGTGGATTACTTACTGAAATTGGTGTATTTGAGTTAACACCAGTACCCAACACTTAAACTGTCTTGCAGAGGATTTTTCTTTTTTTACTGAACATGCACTTCTAGAATTTGTCACTGATAACTGCACCCATTTTACATCTAAGCAGATGAGGGGTTTCTTCAACTCGCTACACATCAGACAAATGCAAGTTGCACTCTGCTCACTCACGTCGAATAGCTAGTGACATTTCATAGCACCACTGGTGTGTTTCCATTTTGGCTTCTATGCAACAGAAATCTGTGATCTAGGGTATGTCTGCATTGGATCTTGGAGCTAGTTAGGAAATCCACCAACACTTTACAGCGTTCAGTAGATGCTGCTACCAGCAGAGCGACCGTGCAACAAACGCATGCAAAGGCTAAATCCGATTTGATTAAAAGCATCACGTCAAAGAAGTATACCTTAGTGTGGGAGATTGGGTCGTTATCAAAAACCCCACTAAAGTCCGAAAGGGAGAAACCACATTTTTGGGACCAGTGCAGGTGGCGAAAGTATCCAAAGGGTCTGTGCTAGTTTTTGGGAAGGGTTGATGGAGCAGGAAATGTTTGGTCAAACCCACCCCAGTGCAGGCGGAAAAAAATGAAACTCGTCTCTAAGCACACGCAAGGATGTATAAACAGACGCTGTTTCACTCTTAAATTGGTAAAATCTATCCAGTTTTAAAGAAATGTTATGTCATGTTATGTTATAAAGTCTTGTATAGCGCACAGCTGGCCCAGCTAAGGGGCGTCCCGGCGCTTTAGTAGACAGGAGAGATGGCTGCCGTAGAGATGGAGCTTACGGCTATAGCATGGCACTGCAGTTAACAAAAAAGGTAGGTTTTGATGGCTTTTCTAAACTGGCAGTGATATGCAAAAATTCGGAATCAGCATACAGGCGTGGTGGCACCTTTTAATGCCTGCGACCCGTGTCCAGGCCAGGATCTCCGCAGCTTCTGTCTTGGCGTTCTTTAACACTGTGGATAGATGTTATCGACTTAAGAGTTACACTGCGGGTTACAGCCCTGAGGAAGTCGTAGGGTGACTCACCCACGGAGGAAACACGTTAGCTGGTAGAGGAATCTGAATCCAATTAAAGAAAGGATTGGAGAATATATGGACGACTGGATGGCTCTCATTTGTGTTTATACATCATTGCGTGTGCTTAGAGACTAGTTTCAAATACCTTACCTCTGTGTTAAGGGATGCAGGGATGACATCCCTTCTCTTATGAGCACTACATTGATACAATGATGCTCTAATATTTCTGTACTGTGTCCTGAGCGCCAAATTTCCTTACTCTTCCCTTAGCTTACAGACAGAAATAATGTTTGATGCTTGAAAGGGAAATGCTTTTGATTTTATTAATAAAGACACTCTTGAAAGCTCATTGTGGTTTCAGTTACAGGATCGCATACCATACATTTCTAGTACTGTATCACACACAATCAGGTCACCACCCAATAATATTTTTTCTTGTTCCAATGCAAATTCACAGGTGGATGTTGCTATCAATGCATTATCTGATCACTTTGAATTAGGAGACGGTTCTGATGGGTCTCTGTCACCCCTGTTTAATAATATTCCAATTGCAACACGTTCACACCCTGCTATGCCTTGCAGCTTTAAGGATTTCTATATAAGTTGATGTATTTTATTGTTTCCTTCCCTGCTTGCTTTGGTTTATTTTGTTATAAGGGGGGAGTGATGTCTCATACATTGTACTATTTGCATTTGTACTCGTTGCTTATTGCATCCTTGGGCAACTCACAAGTCTTATTTGTTGCCTCTGCATGCTTTTCTCTAACTTGTATTCCATGCTCCAGCGGAGTTCTCTTCATGGAGCCCTTTTCAACCACTGTGGCAGTTGAGTCTGGGCACCCACGAGGAAGGACGCCAGCCGGTTGTGGGCTCCTATATTTGGAAATAAATCCTTCGCCAACAACTTACCTGTTGTCCGTACTTCGTCTCTTCACCCTAAGTTACAGGGAGATTGGCCATGTTATTTGCCCTGCTCTGTTAGTCACACCACGTGTGTGTACAATGCACCATCAAAGAAGAGTGGCAGCAGTAACCAGTGCTTACCCACCAAAGTCTGGGATTACAGGAGCCGGAGTGAAAATTTGCTGGTTTAGGGCATGATCTGCCCAAGAGCTGAGAAGAGTATTGTGTGGATCCAGAGCAGAGAAAATTAAGAGCCTTTTCTGCGTTCATTTATGTGTCTGGCTGACACAGTACTGTTTCGTAATAAACAGTACTGTTTCCTGGAAGCTACGCTTCCTCGCAATGACTGCCAAATGTGTATGCTGGCCCCCATTACAAGGGTTTCATCTCAAGAACAACTGTGTCTGTTCAAGGCATAATAGTGCCAGTAGCATTATGATGGTAATTTTTGACTATTTTGGGCATTTTTGGACTAGTTGTGCTATACTGGCTTCCATAATTGACGTATTAAGAGCATGTTTAGTCTACTTTTAGCCATCCATGACAGAATGGTGGCCACTTCTCACATAATAACGGCCATGTCTGACATAGGGTGGGCATCCTGGACATTATGGCATCCAGCCATGGCACAGTGTTGGCTATGGGATAATGGTGGGCGTTATTAGCATAACACAGGCATCCTTTGTATTATGGTGAGCATCCAAGACCTGTGATTGTCATCCCTGGGTATTCAAATCAGTGTCCATCTGAGACATTTTTACCTGGTAGTACTTGATGAAAAAGACAATCTGATGTTTGGAAACTGTATTTTCTACAAATTATTTTTGAGAAAAAAGTTTTCTTTTGGAAAACTGAGTATGTTTGTCCAAAGTGGAAAGTGGTGTTTGATAGAAAAATATGTGTATATGTGTATTTTCAAAAACTAATATGCTGAAGAAGACAAGTTATCACAGTTCTAAAGACATTCAAAGTTGACAGTTGAATGATAATGCAGTTGAGTTGGAGAGAGGTACCGCTTAATGTCCTCTGTGACACAAGGCATATAATGATTTGAATGCTACTTCTTTACTCAGGTGGAGAGATTGAATATTGGTAAAGGTTACCCTGGCATTTCTGCTCGTAGCCTCACCTGGAATGGTTGGGCGCCGCGGTCACTACTGATAATCCTGCTTAGGGTGGTCATAGTGCAATTGTAACACATGGTCGCTCACGGGTTTACACTGATAAGCATCCCAGTAGTTCGGGAGAACTTTCCTTAAGCAAAAGGCAAACGCGTATTCCACAGGTTTCGCACACCTATTGGAAATACGCCCACTTCTAGCAGGGCCGGCTCTAGGCATGTGCAAGCTGTGCACCTGCACAGGGCCACCAAACCCCAGGGGCCACCATGCCAAAATATATCCTTAATATATTAATCCTCTGAGGATGGATACATATTTGCGTGGTGGCCCCTGGCAGGGATTTGGCGGCCTCCGGCTCTGTTCCACTACTAAACACCCTGACCCCCTCCCCTCTTTACTGGCCTGCGCGCTCCGCCCCGCCCGGACCACCTCTTCTGGGCCCCCTACCTACGCTCCTTGCCCAGGGCCACCATGAGCCTAGAGCCGGCCCTGCTTCTAGTTTCAGCATATGGAGCCCCAGCGCTGATCTGAGTGAAACGCCTGCGGTCCATCTCGCGCCTCGGCACTGCGCTCCTGACGCCCAGGCACGCAGCCGCGCTAGTGCCATAACGGGAAAAATGCCGGCCGAGCGCAATATGTGTACGGTACCACTTAAAGAACTCGATGAATGATTAAGCACAAGACGTTAAAATGAAGTAGACCCTTATCACGGATATGAGGCAGTAGAAATTAATGTTTGTCGTTCTTTTGTGATTTATATACTTACTACACCTTATTGTTTGATATTATTAGTGATTCTTCAAACTACTCTTCCCCCTCTGTGTGTTTTCTGTTCGCCTGTAGCGTTCGCTCTGTAAAATAAGTAAAAAAGGCCAGTGTCAGTCCTTTTGTCCTTTGGGACCAAGCTCTGAAGCGCCTACTAGAAGGCGCCTTGGCGTGGCTCGTGGAATGCTCGAGTCCTTCAGCCGCAGCTGAGTAAAGAAAGCATCACCTCACCTGCCAGGCCACCCTCAGCAGACACAGGCGGAAGGCTGCGGCTTGCCTCCGGCGGCCCCTCCTTACCGTGTGTTTCCGTGTCCAGGGCACCATGGGGACCGGATGGGGCACTCTTTGTATGACAAGCATAGCGCTGCTATGAAGATGGAGCAGCTGCTGAGACGAGAGCTGGGCACGGCCGCCCTGGAGGAGACCGGCTACTCAGGAAGTGGATGGATCAGCCAGGGGAAATCGTACATCACCGACGCGGGATGGGTCTTCGTGAAGGTGAACCCCAGGGCTGAGGTAAAACCCCTCACTGTTCTCTCTGCTGGGTGTCTGCTGAAAGAAGTGTGTGAAAGTACCCCCCAGAGGAATCCTTCCTTCCTCTCATGGGGTTAAGGCTCGCACCTGCGGCGCGGGAGAGGGGGGGGGGGGGGGGGGTAGGCTCCAACTCACTGAGACCCCATCTGCCAGGGGAGCGCAATTCAGCCCAGTCCAATGTATATCTGAGAGATATGGTGGACTCAGGGACCCCTCGTCATTTTCTGCAGAGGGGCCCCATCCCTTCTCGTTAATTCACTGCTTCCTGTCATGGGACAGTGTATCTAGTATCTAGTAGGCAACATACACGTATTTAAATAAGTAAGTGTATTTTTAACTCGCTTCAGTCCACATTTCTTCTGTTTCAAGCGCTTTAAATAACAAGGTATTATGACTGATGTTATTGTACGTTTTGCGACCTCAAGTGAATGGATGGCTGAGTTGGTCTCGTCGGGGTTGAGGCACGCTACTTTAATTCACTGCATTTAGTCAGCAGCGAACCTTCAAATCACTAAAACATCATGCACCATTTTTCTCAAAACTAAGCTCTATAAGGGCAGTATTACGAGAATGAAAGCTTGTTAGTCAGTAGTCATCTTTAGGCGGCACTGTAATGTAACGTAGTTTTCCTTGCAAAGCAAGCCCTGTTTAGTTTCAGTTTCACTCCCGCACGTCGTTCATCAGAAACGAAACCAGGATCGGAGTCCTCCATTCAGATCGTCTTTATACCTTTGATGGGTTTATAGTGCCTCGAAGTCAGGCGAACGGGGGGCGCCCTCACATTGCCAAGTTTACTGTATAACTTGCAAGATACCGGGTAGAGAGCAGGTGGCAAGCATGCTTAGCATTCATTTTTTTGTTTCAATTTCTCTAATGGTTTTCAAGCTTGAAGCGTCATACAGATACACGCATGAGCTCAGCTTAGTTATCAAGGCACACACATCACACGTTACAACAGGTCAGGCAGCAGTGCAATTCATGGTCTTTAGTGCTTCTCGCAGCGAGTGCTCTAAGAACGCCTATTAGCATGTGGCGCGCTCGAGTTGGTTGTTGTGGCTGGCTGCATGGTATGCAAGGATGAGTATAATAAACATGCCGGTGGGAAGGGGGGGGGGGGGGTGATCATAGGTGGGGAACAGGTGTTAAAGAAAATACCGTGAACTTCTACTCAACTTAGGTCTCTGCCACTCCTTGCCGCAACTATATGTCATTCATTTCAAGATCGATAACAGTAAGCGTTTCGTCATGTAGGCAGGATCGCACACAGAGAGCTTTAAATGGAGAATCGAAACAGAAAACCTTTACAGAGCAATTAATGGCTGACAGCGGCAGAGCAAATTACCGTCTGACAACATGCACTGATATATTCGTAGATTTGGCGTCGTGGCATGGCAACGTGCTCCTCCTTGGCACTTCGGAAAAGAACGTCAGGAGACTGCAAGTGCTACAAAACTCAGCAGCAAGGATAGTACGGAGACTACCTAGAAGACTTGCTTCCAAACCTACCTTGTCAACCCTCCACTGGCTGCCTATTAGGAAAAGAATTCTTTTTAAAGCACTCCTTTTGTGCTATAGAATTATTTCTAATAAAGCTCCGTCCTACCTGTCTGACCTAGCTGTTCAGTACGAGCCTAACAGAGATCTTCGCTCGATGGGAAAGGGCCTCCTCATGATTCCCCGTATAAAAAAATCCAGAATGGGAGGTCGGTCTTTCCGCGCTTTGGCAGCAACCAAATGGAACTCCCTTCCCACCAACATTAGGCTAGCTAGCAATGAAGCCACTTTTAGAAAACTGCTAAAAACGTACCTATTTGCCCTTTAGGCCCTCCCCTTCTTCTGCTTCTGACCCTTCTCCACAGCGCGGGGATACGCCGTGAGGCGTCACCAGGCGCTTTATAAATCCCTTTATTATTATTATTATTATTATACCTGGAGAGCAATTATTGTATTCCTTCACAGAAAAGGGAAGAGGGTTGAAAAAATTCTACCACCCCGAACCCCTAGTATCACATGTAAACACAAGAAGGGGTGAAGGGGACCAGACCCAGAGTGAATAGATAAACAAGCAGTGGCACGATTGTGTGTTTTGAAAAACTGCCCTCACTCACACACAAATGTGTGTGACATGCTTCATCATCGGGTCTGCTTACAAAGCGCCCTGGCGTAGCCACGCACAGGGTGGAGCATAGGGAGGGGGAAACACAAAACACAATTACGAAAACAAACACAAATGTGACAAACAGTGATCACAAATGAAGTGTTACCCCAAGACTGAGTATAGTGATAGACAAAGGTGCAGTAAGTAGGTAGTGCTATTAAAACTGGCTCATGGATACCTGTCAGACCTTTATTCATAGGTTCCAAGGTCAGGATTAAAAATGAATGAAGGATGGGAAGTGTTTATGAAGGCAATCAAGTTCCTAAAACACCCCTCCTTAAACTGCGATGCGGTATCCATGAGCCAGTTTTAATAGCACTATCTACTTACTGCACCTTTGTCTATCACTATACCCAGTCTTGGGGTAACACTTTATTTGTGATCACTGTTTGTCACATTTGTGCTTGTCTTCGTCATTGTGTTTTGTGTTTCCCCCTCCCTATGCTCCGCCCTGTGCGTGGCAACGCCAGGGCGTTTTGTAAGCAGACCCGATGATGAAGCATGTCACCCACATTTGTGTGTGAGTGAGGGCAGTTTTTCAAAACACACAATCGTGCCACTGCTTGTTTATCTATTCACTCTGGGTCTGGTCCTCTCCAACCCTATATGTGTTTACACGAGCAATTATTGTAGACATTCACACATTTCATTGTAGCCCTGGTGTTGCAGTTGCAGTATTGTAGATTTGCTGTTGTGTTGTTAGTTGGGCTGTGCTCATGTTGTGTAAGTTGAAGTGTAATATCGGTAGTATTAAAAAAAACGTGATTTAGCTATAGTGACCTGGTTGTAGTGTTTTGCGCCTAGTGCTGTGGCATTGCAGATAAAGGGGGCTATGGTTAGGTCTCACCTACGCAGCGTGCATGGCTGCCTAGGCAAAAAGACCTTTAGCAATGGCTAAAGCTTTTCAGCCAACGAGCATTGGCATAGCCAATAGGTCTCGCTTTTGGGACCTTCTGATTATTTAGTTATGCAGCACAATATCCTTGGTGCAACCACATCAACTGTTGTGTGGCTAAACACTTATAAGGTCCCAAAGGCGAGACCTATTGGCTATGCCAATGCTTGGTGTGGTTGTGTGTGTGTGTGGTTGTGTGTGTGTGTGTGTGGTTGGGTGTGCGGGCGTGTTTGTCTGTGTGTGTGATTGTGGGTGTGGTTGTGTGTGTGGTTGTGGGTGTGTGTTTGGGTATGGTTGTGTATGTGGTTGTGTGTGTGGGTGTGTGTGGTTGTGTGTGGTGTGTGTGTGGGGTTGTGTTTGTGGTTGTGTTGTTGTGTTGGTGCTTGTGTGTGGTTGTGTGTGTGTGTGGTTGTGTGTGTGTGGTTAGGGGTGTGTGTGGTTGTGTGTGTGTGGTTGTGTGTGGTTGTGTTTGTGGTTGTGGGTGTGGATGTGTGGTTGTGTGTGGTTGCGTGTGTGGTTGTGGGTGTGGATGCAGTTGTGGGTGTGTGTGTGGATGTGTGGTTAGGTGTGGTTGTGTGTGTGTGTGGTTGTGTGCATGGTTGTGTGTGTGTGTTTTTGTGTGTGGTTGTATGTGTGGTTGTGTGTGTGGTTGTGGATATGTGTGTGTGGTTGTGTGTGTGGTTTTGGTTGTGTGGGTGTGGTTGTCTGTGTGTGTGGTTGTGGGTGTGGGTGCGGTTGTGTGGTTGTGGGTGTGTGTGTGGGTGTGTGGTTGGGTGTAGTTGTGTGTGTGTTGTGTGTGTGGTTGTATGTGTGGTTGTGTGTGTGTGGTTGTGTGTGTGGCTATGGTTGTGTGTGTGGGTGTGTGTGTGGTTGTGTGTGTGAGTGTGTGTGGTTGTGTGTGTGTGTTTGTGTGATTGTGTATGTGGTTTTGTGTGTGGGTGTGGTTGTGTGTGTGGTTGTGTGTGTGGCTGTGTGTGGTTGTGTGTGTGGCTGTGTGTGTGGTGGTATGGTTTTGTGTGGTTGTTTGTGTGCTTGTGTGTGTGGTTGTGTGTGTGGTTGTGTGTGTGGTTGTGTGTGTGGTAGTGGTTGTGTGTGCGTGGTTGTTTGTGGTTGTGTGTGTGTGTTGTGTTTGTGATTGTGTATGTGGTTGTATGGTTATGTGTGGTTGTATGTGTTGTGTGTGTGGTTGTGTTTTTGGTTTTGTGTGTGGTTGGTTGTGTGTGTGGTTGTGTGTGGTTGTATGTGTTGTTGTATGTGTGGTTGTGTGTGTGGTTTTGGTTGTGTGTGGTGTGTGTGCTTGTGTGTGGTTGTGTGTGTATGTGTGGTTGTGTTTGTGTGGGTGGTAGTGTGTGTGAGATTGTATGTGTGGTTGTGTGTGTGGTTGTGGGGGGTGTGCGGTTGTGTGTGCTGTGTTTGTGCTTGTGTGTGTGATTGTATGTTTGTGTGTGGTTGTATGTGTAGTTGTGTGTGTGGTTGGGTGTGTGTGTGGTTGGGTGTGTGGTTGTGTTTTTGGTTGTGTGTGGTTTTGTGGTTGTGTGTGTGGTTGTGTGTGTGTTGTGGTTGTGTGGTTGTGGTTGTGTGTGTGTGTGGTTGGGTGTGTGGTTGTAGTTGTGTGTGTGCTTGTGATTGGGTGTGCTTGTGTGTGTGTTTGTGGATGTGTGTATGGTTGTGTGTGTGGTTGTGTGTGGTTGTGTGTGCTGGGTTGTGTGTGTGGTTGTGTGTGTGGTTGTGGTTGTGTGGTTAGTTGATGTTGTGTGTGTGGTTGTGTGTGTGGTTGTTTGTGTGGTTGTGGTTGTGTGTATGGTTGTGTGTGTGTGGTTGTGTGTGTGGGTGTGGGTGTGGTTGTGGGTGTGTGTGTGTGGTTGTGTATATGTGTAGTTGTGTGTGGGTGTGGTTGTGTGTGGTGTTGTGGATGTGGTTGTGTGTGTGGTTGTGTGCGTGTGTGCGTGTGTGTGTGTGGTTGTGTGTGTTCGCGTGTGTGGTTGTGTTGTGTGTGTGTGGTTGTGTGTGTGGTTGTGTGGTTGTGTGTGTCATTTTGGTTGTGTGTGTGTGGTTGTGGTTGCGTTTGTGTGGTTGTGTGTGTGGCTGTGTGTGTGTGGTTGTATGTGTGTTTGTGTGTGTGGTTGTGTGTGTGTGTCGTTGTGTGTGTCATTGTGACGTTGTGTGTAATAATAAAAGCATCTCAAAATAAAGGAACAGAAACATTGAGTTTGGGGGAAGAGAAAGCACGTTGTAAGTCATACAGGTGCAGCAAAGCATTGACACAACCACAAAACAGGATCACTTAGCGAAGACTGTGTGCTGATAATGGATACACACAGCCCATCATCTTAAGAGTTCGATGGCAGCCAATGTGCACTCAAACCTGCCCCCCTCCTTGTGGGTTGCACTCCATATTTCATGAGTTATAACTGCTGCACCCACCATAGCGCTTTGAGATCTAAAGTGCTACATAGGTGTAATCGACTAACCAGTCGTCAACATGCTGTGCTTTCAAAGAGAATGTGCCAAAAGTTTCCGGCTTACTCATCGTATCCTCATAAAAGCGCCAACGAAAGGACTCCCAGAATGGTGCAACGGACATGAAGCAGCTGTTGCGATCAGAAATAAACACTGTGAACGTTGTCCAGTTTCACAGTAACATTTCCTTAATGTTCCTTAAGTCACAAAACAGTAATACTAAAAGCATCTCAAAATAAACTATGTTGAGATGTTTCATAAATCACAGCTTTAATGCTCCTGAAAACCCTGCATTAACACATAAGAATTCCAAATGGAACTTCTGCCCGTAATTAAAAGTCAGCCTTGACTCAAGCTTAAACATAGTTTAGCTTAAACATAGTTTGCAAACATACAGGAAGCTGACAAAGACAAGGAGGGAGTGCAAATAATGGAAGTGAAACGGCTACAAGTTAGCACGCGCCATACAAAGGCAAGAAGCTGACAAGGAGGGAGTGATAGAAGGGAGGGGGTGAGGGAGGGCCTTCACACACGCAATGAAAGAAGCCAAATTGCTGCTGTGCATGTCACGCGCCCACTTGTGCGCGTGATAGCAAGCTGGTGGCAGGCAAATTAGCACTTTTTAAAGCAGCTACTAAATGTATCGCCAGAGTAGCGCATGCACTGGCTCAGGCGAGACCTAAAAAAGTGCACGCGTTCCATTGCCTTCAATGGCAACACGTGCACGTGTGGCGATTCACTTGCAGGAGCGAGCGCCGACATATGGTAGCAATTATCGCTCCCGCAAGTGAATCGCACAGGCCACCCCCTTTGCTTCCACACGCTTGTGCTTGTTTTGCAGAGCTTCGTTGTTGTTTTGCTCCCTCTCTCTTCGCCGTCCCGGTCTTTGGTTCTGAATCAGGCTGAAGGCAAACTAAAGAGACCTGATTTTGTTTTAACTGAATCGTTTTCCATGTTTTTTTCTCAGGCACTCATACTTCTAAAATGTAATGTTTTATTAAGTGTAATTATCTTTTACATGTTTTTTTCTACCCTCGGGACAAGGGATAATAGGATTCTGGATCTTTCCATACTCGGAATCTGGGATAGGACCCTGGGGTGGTCTTCAGGCTTTCGTTCATTAATTTCTTTTCTCAATCTATGGTTTAACTAAACATCAATTTGTCTATTCATTAATGTCCAGGCAAAAAGAAGAGTTCGATCGTCACCTCCTCCGTTTCATCCTCCGAGAAGAGGTGATATTTAGAAGCCGGCACAAAGTTCTAAAACTAACACATTGGTTATAAATACTGCAACATGCATATTTTTAATTCCCAACACTCGTTGCATGATCACAGGTTGGAACCGCCTATGGACAAGAGCCGGTCTCGTTGCCGTTATTACTTGCCAGTAAAAACTAAGGGCCCCATTAGGATGGAGGGTGGAAGACCCCCACCATATCACAATGGCTGGGGCGTCCGCGGCGGACGGAAAGACCGTCCGCCGCTTTTCCTCCCGGTCGACATGTCGACTGGGCAGAAAAGGGTTCAATATGGTGGCGGTGTCTGACAGACACCGCCAGCCATATTACAACGTGGCCTTGAACATTCCGTTACTGGAAAGGCATGCAGAGTCTGTTTGGGGGGCCCTTTGCAGGCCCCCAGGGACTCCGGGGGAGGTGAGGGGTGCACATGGCCTTTCATTGAACAACGTGGCTGGTACCGCATGGTGCCTGTCACGTTGTGCATCGAACCGCACAACCTGCCTCTGTGGCATTGCGGTGGGCGGTACTCTCTGCACGGCCCGCAGCAATGTTGCATATGCCCAATGCGCCCGCCAGTGTTGCGGGCGCATGCAAATCTGGAGAACTTGACCCCCGCACCCTTAGTGGGCGGCCCCGGTTCCCAAGGGTATGGCGGGTGGACTTTGTCCGCCCGCCATACTAATGGGGCCCTAAGTTAGGGGCAGCTTAGACGCTTTGCTTGGACGTCGCGGCAGGAAGGTGCAGACAGCCCACTCCCTCCTCAGCAGCCGAGCAGAGTGTTTGCTATCAAAAGGCTTGGGTATAATTTAAAGGATGAAAGCTAAATCTACTTCACAATGCTTTAGTCTCGCAGGGCAATTTGTTTCTAATTCTATTACACTAAAAGGCAATGCTGGGAACCCTGCATCTAAGTGCGTCTTGCACTGAAAGTATGCACCATTTCACCCGTAAAAGATTAATGGCATGCACAGTAATGTATGTATTGCTTAGAGCGAAAGTTGATACATTCCATCAACTTCTATATTTTCAAGAAATAGTAAAGCCAGCTATCACTTACAATAACTAATTACATTTGACAACACTTGCATTCTTGAGAGCTTTTTATCTTGCTTTAGCTCTCTTGGGCATAGATTTATCAACACAAATTGCGATCGCAATAGTTGCGAAATAGCTATTGCGATCGCAATTTCATTAACCGCAATTCATGATAGAAAAAACAACCAAATAGCGAATTCACAAAATATATTTTGCGAGTTCACAATTAAAATCGCAGAATTAAGGTGGAACCCCCTTTGCGATTCTGTAATAGCGAAGTTCCACTGATACTGAAAATTCATTTGCGAACTCGCAAAATAATCGCAAAGCAAATTCATAAAAAAATCGCAATTAGCGAAAAAAAACAAAATCACAAATAGCGAGGCGCAATTTAAGGAGAACTCAAACCAGGTGGTAACCATAAAGTTCAATTTGAAAAAAAATAAAAATAATTTTCCTAACAAGATACAGTTGCGGGGCTAAACAAACACACTTAAAGAGACACAGTAGGAGCATGAGGACTTTCACAATGCCAGGACTCTACATTGTGGTAAGGCGGCGAAGGGTCCAGGCTGCAGCCCGGAACAGACGCAGGATCCAGGAGCACATCTTCCGGCTGCGGATCACACTCCTGGGCCAGACTGAGGAGGAGATCTACTTGAAGTACAGGCTGAATGGGGCAATGATATCTAAGCTCATCCGAGACCTTGACCCCCTGATGCAGCACCCAACAAGGAGGACCAATGCCATGCCCACCCATGTCCAGGTCCTGTGCTGCCTGCACCTCCTGGCCTCCGGAAGCTTCCAGGGGATAGTTGCAGTTGCATGGGGAATCTCCCAGAGCACACTGTCCCGCTGCCTAAGGAGTTTCCTGGACGCCATGCTGACCCGGATACACCATTACATTACCTTCCCAACCTCCCAACAGGACTTTAATCAAACAAAGCTACAATTTTACAACATTGCGCAATTCCCCCGTGTTATTGGATGCATTGACTGTACCCATATCCACATCTGCCCACCCGCTGAGACAGAATACATGTACCGGAACTGCAAGTTCTATCACTCACTGAACATCCGGATGGTCTGCAACGCAAAGACAATCATCACCGATATTGTGGCACAATACCTGGGGAGCACACATGATTCCTTTATATTCAGGCACAGCTGCATGCACACACGCTTGGCCAGGGGTGACTTTGGTGAAAGACACCTCCTAGGTAAGTACACATGCCCACAAACAGTACGTCAAGCACATGTAGCTGCGCATGACAGGCACTAATCCTCTGCTCTTTTCCTTCAGGTGACAGCGCCTATGGCCTCCGTGAGTACCTCCTCACCCCATACCTCAACCTTGCCTCACCACAGTAACGGCGTTACAATGCTGCGCCCATTCACACCAGGAATGTTATTGAACAGACATTTGGGATGTTAAAAAGCCGATTCCGCATCCTACATAAGACTGGTGGGGCCCTCAAATACCAGCCTGAGGTCTGCTGCCGCATCGTGGCCGTGTGTGCCATACTGCACAATATTGCTATCAAGTGGAGGATACCTGTGGAGATCTCTGGCAGTGAGTCGCAGGGGGACAACCAGCCACCTGCACATGTACTTCATGCACGCTAGGAGAATCCTGCTGAGGGACACAGGGGCCGCAACAACATCACACTGAATTATTTCTAGTGCCCCCATACCCTTCACACAACACTGCACTCATGCATGCCAAACGAAATCATGACATGAGTCGGATTTACGTTTGAAATAAATTCTTATTATTATGTTAACAGGATATTTCCTTAACTTTTTTGTTGTTCAGAAAACATGAAAACTGTATTACGACATACAGCCCCATGATTGCGAAGCAGGCCTGCTTTGTACTGCAGCATGGCACTGCTGCTAATGGTCATACAATACTTAGCGCCTCCAGCCGGACGCGCCCTGTCGCCGCTCCACATCCACCTCGCTAGTATTGGGCCGTGATGCAGCACTGGGCCTGGTGCTGCGGCGTCGTTCTTGTACCACCGGCAGGGACAGGCTGCTTAGACTGGATGTGCCCTCACTGGCATCATCACCCCCCACTCTTGCATGGGCATGGCCACACACCTGCTGGTTCTGGATAGCGGTTGTGACCTGTTCCAATGCCCTAGCAACATCCTGGCAGCATTGCACCATCTGGAGTTGCATTGCCAGGGAACGGTGTGAGAGTTGGGCTGTAGCATTATGGATCAGATGGTTTGACCTGGTATATGCTGACAGCCTTGTCAGCAGCTGGCGGTGGCGGCGGCGGCGGCTGATGTCCTGCTGTGACACCATGATTTGGATGTTCTCCTTCACAGCAGCCGTTAACACCTGCATGCTGTCGGTGAGCTGGCTCACATTTCTCGCTGTTTTGTAAAGCTGCAGCTGCATGGCTGCCATGGGCCGTGTCTGCTTTTGGTGGACTACTAGCATCCGGCGTTCAATATCAAGCCCAGGATCTTGGGCATGTTGCCCCCAGACAGATTCAGGACTTCCAAGACCATAAGGCCGTTGTCGGCAGCCACGCCCACTAAGGCAAGCGTCACGAGGACTCCAGGTGCCGATATTTTAAGCTTGAAGTTCCTGCATACACAATAGCCCATGATTAAGTGCCAGGAAGAGCACAAAACGCGTCGGGTGATTTATGGTGTAAGGACTCTGCCCTGTCTGCACGAGCTGCTGTTTTTTCCTGAATAAAGGCCCTATTCTTATCTCCGGCTGGTATGGCTCTTGACTTTGAGGACAACTCTTCGTTGGAGATATATATATATATATATATATTGCGCTCGAACACCTTGAAATCCCAAGGAATAATTGACAGCACTCGGGGGTACCTTATCCCACACAGTAGTTTATTTACTACAAGCGCGCCACAGACGCGTTTCGGCTCTTGGCCTTCGTCAGTGTGTAATTTACACTCAAAACACCGGTGCATGATATAGATTACAAAAGTGAACAGGTTACACCTCTCAGTCGACATCGACAGAGGACCACAGTTCTCCCAGCTACCGCGGGCGCCATTTTGTAACGGCAAAACTTATACAAACATTTGTATTCAGCATAACTGTACTGCAACTAATCATACCTACAGATAGGTAAGCATGCATAGATGGAAGATATTATACACAATACCGGTGGATTATTATACACTGTTACATATAGCCGTGGATCGGCAATGGTCCCCTAAAAAAACCAAAGAGAGATTACTCTATGTGTAACCTGTGATGCAAAATATATAACTAAATAAGTATACCATAAACATGTCATGAACATTGCGAAGGGTGAGGGGTACCAGGGAAAACCACGAGGAAGTGCCAGTGGTGTATTGTAATCAAGTTACTATTGACTAAACAAATGACTTCGGAAACAAAGAGCCCTTTGAGTCCTATACAGATACCCCTAATAATCAGCGGTAAGTATGTAAATAAGATGAAATAAGAAATTAAGACTTCACCATACTGAAAGTTACATGTGAGCACAGGAGGCAGTTTGTCAATTCATCTTCTTAACCTCCCCCACATATTCATACAGAAATGTTTAGTCATTATGTATATACACGCACATACCCCTACAGTAATAAGATATACGTCATCAAATCCATTATTCTGACGGAAATAGAATACTTTATAATATAGAGACAGCCACGTTACTATTTGCCTAAATGTACAACCATTTCTTCCCCACTGTTCATCCCCTTGGGCCATTTAGTGGAGAGATCAATGATATAGCGCGACTCCAGTCTGCGTAATCGTCGCAGACGGTCACCTCCTCTAGCATTGCTTTTTATGATGTCAAGGCCAAAGTACTGGAGCTGGTTGCGGTCCCTGTTGTGTTTTTCGGCAAAATGCCGAGCAACTGGGTATGCCTGATCTGCTTTATCGATTGCTCTAAGATGTTCTAGAATCCGCAATTTCAGCATATTGATGGTGCTCCCTATATAGCGGAGACCGCAGGGACACACCAAACAATAAACAGCCAGGGGAGTGCTACAGGTGATGAACTGTTTTATGTGCAGTTTTTTGCCGGTTTCATGATTGTCCACTGAAAGGACTCTTTTACTCCCGGCGCACGCCTTACATTTCCCACATGGGAAGAAGCCACTCATGGATTTCAGAGTATTACTTTTAGATAGCGGCCTCTCCAAGTGACTGGTCACCAAATGATCTCTAAGAGATCTAGTTTTATTAAAGGTAATCAGTGGGTGATCAGGTAGGTCATCCTTGATAGTACTATCTGTCTTAAGGATGTGCCAATTTTTTCGCAACATAGACCTCAGGTCATTAGCTCCTGCAGAGAAAGGGGTTATTATCCTAAACTTCCCTGCACTGTTGTCGGCTTTCTCTGGGGGAGGTTTGGCAACAAATAAAGAGTCTCTGGGAATAGCCCTTACTTTGTTCAAGGTTTTTTTCAACAGAGATTCACCATAACCTCTGACTTTGAACCGAGTCACACACTCGTTGGCTGCTTCCTCAAAGTCTTCTGATCTAGAACAATTTCTGCGGAGCCTGAGAAGCTCTCCATACGGAATGCTCCTGATCAATTGAGGAGGGTGGCTACTACTGGCAAAAAGGGTGGAGTTGCCAGCGGTAGTTTTCCTATGGAGAGCGGTTTGGATCTGCTGGTCTTGTGGAAACACTTTCAGATCTAAGTATTCAGCTGATGTTGCGCTAACTGTCCCAGAAAAATGTAAGTTATAGGTATTCTTATTCAGTTCATCAATGAAGGCATGTGCTGTGACCAACGGGCCCCGCCAAACAATAAACAGGTCGTCAATCTACCTAAACCAACCCTCTGTCCTCCCTTCCACTCCCTCCACCATACAGCTCCTGGGTACTTGCTCCTCCCACCAGCCCACGAAAAGGTTCGCGTAGCTGGGAGCGAAGCAAGTACCCATCGCCGTGCCAGACACTTGTCTAAACAATTGATCCTCAAATAGGAATATATTATTGTTCAAACAAAATTCAATGAACTCGAGAATCATAACACTGTGAGTTGCAAATCTCAATTGCCTCAAGTTCAAAAAATGCTGGATAGCCTGTAAGCCCTGTTGATGATCAATAACAGTGTACAGGCTGGTGATATCGAGTACAATCAATAGGCAGTCTGAATCCCAATTCACATTCCTTATTTGATTCAAAAAATCCTTGGTGTCCCGTACATATGAGGGTAGAGTTAGTACCAGAGGAAATAGGAATTTGTCTATGAATCGGGACATGTTCTCAGTGGGACTTCCAATTGAAGAAACAATGGGACGGCCCGGGGGAAACAGACTGTCCTTGTGTAATTTAGGCAGGTGGTAGAAGGTTGGTGTGAGTGGTTGGGTTGTCCGGAGATAGAGAAATTCGTCTTTGCTCAGCATATTACAGTTGTGCCATTTCCCTATTAGTCTGTCATAACACCGGATACTCTCCAGGTATACATCGATGGTGCATTTGACGTAGAACTTAATGTCGTTTAATTGGCGTAGGGCTTCGGATCTGTAGTATTCTCTAGTAAGAAGCACAACATTACCCCCTTTGTCCGAAGGCTTGATGATGATGTTCTCATCCTTCATGAGATCTTGGAGGGCCATTTTTTGTTGTTCTGTAATGTTGTGCTTTACAGGATGGTTAGTTTTTCTGTATTGCATGAGTTCTTGGGTCATGGCTTCAGAAAAGGCGTCGATCGCGTCCCAAGGCATTTGTGGGACAAATGTTGATGGGGGTTTGTACCCACTCTCTTCGCGATCTTGTTCTATACCCAATGCAAGTGCTCTTTGACCTCGATTAGCGGGTCCGGGTGGATCCTGTCTAAGATCTTCTCCACGCAGTTCTTCAAAAGTTTCCAGAGCTTCGATTTCTCTGCCCGTGAGGGCATCCGTGACTGTTGCTCTGATCCCCATCCCTCCCTTTTCTTTCAGGTGGGGTCGTAATTTGAAGTATTTATGCAACTTCAATTTACGTGTAAATCTAAAGAGGTCTATTCTGGTTTGGGTATATTCAAGAGGGGTGCTGGGGCAAAATGTCAGACCGAGGCTGAGTAGGTTCGTTTCGGTATTGGTTAAGGTTCTTTTAGTCAGGTTGACCACCGTCAGATTTTGCTTGGTGATTCCTGCTGCCTGAGTTAGTTCTTGTTGCTCCGGGTCCGATTGCTCCAATTGTTGGGCTTGGCTCTGCCTCTTCCCTTTCCGCTGCCGCTTGCCCCCGCCCCCTCTCCTTGTCCGCCTTGTTTTTTTGTTGTTTTCTCCGGTTGTTCTGCCATGTCCGGTGGTTTTGTTTTGCCTCCTCTTAACCAGGTCCCCTTGATGACATCGTACTCTTGATGAAAAGGGGTTTTTTCACTGTCGTTTTGTGTTGATCTGGGTTTTTGCCGTGTTTTGGCTGATATCTTTGTTGTTTGTTGTTGCTCATCTCCGGATTCGTTCTCCGTTACATCGGATTCAGACGTGAGGAGTTCAGTTGCTGGGGTACTTTTTGATTGTAGTGCTTGACGTGAGGCATCATACTTTTTTGCGTATGTCAGAATACGCCCTTGCTCGTAGTTGTCCTCATCTCTTTCGTACTTCTCCTGTTTCCTAGTACGTATTTTCTGCTCGTATTTAGTGAGGCGCGTCTTCATATCCGTTCTCAGTTGAAGCACTGACTCTTGATCAGATTCCTTTTCCAATGTCTCCTCCAAGATTCTTATTTCTTCCAATGCCTTCTCACGGTCACTCCAGGCATACTTAATTAGTATTTTCAGAGTCCCCTCCGTCGCCTTTTCCTCAGTGAAGCTTCTCCATGACTACGGGGCGTTCCAAGCCTCGAAACGCGTCGGATGGTAATCATTTAATTAAATAAAGATTTCAGCAGCCAAGCCACTGCGAGGCCAGCAGCGCCGGAAGGTGTGAGTGAGCGTTGTGTGCCCTCTCAAGCTCAAGGGCTTTTGCTACACAACATTACCGCACGGCTGCCCTGGCCGTGGGGAGGTGCACCAGTCCCTCCCATGACTGCCAGCCTAACGAGGAACGGCTTTGGAGAAGAACCTTCTTTTCCTACCAGCACACTGACTCAAGGGGGATAATGCGAGGTTGCAGAACTCTTTTCCTACTCAAGGATATGAATAAGCGCTAATGAACACTGAGGGACGGAGCCTACTTAAGGTTTGAATTTACTGTGTGCAACATGAACTATATGTACCAGCATTCCTGGAGGTATCCAAGAAGCCACACCCACCTAAGAATGCTTCTATTCGTCAAAATAAAAATGAATACAATGCACAGAGTCGCCTTTTCCTCAGTGAAGCTTCTCCATGACTACGGGGCGTTCCAAGCCTCGAAACGCGTTGGATGGTAATCATTTAATTAAATAAAGATTTCAGCAGCCAAGCTACTGCGAGGCCAGCAGCGCCGGAAGGTGTGAGTGAGCGTCGTGTGCCCTCTCAAGCTCAAGGGCTTTTGCTACACAACCTATATATATATATCCACATGAATCATTACGAGAAAAGGCGCCCTTCCAGATGGACCAGGGCTTTGTTGCAATATCACTGCTTTACTATTCCAAATGAAAATCAAGCTATATTATAACTCAAAGGAAGCCCACCAATGGCCACCTCTGCCATGGATTCCCTCACAAGCTCCATAGTGCCCCTCAAATCTCAATAACAACTGTGTCTCAGATTCTTTTACTTTTATAACAACACTCACACCAGTGTACCGTGTCAGAACACTTTACAACACACACACATTGCACAGAGACATTTGTAAATCACTTTATAGGAAATGCTACATCATACAGGACATGGTGTAGTCTAGCAGTAACATGCCATCTATACTGTTAGGCAATATAGTTTGAGTCCTTATTCTGATAAAGCACGAAATACAAAAGGGCACAGAAGCAGTAACCCACTAACCTCTTTACATATTCACTTTGCTATGTGCATGCCTATGGCTCTCCTAAAAGCCAATGGTGGACCCCACAGAAATGCCAATATTTTCCGATATATATGTTTTCAGCATTGCCCCCACAGGGGGTCGGCCACTGAGCAGAAGGACCAATCCCCTGCCAATATCACTACCATTTTTCATTACATTTTTTTTTCAATATTTGAAGGGCGATCACGCCTCCAGGAAAATCCAGGCACATAAATGATCAACTATGCCCCCATACTTGATTGCATGTCCCCCACAGGGGGTCGGCCAATGATCAGAAGGACTGACCCCCTGTCAATATCAGTACCATTTTTCATTTACTTAAAAAAAAATTGAGAATCTGGAAGTCACTTCCGCCTCAGCTCCAGACCACCACCTCCTCCCAGGCACTCAAATCTGACCTCAAAATTCTCCTCCTTCAAAGACACTTCCAAATTTAATTCACGCCCTCTCTTTTATCTGAAGGAACCCCTTCCATTATAGAAAATTCTATTCTCCATGACTATGTAAGTGCCTCCTGTGTATTCTTGTGGTTTGAGTGTCTGCCATTTATTGCAGTATTATCCTTCTACTTGTGTTTGGTACTCTTTTGTAACATGCACACGTCACTTTTCTCTTGTAACACACTGTTTTCTACTCTTACATTTGGTTTGCTTTAGATACTTGCACAAGTGCCACCATGGCCTACGTAATGTTTGATCTTGTGTTTGAGAATCTGCCATTTATTGCAGTATTATACCTCTACTTCTACTTTGTATGCTTCTGTAACCTGCACACATATCACCTTTTTCATCCTGTAATAAACTGTTTGCTACCTCTTGCATTTGTTTGCTCACAGTTGTCACTTATGCCTCATGTAACCTAACGTTTGCTTTTGTAAATTGATCAGTTACAATTTTCACATCATGTATCAGTACTGATCCTATTGTGAAGCTCTCTGACTTTTGTAACATGCACACATCACTTTTTTCTACTCTTACATTTTGTTTGCTTTTGATACTTGCACAAGTGCCACCATTGCCTACGTAACGTTTGATCTTGAGTTAGAGGTATAATTCTGCAATGGCAGATACTCAACTTGTACTTTGTATGCTTCTGTAACCTGCAAACACATCACCTTTTCCTCCTGCAATGTACTGTGTGCTACCTCTTATATTTGTTTGCTCACAATTGGCACTTTTGCCTCATGTAAACTAATGTGAAGCGCTCAGACACCTTTGGGTAAAGTCTGCGCTATATAAATATACATACATAAAATAAATGTCCCCCACAGGGGGTCGGCCACTGATCAAAAGGACCGACCCCCTGCAAATATCGCCGCCATTTTTTTTTTTTTAACTGCGTATTTTCCAACTTTTGTGGGGTCGATCGCACCCCCCAGGGAAAGCAAAGATAAATAATTAAAAAATGTGCCCCCTAGGCGGGGGGACGACCCGTCACCACAAAGGCAGACCCCCCCAAAGACATCTCTGGTGTATAGTGGGGTTTCCTGGCCGTGGATCGCAGCGCTGCTGCGATCCACGGCCAGGAAACCCTCTCAGGAAGGCCTTGTTTGAAAGGGGAGATTCTCCCCTTTCAAACGAGGCCTCCCTGAAAGCTGGGGAGGCCGTTTCCAGCCAGATTTCCCCCTCGGAGTCGAGCGCGGCCTTACCTGCTGCTGTCCTAGGCTCCAGTGGGGAACTCAGTGACGTCAGAGCGCCTCGTGGCGCACTGACATCACAGATTGGCGGGAGGGGGGGGCGGTAGATAACGCTGAAAGCCTTCCACGTCTCCCCCACTAAAAAAAAACCTTAAAAAAACACCTTCTATGGCTTGCCCGAAGTCAATCCGTGCCTAGGCGGTCTCTCGTGGACAGTGGAGGGCAGTCTCTTGTGCGAGCTGACCGTGACAGCGAGATCTCTTGTGTGGACAGTAGCAGGACAGCCGCTCATATGATCTCACGCTCGGGTTATCTCTCTGTGGATTGTGGCTAGGCAGTCTCTCGTGGGTGTCTGGGCAGTCTCTTGTGAGATGTCTCATTGGCTGGGCAGTCTCTCGTGGGTGGCTGGGCAGTCCCTTGCAAGAACTCTCCGGGGTTGGGCAGTCTCTCTGGGGAGGGTAGTCTCTCGTGAGAGGTATCAGTGTCTTATCAGTCTCTTGTGGTGTGCTGGGTAGTCTCCCGTGAGATGTCTCAGTACCCGAGCAGTCTCTCGTAAGTTGCTGGGCAGTCTCTCGTGAGATGTCTCAGTGCCCTAGCAGTCTCTCGTAAGTGGCTGGGCACTCTCTCGTAAGATCTGTCAGTGGCTGGGCAGTTCTCTCGTAGGTGGCTGGGCAGTCTCTCGTGTAATGTCTTGGTGGTCAATCAGTTGCATGTAGGATGTCTCAGTGCCTGAGCAGTCTCTTGTAGGTGGCTGGGCAGTCACTCGTGAGATGTCTCAGTGCCCGAGCAGTCTCTCGTAGGTGGCTGGGCAGTCTCAAGTGAGATGTTTCAGTGCCCGAGCAGTCTCTCATACGTGGCTGGGCAGTCTCAAGTGAGATGTCTCCGGGGCTGGGAGTCTGAGACTGGAGCATGCTGCCTCTGCTCTGCCCCGTCTGTGATTTTTCCTTAATATACATGGGGTGCATAATGAGTGGGCGGCCCTACACCTCCCAGGGAGAGGAGGGTGGCGGGTTTGGTGCCTCCTCGAACCCTCACCCCGTGCTGGACCAGTTAGAAGCACAGGAGAGGGTGGGGGGCCTCCATCTCTGTGATGGTGGGAGAGGGGCTGTAATGTGCTGTTTATTTGTAAATGTATATTTATTTATACCTCTACCATGTTTAATATTGATGCTTACTACTGTATGTTCCATGGCGTGCGCACCTTGCCAGAATGTATATCTTTAAGTGCATCGCTTGTGGTGTCTGTTCGTTTAGAAACTTCAACTGCTGAATCAGGCATTCAGCAGTTGGACATTCTTCAGAACAGCTGTGCTCCTGTGATTGCTGTATACTCCAGAAGAATAAATCTTCTAATTTGAACATTTACTTCCTGCTTCGGCTATATACTTTACGGAACTTCAAGTGGGAACATTCTTCACATTTTGGCGATGAGAGAGAAAAACAGCATTTCACCATTTTTGCATGGAACTACAAAAAGATATATTCTCAACAGTACCTTCTACAGAGAAAATGTTCCTGCTACGCTTTATCAAACTCCGGTAAAAATGGCCCCTGGAACGACTCGGAAGTGAAATTTTAAAGCTTTTCCTCACTTCTACGGGGTAATTCAAAATTTGCAAACATTCGTGACAAGAATTTTCAATTCTATTAAGGACTAGGAGGCGAGGATTATGCTTTCTCATTTCTTTAATGAAATGCTCAGCAGCCAATAAAAACAATCAAAAAACTACATTTCCCATCAACACTAGAGAATGACCATAGAGATTACGCTATAAAAGGTCCAAACATTAGTCCTTCTTCCTCTTTCTTTGTGGAAACAGTTCCATATCGAAACACAATCCCAAGTAAAGTAACAAAAACAGTTCCAAACATGCCGCAGAAATCCAAAGGATCTTGAAGCAGAAGATCGAGGAACCCTGGGTCCGAGAACTAGGAAACACAGGAGACTCCCGAAGAAGATGAACATCATCATTTCTGGTCTGAACCTGAAAAAGATACAGAGCCGTAACATCCAAATAATGGAGAAAAATCTAAGCAAGTCAGGGGGGGAAAGAACAAGGAGAAATAGACTTGTATCAGAATGTAATCATTATACAGTACATAACAATGCAACAGAGTCATAAAAAAGGGCGGGATAATCCTCGCCTCCTAGTCCTTAATAGAATTGAAAATTCTTGTCACGAATGTTTGCAAATTTTGAATTCTATGTCAGGACAGGAGGCTCCGATTATGCTTGTTTAAAGCTGATCCACCACAACAGAAGCAACACTAACAATAGGTTTATAATAAAACTTTTTGAAAACAGAGTCTGAAGACCAATCTGCAGCTTTCATAATATCAAATAGAGTGACACCCATGGAAAAAGCCTTAGAGGCCATTGCCCCTCTTGCAGAATGTGCCCCAAACACAGAAACATCAATGCCCGCCTCGGACATGAGACAGCGCACCCAGCGAGCCAGAGTAGCCGGTGCAACAGGGCGAAAAGGCTTCTGCAAGGCAATCAACAATTGACCTTGCATGTCCGTACGCAAAGAAGCGGTACTCACCTCATAATCCTTCAAACACTGGACAACACAAAGATTGGGATGATCAGGAAAAGAAGGATACGTAATGGAGGAAGTGTTGGACTTAGTCCTCCTAGAGAGAGTGAACGTAACACCCTCAGGGGTGAAACTGCGACCCGCAAGGTCCAAAGCGCGGATATCAGAAACGCGTTTGCACGATACTAGACACAGTAACATGGTCAATTTTGCAGACAACTGTTTACGAGACAATAAAAGATTAGAAGGCCAAGCCTCCAAAAACCTCAGTACAACAGAAACATCCCATAAAGAAACATATTTAGGAGTGGGAGGTTTCGCAAGACGAATCCATTTAAGCAGTTTGGAAAGTAAATGATGTTCACCAACAGGTTTACCATCAATCTGGACGTGGCCAGCAGAAATAGCCCAGCGAAAACTATTAACTGTCCTATAGGCCAGACCGGAAGTGGCCAGGGAAGTCAAAAAATTAATGATTAGAATGACATCCGCTGAAACGGGATCAACTTCCCGTTGAACACACCAATCACACCAGCGTTTCCAAGCCCCTCGATATCGCTTGTGAGTATTGGGAGACCAGGCATTACTAATGAATTTGGCAGCGTCGCTAGAAATGCCCGGGATCGACCAACGATCCCCGAGATTTGCCATGCCTGCAACTGGAGAGAGCCGGACAGAATGAGGGGATGTGGATCTCCGAGAGGATCCTGCAACAGATTCCACTTCAGGGGAAGAAGGAGTGGAGATTCGCAACACATCTCCAGGAGAACCGGGAACCACGCCTGAGCCCTCCACAGAGGAGCAATCAGAATCAGCTCCGCTCGAAACCGCTTGGTGTAAGCTAGCACTCTGGGAAGCATCATGAATGGGGGAAACGCATAACAAAGAGTCGATGGCCACTGTTGAAGAAAAGCATCCGTGGCCAGAGCCAAGGGATCCGGTCTCCAACTGTAAAACCGGGGAAGTTGCACGTTGAGGCGAGAGGCAAACAGATCCAGGTGACACTGGCCCCACTGCCGAAGAATGGCACGGAAGACTCGAGGATGAAGTCTCCAGTCGCTGAAATCCCGAAGATGTCTGGAGTGCCAATCCGCAACCTGATTGTTGCGACCCGGAAGATATTCTGCAATAACCGTGATCTTCCATTGCAGACAAAAATGCCAAAAATCCTTGGCTATCTCCGCCAATACCTTGGACCGAGTCCCACCCAGCTTGTTGACATAGCGGACTGCGGACACATTGTCCATTCGGAGAAGAATGCAACAACTCGTCTGAAGGGGAGAAAAACACTTTATCGCAAAGGAACCCGCTAGGAGTTCCAGACAATTTATGTGGAGAGACAACTCATGGGGTGACCAACGGCCCCCCGTCGAGACAGACCCGCAACGGGCTCCCCAACCCCACTGACTGGCATCAGATTCGACCACCAGTTCCGGAGACGAACCGAACAGGGCTCGACCGTTCCAGGCCTCCATGTGGTCCGGCCACCACTGCATCTCCCCCCGCACTTCTTCCGAAAGAGGAATCTGATCCGAATAGCGGAGGCCTTTCCGGAGATGCTGAATCTTTAGGCGTTGCATCGCCCTGTAATGTAGAGGACCCGGAAAGATCGCCTGAATGGAGGACGCTAGAAGACCTACCACACGTGCTAATGACCTCAACGACACAGTCTGTTTGGAAATAACAGACGTCAATTCCCTCCTGATGTAGCGTAGCTTCTGACCGGGCAAGAGAAGTTGGCAAGTCACCGAGTCTATCTGAAAGCCCAGAAAATCTATAGATTGAGTGGGGACCAAAACCGATTTCGGAACATTGACCAGAAAACCTAGAGACTGCAAGAGTGCGATGGACCACTCCAGATGCTGCAGAAGCCTGAGAGGACAATCCGCCATAAGAAGAATGTCGTCCAAATATATGATCAGTCTGACTCACCGTGAACGTAGATGTTCCACAACTGGTCTCAGTAATTTCGTGAAGCACCATGGTGCTGACGAAAGGTCGAATGGGAGAACCTGATACTCGTACCAACGCCCCAGCCATTGGAACTGGAGAAATCGACGATGGGGCCTGTAAATCGGGATTGACAGATATGCGTCCTTCAGGTCCAGACGGACCATCCAATCTCCCTCCCGAAGGAGATCCCGCAAAAGATGGATGCCCTCCATCTTGAAGTGTCTGTACACCACCCCGCTGTTGAAGTCTTTCATGTTGAGAACCAGGCGAGACCCGCCTACTTTCTTCTCGACCAGAAAGACTGAGCTGACAAAGCCCTTCGGATGGCGTTCGGTAGGAACAATCGCTCCTTTTTTGAGGAGAACCTCGATTTCTTCTGATAGACAAGCTTGAGAGTGACGGGAAAAAAGCATAGGAGGGGGAAGACGGGTCTGATGCATTGGGTGATAGAACTCTATTTTGAAACCCTGAACGGTTTCTAGCACCCAAGCATCGGTGGAGATCATACGCCAATTGTTTAGGAAAAATTGCACTCTGCCCCCCAACATCACATCGCATGCTTGAATTAGGCTCACCTGTAGCGCCGGAATCTTGGTAATGGCCTTGTTGTCCACCTGATCGCCCTTTGCCGTATTGATCCTTTTCTTTGCGGGACGGGTAGAAATTGGCACAAGTGGAGTATCCTGTGTCATACTGTCCACCACGCTGCTGCGAGGCTCCTCTCTGGGACTGCTGCTGCGATCCACGGCCGAACGAGCGTCCCCGTTGTCGTCCGGCCTTGGCAAAAACCGGACGCATGGCCCGGTGCAAGGATGCCTGTGCCTTATCAATCCCGCTGAAGGCGGACACAAATTTCGTCAGTTCCTTTAAGAATGGTTGACCAAATAATAGGCCCTGCGCCTCTGGACCAGCTTCTGAAGTTGCCAATTCTGCCAATTTGGGATCCAACTTGAGTAGAATGGACCTACGCCTTTCCGCAGAAACTGCGCAATTAACATTCCCCAGCTGGCAGACAGCCCTCTGCGCCCACTCTATGAGCTCATCTGGGTTCACGAGAGCTGAAGCTTCCTTAGCTTTGAAGCCTAGATCTAGGATCTTTGAAAGGGGGCCAAGCATGTCCAGCAACTTATCCTGGCAAGACCTCCAGGAACGGTCCAGGCCCTTCTTAGGATCTTTCGAATATTTTTTGAGGTAGGTGACCATCATCGGGTCCACCTCCGGAGTCTCTGCTAGGTGGTCCGCAAGGTCCGGTCTCGGGCACTCGGAACGTAGCCTGGCCCGGACTGACGCCTCAAATGGTTGGCGAACGTGCGCCTCAATATAAGCTGCCACTGCCGGAGAGGGTAACCACGATGTCGAGTTTGGATGGACAATGTCCTCTGGCTCAAACTTTAGTAGGGAAGGACGCTCAGGGGCGTCAACAAAATGTTCCTTGCGGAGACGCTTCTTGGGAGGGGGAGAATCCTGACCAGAAGAGGCATGAGCATGGTCTGACTCCTCCGTATAGTGTGACGCAGAAGATTTGGGCGTCTCAGAAGCCAAAGTCTTCGCCAGCCTCTGAAAGTCCGACTTATGTGGATTATGGGGCGATTTGGTGGACTTCTGGGAAGGAGGTAACCAGCCCTGTTGCACCGCATACTGATTCAAATGGCGCTTCAGGGGATTTATAGCCCGAACAAGCGCCTTATTTACTGAAAGTTGCACACCCTTATCCAATTCCTCCACCAGATTATATTCAAGAGAGTCATCCTCTTCCTCATTATAAAAACAGTCATCATCTGCGTCATAGTAATCCGCCATTGCACTAGAGTGCAGATATTCAGAGCCCACAAGATGACTGACTCAGATATGTAGTATCAAAGATACAATTAAGGGGGAGTGACCACCCCAAAGCAGGCTAAATTGAGGTTGAAAGAACCAAACTCAAGGCAAAACAAATTAAATGTGGAGGGAGACAAGCCTGCCAACCAAAAATCACTCTAGGCAGAGCCTATGCACACAAATTAGCAACCAAAGCACTTTCCTGTGCTCCGGCGTCGAACGGGGTCGAAAGTTCAGGGCTGTGGGCGTGAGCGCTGGTAAAAGCGTTCCTTCACTGAACCGGCGTGAGGAGAAACAGAGCCTGAAGCCGGAAATAATGCAGCGCGCATGCGCGACGCTGCTGCCACTGATACACCGGCTCGAGAGCGCTCGCGCTCTCCGAGTGAGCCAACGACCCCTGCTCCCGCTCCACTACAGCAACCGGGCACAAGCGGCCAGGCGCAGGGAGGCGAACACACGCTCCCAAGAAGACACGCCGCTAACGGACGCCTGAAAACACCGGCACACACGAAAAGAGGAGCCGAGTGCTCAAAATATACACAAGCACCGCGCACAAGGGTAAACAAAGCAGCGGAATACAAGGCAAGTGCATTAATAATAGTCAACAAATCAGCAATATCAGCAAATGCAGTAGAATAAATGTAAAGAGACTTAACTGGCTGCGGAGCAGCAAAGAAAGAAGAAGAAGGACTAATGTTTGGACCTTTTATAGCGTAATCTCTATGGTCATTCCCTAGTGTTGATGGGAAATGTAGTTTTTTGATTGTTTTTATTGGCTGCTGAGCATTTCATTAAAGAAAGGAGAAAGCGTAATCGGAGCCTCCTGTCCTGACATAGAATTGGCTGATGCATTGTCACCCCCAACAACAGGGCAAGTGTCACAGCAACAAGCTCGCACTTGATCGTGAGGCATAAATAAACGTTATCACGCATGCAAACGTGATCACGTAGAGGGTGGCCATCTTGATTCACCCGGATGCAGCGTTTCCATAGTAACAGTTCTTTGATCGTCTTTAACGGAGACACTAATGCTGCGCTGTGGATTTCAACAACGATACACACGTAATTGTGTATTTACCACAATTCACACGCATAGCGTGTTAATCCATATAACAAAGAAAAAGGACAGAAAACTAAAATTAGCAGCATTCATATAAAGTAAGGTACATTTCTTTATTTATAGTTATTTTACAAAAAAGATTTATACATCTTATTAATTAAAGTGTTAATATTTCATATTACCTATAAAGTAGCATGGCGGGGCGTGGCCAAGATGGCGGGGTGAGCGGACGCTTCCTCCCGTAGCTCCCCCGGCCCAGCTCAGCTCGAGCCCCGATTCCTGCGCTTCTCTCCCCCCGCGGCTGCACTGCGGGCGAGAGAACTGTGCCGGAGTTCTTGGGGCACATTTTGATACCAACTTGACTTCTGTTGCCCCGGGGGAAGTCCCCGAAAAGTTTGCTCAACGATCGCTCCGGGGAGCAGAGCCTGGGTCGCCCCGAGGAGAAGGGCCTGGAGGCGGAGCATATCGCAGCGCTGTCCGCGCGCCTCGGCTGGGCCGAGTGCTGAAAAGCTGGAGACCCCGGGGAGCGGACTAGACGGACTCCGCGGAGTGTGGAAGCTTCCTGGCCGGCGCCCTTGTGGCAAGAACCATCGCTGGACGACAGACGCCAGCCCGGCGACGGCGATCCACCCCCCTGCCTTGGGTGTCGGTGTGTGACGCCTTGCGGACCCCGAGCTTGGAAGTGAAGGACGACGGAGTCTGAGCGGGGACCGGCCCGGGCATTCTGGCCGGTGTTAATGGGAGGCATTGGTTTCGCTCCTTCCCGACCCATTGCTGTTTGAGGGTCGCCCATGGACTTGCTGGCCTAGGCTGCCCTCCCGGGTTCCGCCCTCCCGCCATCTTGTCTTTGTGGAGCTGAAACTGGTGGCCCTCGCCCGCGCCCTTATCACACGGGCGCCTTGGTTCCTCCTGGTGCCTACACATCTGCTGTCCTCCCTGGGAGCACACAGCTGAAAGCCTCCGTTTTGAACATTGCTGACCACCCTAACTGGCTCGATGGTCGTCTCGCCCTGACCCGGGCCACCATTTTGTCGCCTGTGACGCACCACCCTTGTCCTCGGTGAGGCCTTCACATCTGGTGCCCTCGAGCGGTTGGGCACATCCACGGCGGCTGGCTCTAGGCCTCATCCACTGCGGAGGCCAAGATGACTGGGAAACGAGGCGCGGCACGGGGAGATCGCACTCTGCCGGAAATGCTTGGCAGGTCCCAGCAACTACGCGACAGGACGCAGCCGTCCCCGGGGTCCTCCCGGGCCTCAACGGACGCCACCGGAGGCGAACCGCCAGTCACGAGGTCCTTTATGGAGGACTTATTCAGCTCCCTCAAGGAGGAATTCCAGACTCTCAAGACCGAGGTGGCCGGAGAGGTACGTGAAGTGCGTAGGGAGGTCGAAGGCCTGGGCGAGCGGGTCGACACTGTGGAAACGGCGGCCCAGCGTCGCGACGAAGAGATAGTCCACCTCCAGCAGGACGTCCTCCGCCTTCGGGAGCAGTGTGTCGAGCTCCAGGCCCACTCGGAGGACCTCGAGAACAGGTCCAGGCGGAATAACATCCGGGTGCGAGGCGTTCCGTCCGCGGATGAGGGTGCGGACCTAGTGGCCTATCTGCAGGACCTGTTCCGCGACATCTTGGAAGAAGGAGCGGACTTCCAGATCCGCATCGACAGAGCACATAGGGTGGGCCGCCAGCGCCAGTCATCCGCGCCCCCGCCTGATATCCTGGCATTTCTGCCGGATTTCCCCTTAAAGGAGCGCATCATGACGGAGGCCCGCAGGAAGCAACCGCTGTCCTTCCGAGAACGACCCATGGCGCTCTATCAAGACCTGTCCGCCATCACACTGCAGAAGCGCAGGTCTTTCCGCATCGCCACGGACTTTCTGCGGGAGCATGAGACGGCCTATTCCTGGGTTCACCCCTTCCGTCTTATCTTTCGATGGAATGGGGTGCTACATCAGCTGCGCTCCCTACAGGATGTCTGTGGGGTGCTGGGACTTACAGCTACGGAGGAAGAAGGAGCTACGCCCGCATGGAGGCGCCCCGAGCGGCGAGGCCGACGGAGATCGAGGAGGCGCCAATCGTCGGCGACAGTGAGTCGTCCTGACTCCCCTACCATCAGGGCGGATATGGCGGAGGCCCTGAGGACTGCGGCCAGGAACTTGCCTGAATCTAACGGCGTGGCCCAGACGGCCTAACTTTACTCCGGGGGGAGAGATTCTTAGCTTCTATGATGCTGGGCTGGGGCTGGGGGTTGGGGGGTAGCGGTTGGAGGTGTGTGGCTGGACGTCCACTTGACTTTTTTCTGCAGACTCGCCCTCTTGGGCTGGACTGAGACAATGGGGTGTTTTTTCTTGTTTTTGGTTTTGGCTGGTTGCCATGGGTTGGTTTTGGGGGGGTTTAAGAACTGGTTTGGTGCTGGGGGGGTCCCGTCCGATACTGTCCGAACACTTGCGAGGCCGATCCTGGCCTTCCCTGCTCCCCTGCCCCGCGTGCCCCTCCCGCTGATCCCTCGCTTGCTGCATAGCGCTTTGCTTCCCCGTGAGCGATGCCGCCCCTGAAAGTAGTGACCCTTAATGTTAAGGGTCTGAATAACCCTGTAAAGCGTAGGGCGATCCTTTCCCTGCTAGAGGGGTCGCAGGCGGATATTTGCCTCCTGCAGGAAACCCATTTACTCTCTAAGGACTGCCATAGGTTGCGCTCTGCCAAGTTCCCCACGCAACTCTTTTCCTCGGCTGCGACTAAGACTGCGGGGGTGGCCATTCTTCTAGCTAGCTCCTTCAGGGGTGAGGTGTTATATAAACATGCCGAGCAGAAGGGGAGGCTTCTGGTGTATCGCATGCGTCTGGGAGGTGTTGCCTTTACGGTTGGTTCCGTTTACAGCCCGAATGACCACCAGGATCGCTTCCTGGACTCTGTGTTAGTGGACGTTACTGCCTCGCCCGACCGCCATATTATCTTGGGGGGAGACCTGAACATGGTCTTCGACTCCACCCTGGACAGGTCTGCCCAGCGCTTTCCGCAGACGGGGGAGCTTTCTAGAGCGGTGCAAGACCAGATTGCTGAGATGGATCTACATGACCTCTGGCGAACCATGCATCCCACCGACAGGGACTACTCCTATTTTTCCCACGCACACCACACTTATTCGCGGTTAGATTATCTCCTGGTGAGCGGCCCGCTTCGCTCGGCCGCCACGGCGGCGGACATCGGGGTCTTGTCCTTGTCCGATCATGCGCCGGTTTCCGGAGTTTTTGCTTGGCCGGCGGCCCCCCCCTCCAGAGGGATGTGGCGGCTTCGGGACACGCTTCTCCATAAGAAACTGGTGGTGAAGCGAATAGAGGAGGTCACCCGAGAGTACCTGACCCACAATGACAACTCCGATACGTCCCTGGCGACGCAGTGGGCGGCTTTGAAAGCAGTCATCAGGGGGGAGTTTATCTCCATTTCCTCGGCGGAGAATAAGGAGCGCCAACGCAAGAGGGAGGAACTAACGGCGCAGGTCAGGGAACTTGAACAGGTTCACCGCCGGACGGGGGCTCCTCGTGTTTGGAGGCAGCTGAAGGCGGCGCGGAAACTCCTCTCTGCGTTGGACCTAGACCGGGCGGAGTATGCGGCGTTACGCTTGAAGCATGCCTATTACACCGGCGGAGATAGGTGCGGTAAGCTCCTGGCCCATCGGCTCAGAGCTGCGCAGCAACGCAACGTGGTAAAAGAGCTAGTGGGAGTAGATGGGGTCCCGGTTTCCGGTGACGCGGAGGTGGCGGATTCCTTTCGTGCCTTTTACGAGGCGCTGTACGCTGCAGAGCCCTCCCCAACGGGAGAGGCTGAAGCCTATCTGGACTCCGTAACCCTCCCGACCCTGGATTCCGCCCAGGCGGACCACCTGGAGAGGGATATTCACGTGGAGGAAGTCATCTCCGCTATTGCTCGGCTCAAGCACGGCAAGGCTCCGGGCCCGGATGGCTATACGGCCTTGTTCTACAAGACCTTCTGTCCCACTGTCGCGCCTCTCCTGGCTCGCTTATTCAATTCCTTCTCCGACCCAGGAGCTATCCCGCCGGACCTTCTCTCGGCGACTGTGTCGGTTATCCCGAAACCGGGAAAGGACCGGACTCTGTGCGGCTCGTACCGGCCCATCTCGCTTTTGAATGTGGACCTCAAGCTTTACACGGGGATCTTGGCGGCCAGGCTGGGTCTACACCTGCCAGGTTTGGTGGAGGCGGACCAGGCCGGTTTTGTACCCGGTAGGCAGACGGTCGACAACACCAAGAGGGTGACGCACGTGCTGGAAAAGGCCTCACGCGTCCCGGGGGAGCGGATGCTGCTATCGGTCGACGCGGAGAAGGCCTTTGATAGGGTTCATTGGCCGTACCTCGAGCTGGTCCTTGGGAAACTGGGGATCGGCGAGAAGTTCCGCACTATGGTCTTCAATTGTTATAGGAGACCGTCAGCATCTGTGCGTGTCAACGGACACAGCTCCGGCAGCTTCGCCATTGAACGCGGCACGAGACAGGGTTGTCCCCTTTCGCCGCTCCTGTTTGCCCTCTATATGGAGCCGTTTGCCCAGAGGATTCGCGATAACCCGGACACTATTGGGGTGAAGATGGGGCAATACATGCATACTGTCAGCTTATATGCGGATGATGTCTTGCTGACCCTGGATGACCCCAAACGGTCGCTCCCTGCCTGCGTCCAGGAGCTGGACTCCTTTGCCCGCGTGGCGGGCTTTAAGATGAATATGACTAAGTCGGCTGCCCTGGACGTGTCGCTCTCTGTCGACACCAGGCGGGACCTCCAGCGTCTTTTTCCTCTGCAGTGGTCCTCCTCCACGGTGCCTTACCTGGGTATTTTGCTTGCTCCCTCCCTGCCTGCAATGGTCGCCGCTAACTATTCCTCTCTGGGCAAAAAAGTCAAAGACGAACTCGGCCGATGGAACAAAGGCCTGCTCTCGTGGCTGGGCCGTATCGCAGCGGTGAAGATGACGATACTGCCTCAGATTCTGTATCTTTTTCGCGCTCTGCCTATCCAGCCTCCTGTAGGTTGGATACGGCAGACGCAGGCAGACAACTCCCGCTTTGTGTGGCAGGGTCGTAAGCCGCGGATGAAGCGGGTCCTCTCCATGCTTGCCCCGGAGGCGGGGGGTCTCGGGGTCCCGGACCTCCGGAAGTACTTTCAGGCGGCGCAACTTCGGTACTTGGTGGAATGGAGCCGGTGGGAATCGGACAAGCATTGGCTCTTTCAAGATCAGGCAGTTGCGGGCCGTACCCTCCAGGAAGTCCCGTTCCTGCGGCGCACTCACCGCCCGCCTAATCTCTACGCCTCTTTTATCACCCGGGTTCCGCTGAGAGTGTGGGACGCGGTGTGTGAGCTTCGTGAACTCACCACCTTTCCATCGCCATTCACTCCCATTGCTGACAATCCAGACTTCACTCCGGGTCTGGAACCGGGAGCCTTTTCTCACTGGGTGAGTGCGGGTTGCAGGGTGCTTTTCCAGATTTACGGGCCGGAGGGTGTGCTCCCCTTCCAGCAGCTCCGACAGGAGTTTGGCCTGACGGAGGGGGACAGACTGCGTTATATGCAAGTCCGCCACTGGGCTCTTCAACCCTCAGTACGCGACGTCGCTGCCCGTTCGATTACGCCCTATGAGCGATGGCTGGTAACCCGGGCCTCGGATGCCAAGCTTATCACCGACTTGTACAAGTTTCTCCAACCCCCGCCGTTTCATTACCATAACCCAGGGAGGGAGCGTTGGCACAGGGAATTGGGCAGGACCTTGAGCCACAAGGAGTGGGACAAGATTGCGTATCGGGCGAGGCACTCTGCGTACCACACTGGGCTGACGGAGACCTTTACTAAGGTATCCACCTATTGGTATTACACCCCGGAGAGGCTTTACGAGATGCGCAAAATCGGTGATAAAGGTTGCTGGCGCGGCTGCGGACAGGAGGGCACCCTCACGCATATTCTCTGGGAGTGCCCGGTGCTGTCGGCCTATTGGAAGGAGGTCCTGGATGAGGTAGATAAGCATTTTGAGATCGAGCTCCCGCGCTTCCCCGCGTATGTTTTGCTAGGCCTCCCCAATGACCTGATGTACCCGCTGAAGTCCCGTAGGGGTAGGCAGATTGCGATTGCACTAGGTTCCGCGGTCCAAAACATCCTTGTACTCTGGCGCACCCCTACTGCCCCCTCCATCACTGGTTGGCTACATAGGCTCTGGCAGGTACTGGGCATGGAGAAGATGTCGCTCACGGTGGCTGGGAATGTTGACCAGTTTGAAGAGCTCTGGCACCCCTTTTTGGCACTGCTATCCACGGAGTTTCGCGAACTCACATGTCCACGGTACCTGCGACTCCTTAGGCTGACACCGCCGGCGGCTACAGCGGAGTGAATGTGCGGGCTCGGGGGTCTGGGGCTGGGGGTGGGGCGCGGGGTCATATGCTTTTAATGCTGATTTTCGGACGGGGATGTTGGGGTATTGTTTTCTTCTTTTTCCTCCTTTGCTTCTCTTTTTTCTCCTTTTCTGGGGACGGGGGGTTGGAGGGATGGTGTGCTTTCTTTTTTATTGTAATGCGGGACGTTATTCCAGCTCTGCCTTGCTTAGGGAGTGGGGGTCTCCTGGGGGGTCATTCACAATACTTTATTGCTTTATGACTTCTGCCTTGTTACCCTCTGGGGCTTCCTGCCTCCCTCCTTCTCTTCTGAATCGCTGCAACGTTCCGCTTCTTGTACTGTGTATTCGCTTGACCTCCTATTCCCTTCCCCATGCTCTTTTTGTACTTTAATAAAATACTTTAAACCTAAAGTAGCATGGCTTCAAATCAACAGATAGTCAATTTAAACCATTTCCTTCCTGTGCCTGGAAAACCCAAAGAGACTTGGAAAATATAGTTTTGAAAGTTACCTTGTAGCAATAGATGCAGATGATTATTCAACTAAAAGAAAATTAGCTATATTATAAAGCCATTTGGGAAGTGCTGGTCGTCAAATATTTAATAATCATCGGCTTCCATCCCTCCACCTGGAAATGGAGACAGAAAGTATGTTTTTACTGACGGGGTACAAAGATTAAATAAAAAGTTCCTGGAGCAACCGAGTGATATGTTACAATTTTATGAAAGAAAACAGGAACCAAATGAAACAGTAGAGGAATTTATTTCTACCCTCGGGAATTTAGCTGCAGATTGCAACTTTGGAGCTTATCTTGATACTGTGATCAGGGATCATTTTGTTTACAAATGCTCCCATAAAAAAATACAAGAAAGAATCTTAAGCTGCCGTGATCCCTCTCTTTCTGAAGTCATAGACATGCTAAGAGCTTAGAAAGATCAATTGTTTCATCAAAATGTATTACTGAGGAAAGTATTTCTTCAATGCAAAATGACATGCATATAAATGCAATTTATTCCAAAAACAATTTTTTTTAAACCATTTCAAAGGAAAACAATTTCTTCATGTTACAGATGTGGTTCAAGAGCACACCTTGCAAAAAGTCCAGTTTATCTTGCCTTAGGAAAAAGGTGTACAAATTGTCACAAAATGGGACATGTTCACACTGTCTGTAAAAGTAAACAGTCAATTCAAGTTAGTGCTAAACTTCAATGGAAAAGTCTGACATTGACGTTTCTTCTCTTCAGGCTCCTTTACAGAACCATAATATCAACACTGTTGATATCAATGCGTTGGATGTATCTTCATGTATTTTACCAGAGAAAATAATACTTTCTATTGATTCAATTGAAAATTCATCTAACTTTAATCGTGCTAAGGATCCAACTTGTGAGGTCATAGTAGATCAAATATCTTTTAATATGATAGCATATTCCGGGGCACCTGTGACCATTATTTCTGATGTATTGTTCAATGTTCATTGGTCTTCTCATGTGCATTTGCAACCATTAGACATTATTCCAAAGGCGTATGGTGGCAGGATATAGTTATGCTAAGGTATTTTATAACTGATGTTTCATGTTTAGGAAGATGCATAAAAACTAGAGTTTACATTGCTATTGAAGGAAAGAGCATCATTGTTTGACAGGACCTTGCAAGAATGGGCCTAAAGCTAGTCCCTGGTTCGGATTGCCCTGTTCAAATCAATGATGTCTCTATTTATTTTGTGTCTGATAATGAAAATGCTATGATTGATGGCATTATTTTAGATTATCCAGAAGTTTTTAATGACTCAGTGGGAAAAATTAGAAATTATGAACATCTTTTCAAGCTCAAACCAGGTGCCATTCCTGTCATTCACAAGTTGAAAAATATACCACTAAATGTAATAGATGAGTTAAAAAAAAGTATTAGACAAGATGGTGTTTCAAAGCATAATTGAATCAACAGATTCTTCACTATGGGTCAGTCCAATTGTAGTTGTTAAAAAAAAGATTCCAGCATTCGTTTATGTGCCGATTTACTTACTGGCATTTCTGGTTCAAATTCTTTTACACTTCTTGACCTCCGAAGTGCTTATCATCAAATACCTCTTTCTCAGTGTTCTTCAGCTCTCACCACATTTATCACTCCCTTTGGAGCATTTAAATATTTAAGACTCCCGTTTGGTTTGGCCTCAGCGGCTAGTGTCTTTCAGAAATTTATGGATAACCTACTACAAAATATTGATTGCGTTCAGGCCTATCAAGACGATGTACTAATATATTCAAAGAGTAAGGATGAACATGTTCAAACGTTAAAGACAGTATTATCTCGCTTCAAAGATGTTGGGGAAAACAAATGTAAACTTTTTGCAAAAGAAGTGAATTACCTTGGACACTCTATCGGCAAATGGAATTAAACCTAAGTATTCCCTCACCCAAGCCATATCAAATGTTCCCATTCCTAAGGACAAAGACTCCTTAAAATCTTTTTTAGGTTTAACAGAATATTACTCAAGGTTTATTCAAAGTTATTCACAATTAGTTCAATCTTTATGTGCACTTGCAAAAGATGTCAAGTTTTTGTAGTCTCAAGAAACTGAACTTGCATTCAATCTTGTTAAAAAAAGTCATAATTAAAGCTCCTGCTTTGTCCTCTTTTACCCCTGGTTTACATTTGCAATTTCTGTTGATGCAAGCCAGAAAGGGCTAGGTGCAGTGCTTTGCCAGTGGAATGGTGCAAAACAACACACCATTGGCTTTGCATCAGGGTCTCTCAATGGTGCTGAGTCTAATTACAGTACCATTGAGAGAGAAGCCATTGCCAGCTCATGGGCAGTTGAAAAGTTTAAGACTTTCATTTGTGGTTTCCATCTTATACTCCTCAGTGATCACAAGACCCTATTTCATCTACCTAACGGATATGGCACAGGGAAAGCATCGGCCAGAATTGTCAGAATTCTTTCAAGGCTACGTGAATATAATTTCACTATACGGCACATTTCTGGAGGTAATAATTTAAGGGCTGATGCTCTTTCTAGATTACCTTTAGAAAATGATTCAAATGATAAGAATGTTGATGATGTAGAGTGTGTTGTTGCCTCTACAGAGGAGCTAGTTATTTCTCCTTTTGCAATTTTACAATCAGATTGGGTTAAAGCTTATTCTGATGATTCGACTCTCATGGCAGTTAAAAACATGATCATTTCAGGTTGGCCGAAAAAAATGCTCTCTTCCTGCCCTTCTGAAATCTTATTCTCAAGTTTCAAATGATCTATCCATCATAAATTATGTAATTTTTCGAGGAGACCAATGCCTACCTCCTTCTAATCTTCGCATTAAACTTTTCCATGCTGCAACATGGACCCGGTGAAAAGAGGCTGCACCAACGTGGACTGCACCTTCTGAAATTGGTGGTTAGCAAAGGAGAAGGGACTGTGCCTGCTCACAGAGAAGTCGACTCCTGAGTCCAGCAGAAGCAAGAGACTCTAAGGGTCAGTTGGCCAACCTCGTATTTGCAGCACAGGGCCACAACAGCTGAAGAAGGCTTCTGGGCGAGTTGTTAGCAGATTCCTGAACTGCTGCTCCTCGCCTCTCTGCAGCCCAAGGGACCAAGACCCATTGCTCAAAAATTGTCCCTGAGTCTGCTGGACACTGGTGAGTTGTTAGAGTTCATCTAGGTGGCCCAGAACGCAAATACTTCCAAAAGAAGATAACTACTGAAACCTCTGTACCGGGCGACTTTTGCCAAGCTCGAGAGCACTTCGAGGGACATCGACCCTTGTGGTCAGGATCTCCTCACCAAGCCTGTGGACTGAGGAGTATCTCCAGGAAGACCCCCGTCAACCCCACAGCATCTTCGCCATCCTTGAGCATCTTCAGCATTCTGTATCCCTTGCAACGGGACCACTCAATAGAAGTAAATGGCAAGGAGCCACTGACACTGGAACTTAACTGAAGACTGCTTTTCCTGTGGAAGTAATTGTTTCTATGCACCTTGCTGGGCCCCTTGACTGGCTCTCTCCCGGAGGTGGCCCCCTAAAGTAACTCTAAGTAACTGCATTGATACTTACCAAATGTTTGCCTGAGTGCCAAATTAGTTGATTTTTTCAATGCTTGGTTGTAGTTAAGTAAAACGTGTTGATTTACTATACCTTGGAAATTATTTATCACCGGAACCCTTTGGTGGATCTTTTTCATTTTGGTGTCAAAATGTATAAAACAAATCTGATCTATTTTTGTAAATTGGTGTTGGATATCTCGTGTCTGGTGTATGTCTTCTTCAATTCTTTTGATGCTGTTTAAATTCTGTACACTTGTTACTTTGTGTAAATTTGACTGCTCAGAGCCACAGCTACCCAGAATTGAGCTAAATGTTTAAATACAGAACCTACTGGTCCTAAAGTGGCTGGTAAGTATTACAGTATTACACAAACACCACCATGTAATACACCCCATTTCCTCACAAAGGGGAATTATTACAATTGAACAACCACAGCAAGTTATGACTATGGACTACATTACAAATGAAATGTACCTGTATCTGAAAAGAATACTGTTATAAGGATAACAACAGGCACTCTCACAAAAATGGCCCATTTTGTTCCACTATGTAAACTTTGCTTGTACCTGTGTGACCAGGGTCAGGTATATTGGCCGTCTTAAAAACCCTCAATCACGTACATGGTTGGTCGGGCGGTATATCTTGATTGTCTGCCTAATTCTTTAACGTGACAGCATCATCATTGAGTTTGTGGTATGCTAACCTCCACCCGGAGGTAGACCAACTGGTTATACAGTATTGATCAGTGAAAAAATAGTGCTCGTGAGGTGGGTTAAAATTGCCTACGTCTCTCAACTCAAAAAAGTTTATCCAGTTGGAAACGCAGAAGGGTAAAAACAGAGTGGTGTAGGTATTTGACTTACCCCTCTTCTATTGTTGTTATTGGTCAATTAGTACCTATAACTGCGGGAGAGCGAGAAGAAAGAGAACAACACAAAGTCTTAATAATCAAGTAAACGGACAAAGGTGGAGGCATCGTCCTCCTAAACAAAGAAGGATATGACAAGCAATATCTAGACCTCCTTTCTGACGACAAGTTCTACAAAATCATCACCACAGACCTCACCAAAAGGTCTCAACAAACCATACAATTAATGGTTGATGAAGCAGAGCTGAACCTGTGGATCCTAAAAGAATGACGCAGACTTCCTCAAGACTACAACACCAAGAGTGCCGTACTTTTACTCACTTCCAAAAATACATAAAAACAGGACACCACCACCAGGACTCCCGATAGTCTCAGGGATTGGCTCAGTTCTTGAACCACTCTCCCAATTTGCAGATCAATTTCTAAGACCTTTGGTACAGAAGACCCCAACGTACCTAAAAGATACTGAGACTTACTGAAGCTACGGATGGGTCAGTCCTTCCAAGAAGACCACATGTGCCTAGTAGTGTTGGATGTAGAGTCTTTATACAAGCCTCCCATAACAGAAGACACTCAAAACTCTAGAAGAAATATTATTTTGCGAGCAATGGGAATACAAGACACCAAGACACTTCATGCTGGAGTGCTGCAGATTGGCCCTCACCGAAAACTTTTTTGAATAGGATGGAATGCTATATCTGCAACATAACGGCACTTCAATGGGCAGCACATTCACCCCGAGAGTAGCAGGATTATATGTTAGCAATTTTGAAAAATGTGTTCAAACTGAAAGATAACAACCCTTTCATTTCCAAAATCCTGTTTTGGGAACGCTGCATAGATGACAAGATCATAATTTGGAATAACACCTCAGATAGCCTACAAGGGTTCCACGACTGGATCAATACCAGAGACAAATGACTAAAATTCACGTACACGGCAGATCATTGCAAATTGGATTCCCTAGATATCACAAGCTAAATAGAAGACAATACCACCCATACCAAGACGTTTCACAAACCCACTGCAAAAAACAGCCTGCTCTCATATAAGAGTTTCCATCCCCGACCACTAAGAGACAATTTACCATACATCCAGTTCCTACGACTCAAACAGAAATGTAGCAGATTAGGAGACTATAAAATACAGGCGAAAGAACTCTGTCAAAAACTACCAGAGAGAGATTATTATGATACAAAAATACCAAAAAAGAGCCGGGAACCAACCACTGGAAAAAAATGAAGAGAGCAGCGGTCACCACATCCTGGAACATGACTCCTATAACCGGACATTATCCTTGTGGCTCATGTTTTGTGCGTAAACTCACTTCAGTCACAAAAGTACTACACTTAACACCAGACCTGACATGGACAATACAACATCATACTAACTGCAACTCAACACATGTTGTTGTGTGGTGTTTTAGGTTCTGATGGAATTTTCCGGATTCATGCCCTTATATAGGTACAATTCACATTGCCCTTATATATGCATAGAAATCAAGCCCTTATTTACGCATAGCCCATGCTACCCAAATACAGGCATGGTTACTTCCATCCATTCACCAAACGTCACAACGATTTCTTGGAAAACCAACTTAAGCCGTTAGGGAACCTCCCCTTGCTTGGATATTGATTTCTCCAAGAACTCAGTTACTTTACAGTGAACAGCTATTCCCCAGGGGTTCATTCATGACGTTCATATGCCCCACTTTATGTCAACTATGGCATTCCTAAACACCTTCAAGGAATAAATATACTTTCGCTTGCTATAGCAAGATACAGAGGTTCGGAGCAGTTCGAAGACCTACTTGCCCGATGCAGCTCGCTACAGCAAGTGCCGAAGGAAGCCGACTCTTCAGCTGATGCACTGATCAGAAAGCTGCCTTTCTCCTGCCGAGAATCCAGCTCCAGTGTTTCCCGCTCCCTTTGCGGGGTGTTGGGAAATCGAGTCCCTTGAAAGAGATACCAGACCTCCTTCATTCTAAAGGTATGGAGCTGATTAGAACCTAGAGAAACCTTTGGTAGATTCTTGTCAAAAACCAAACCTATGCTAAACAATACTTACTTCTTCCCTCGTACTAAACTTAGGTTAGGCACATTGGGATAGGCGTATTTTAGAAGCACCAGTTGAGTATTTTAGTCTATGTTATTTATTTATGTATTTTTATATGGCTTAGAAACCATACAATGCTCTTACAGTATTATTTCATATTACTGTTTACACTGTACGCATTATACTTTGCAGTCTGCCTAACGATTGTAGCAGTTCACTTCTCTTGCATGAGAAAGAAGACTATTCAATAAACCCTTTTTATTAAAAACACCCATCTCACTATTTCTCTGCAACTCTGTAGAAATGAAGCATGCACAATTTACTGAGGGAACTAGTTATCTATTGACTCTGAGAGATATATTCTTATTCTTGGGAAACAAAGTTGTCATGTTTCTGCGGTTGTCAGAATCTAATCCCTTCTTGTGTATTCAAGAAAGTTTCTAGGGACCTCTGAGTTAGCTGGCACACACACACAATTAAGTTTAGTATATTCGATAGAGAACTATTGACATAAGTCCTATGTCAAATCTATAGGATATATTATTCCAATGCGCAGAGCCTATTGGGAATATAGGAACTAGACTACAATGTGATCTACCTGATCACCTGACCTTGCGACTTTAGATACATCTAAATGATCTGTTGCAAGATAAAACAAAGAATCTGCGAGCACAGGAGCAATGTAAAATGTAAAAGAGCAACTACGAAAATGAGCAATCATTACATAGAACTTAACCACATAGTTGAAGAACTAAACTGGTTAGTTTTGGAAACACTATTGACAAAAAATGAGAATGCAGAGCGGATCCTATTCTAGAACGAACAACTCTGGGTCCACCGTTTGAAAACAGACGTAACAGGATTGAACGATAAAATTCCATGGCACAGCCTATCATGACATCAGAGGGCATAGTGACTAGTACCTATATACCAACTGCCCTCGATCACACAGCCAAGGAAACTAGCCCCTTGAATGTCAGTCATAGAGCTGACTGCTAATAAGAATGAGGAGACAACTGTAATTTAACACACCCACTATACAAGCACGTAGTAACCACCTAAGCGTTCTTGAATACTACACCTAAGGTATCCCCCTCATATTGAATGTATAACCATTAACCTGATTACTTTAAAAGAGTCTCATTGAGCGAGGGAATTCCCCTTCACTCCCAACCCTTTAGGCAGCAGACCGGCACAACATAAGATTCACGCCCTGAACATTACAGAATAACATCACAACACCTTCTATGAGGCATAACCAACCCACTATGAATAACAAAAACGAAGGCACCACACATAGCCTTCTCTCTCTACCTTTCCCACTACAGAGAATGCTCTTTATTTAAATCCTCACCTTACTAAAATCCTCACATTATGATTAGTTTGACAACCAGCGATCTATTTTTCATAAACTTAATAATTAAAACATAGGTAAACTTGGCCAAGAATACGAGGAAACCTAGTCTTTCCACCATCTTTACCGCACAGTGAATATATAATGAAGGCTCCTAACGGGCTCGCGTCAACCGGGGCACTGTTTCCAGAGCGGTATACTCGAGCCCACCACTACGGAACTATGAAACACATGAAGAATCCTGCTCAAAACGTATCGTAACTTTTTGTTTTTTATTTCCTATCCCTCTGCTTGCCTCTTAGCAGGTTATTTTGTCCGCCGGCCCTCCAAGGAAGCCCACAATAGGGATTCCCAGGTATTTATGAGAGATGCGTATCACAGTTAAACACTGCATTTGTAACTTCTAAGCCCCGCCATGAATCACTGCGTTTCCCCTGGGGCAGACAAGAATAACTGTTGCGAGCCTTGCACGCTGATTACTATATACTTAACTTGTGCCCGCAAGACTTTTGTATTAAATCACAGACAAACATAAACACTTGCTACAATCCGACAACGCTCACACTCCCAGGCAGGGAAATGAGTATACCGCCATTGTCATTCCCTTAGACGCATGTTTTGAGCGCGATATTTAAACCGATATCAGGGCACTTCAGAGCACTATGTAAAGAAGGAACAGAATAACGGTGTCACCGATGTGTCTTAACAAATACTGTTACCCGAACGGCAAGCGTTCCCCATTAAGTACCATTAAGACCGTCAATGTAAATGTAAATGTAATTTGTAGTAAAGCGCACTAATACCCCAACTGGGGTGTCCTGGGGCTGTAACGCATACCGCTGTGGAACCCTTCCTGGCTTTTCCCTGTGAAATGTCCACTTCTGGGCACCCCCCAAGGTGAAGCCAGGCATCCCAGCGCTGTTGGGGCCGTTGTGGAGATTAAGCAAGCTATTGCGCAGAGTTGCATAGTGGGACCCAAGATTAGAATAGGCAGCGAGGCGAGAATTATCAGGTCCGAGGAAATTGAGCCCAAGACCCGCTGAGGCAGGAATTGAACCCTGGTCCCGGGCCAGACCTCTGCATCAGGGTCTGCCGCTCTAACCATTGAGCCATACTTCTCAATAAACAGCGGACCGCTTTCCTCAAGGCAAACAACTCCCTCGACCCTTTCCAGTCCGGCTTTCGAGCCAACCACAGCACCGAGACTGCCCTCATCGCAGCCACCGATGACATCAGGACCCTGCTTGACAACGGGGAAACAACCGCCCTCATTCTCCTAGACCTCTCAGCCGCCTTTGATACCGTCTGCCATCGCACCCTAATAACCCGCCTCCACAACACTGGGATCCAAGGAAAAGCCCTGGAATGAATCACCTTGTTCCTCTCGGACAGAACCCAGAGAGTCCGCCTCCCTCCGTTCCGCTCCACGGCCACCGAGATCATCTGCAGTGTACCCCAGGGCTCTTCCCTCAGCCCAACCCTCTTCAATATCTACATGAGCCCCCTCGCCTCCATCGTACGCAAACACAACCTTAACATCATCTCCTACGCCGACGACACCCAGCTGATACTCTCCCTCACCAAAGACCCACCCACTGCCAAAACCAACCTCCACGAAGGAATGAAAGCAGTGGTGGAATGGATGAAGCTCATTCGTCTGATACTGAACTCGGACAAGACGGCGGTCCTCATCCTCGGACCATCCCCATCCGCCTGGGACGACTCCTGGTGGCCCACAACTCTGGGCACTGCACCGACACCCACGGACCACGCACGCAAGCTGGGATTCATCCTGGACTCCTCTCTCACGATGACCAAGCAAGTCAACGCCATCTCATCCTCATGCTTCAACACCCTGCGCATGCTCCGGAAGATCTTTCGGCGGATACCTACCGGAACCAGAAAGATGGTCACCCATGCCCTTGTCACCAGCCGATTGGACTACGGGAACGCCCTATACACAGGAACCACAGCCAAACTTCAGAAAAGACTCCAGCGCATACAGAACGCTTTTGCATGACTCATCTTCAACATCCCTCACCACATCCACATATCTGCCCACCTGAGAGACCTGCATTGGCTCCCCGTTAACAAAAGGATCACGTTCAGGCTCCTCACCCAAGCGCACAAAGCGCTCCTCAACATGGGCCCCGAATACCTCAAAAATCGCCTCACGTTCTACACTCCGACCCGCCAGCTCCGCTCTGCCAGCCTCGCCCTCGCCGCCGTCCCACGGATTCGCAGAACCACCACCGGCGGAAGATCGTTCTCCTACCTGGCCGCCAAGACATGGAACTCCCTCCCAGCCCATCTACGACTGACCCAGGACCATCTCACCTTCAGGAAACACCTCAAGACCTGGCTATTCGAGCAGTAGCAGCACCCTCCCTCCCTTCAGCGCCTTGAGACCCCCATGGGTGTGTAGCGCGCTCTATAAATGCACTGATTGATTGATTGATTGAGTACGCTCTTTTTCACTTCGTCTTTTTTCACTCCACCTTTTAACCTTACTGACTGAACCAACATTTTCTGCCACAACTGCACCTCAAAATCTGTTGCATGTTAAATGTGAGTGTGCAAAATATTCCATATTCTTGATGTGTTTTCGCTGTCTCTAAAAGTAAGACTTCCCCCACATCAAGCATCAATGCAAGAGAGTCATGATTACAAGTGTATTACGTTGAAAGTGTATTACTACGATTTCTCTTTCTTCTCTCTCTCCCACAGTTATAGGTACTAATTGACAGATAACAACAATAGAAGAGGGGTAAGTCAAATACCTACCTCTAAAAGAATACAAATCCGGCAACCTTACGCTATCATAGGTCCTGAAGAAAGCCCCCCGACCTGAACGGGCACAATAGGGCTGGAACATGTCGACCTCCCACAAGGACACATAAGTGCATGAGATCAGTAACTTCATCTCCACACGCACCACTCTGTTTTTACCCTTCCGTGTTTCCAACTGAATAAATTTAGTTCAGAGATGTAGGCAATTTTAACCCACCTCACTTGAGCACTATTTTTATCACAGATCACTACTGTATAACCATTTGGTCTACCTCCGGGTGGAGGTTAGCATACCACAAACCCAATGATGATGCTGTCATGTTAAAGAATTAGGCGGACAATCAAGGTATACTGCCCGACCACCTAGGTACGTGATTGAGGGTTTTTAAAAAGGTCAATATACCTGACCCTGCTCACACAGGTACAAGTGATTCATTCCCTCTTGATTATTAATTAATGCCCGGAAGCTGAATGGATCTCAGCTTCTCTCTCCCTCCTTTGATCAGAGACCACTATGTAAACTGCCATCTGCTTTACCTCCAGCTACTTTTCCATCTATCATCTTTACGTATGAAAAAAAAAGGTTTCAGATATAAATTGAATTCCCTACTGCATTTCACCAGCTGGACAAACTGAAAGTGACATTCAAACCCATGAACAATATATACATTGCTACATGAATGCCACACAAAATGATAGGGTCTTGTTTGTGCCTTTTGTAGAGTTTGCTTATGAAAATGCTCTTCACTCATCAGCTAAAAATGAGCTGTTTTTAGTAATTTTGGAAGGCATCCATTTATGTTGCTTGACATTTTCCAGGCACCACAGTAGCTGTAGGTGCCTGCAACCCCCAATATGGCATAGAGACTCTTTTGCATTCACAAAGAGCGAACTCAGATAAACATACAATTAAATTAATTTACTTTATGCACTGCAGACATGTAAAGCAGGTGCTTGGCTTTGGACCTTTCATGATTCACCCAGATCATTGCTGAACAACAATGCAAAATACATGCCAAAATCTAACCCCAAGATAACCTCATAAAGTTAATGAAAGGAAGTGATATGGCCCAGATGACAGGTCTTGGGTTTCTAATGCACCTAGAGCCGTATTATGCAATGCAGCGCATTTTCCTTGTTAGCACCGGGCACATCCTTAAAAAGATGCGCTCAGCGCTAACAAGGAGAGTGCGCCATATTTAATTTAATGCTCTGCCCCCTGGGCAGCCGCGAAGTCGTGCTGCCTTTTGGGCAGTGCATTCAAGTAAAATATGGAGCGGCTTTGAAGCAGCCGCTCCGTGCCTCACTGTGGAGGCGGCAACCCGCCTGCACTTCTAAGAGGAGAGTGAGAGATCTCATTTCAGGCGCCTGCAGTCAGTGACTGCACCTGCCTGCAAGGGTATGTCTGACTCCCTTACCCCCTCTTTCAGAGGGCTGCCATCAGAGTACGCCTCCTGACAGCTTCTTTTATCTGTGCCCACTTCTATAATATGGCACAGGCGCAGAGGCAAAGGGATTCCCTCATGAAAATGACAGAATGCCCTCTTGTGAAAGCACTGGCGCTACATGTGCACTAGAACTTTCTGTATTACAGAAGAGGCCAAACAAGCGTCTGCGCCCCCTACTTTAACACCAACGTGCCCCGAGGGTGCGCAAAGTGGGCGCACAAGCCTTCTGCTCCCCTGGACATGTTTTGTAATTCGGACCCTAGACTGTTACGTACCTTTCATGATAATCATCCACTGAAACCCAGAGCCTCTACAATACCACAAGGGCTTTCAGCACCCCAAAATAGGGGATAGTTTGTTAAGTAAGGCACATGGACAAGATGTACTTAACATAAGTTTATTTCTGGAAAGAGCACCACCGTACACGCGTCTTCTTGTCACAGCTTCTTCCAGCAACTGTCATGGCGCTAACTCACTAATTCCAAACTGGAATACCGAGTGCATGCCGTGAAAGCAAGAGCTTATACAAAAGTAAACACTTCACATCCTCCTCCTTTAAATATAACAAAAAAACTCTGATACAAAAAAACTGCAAAAATATACAAAGGTAAAATGCAGAACAAATATAGCTTTAACAAATACATGGCCCAAAAAACATAGAGAACAATAAAACATCACAGGATAAAAGGTCAATATGCAAGCTCATTAAGCCCGTTGCTTTCACAAACATAATCAGACATCCATGCAGGTTACTTTTTAATCCTCTTTTCTACTGAATCTGCATCAACTATGTCCTCATGGACATTCACATTCACAGAACTGCCCTCTCTCTGTCTATTGATTCACACCTTCCACATCCCTGTGCTGTTACTTCATTATGAGGATCTTCATCATACATGTTGGATTTCTCTTTACTGTACACACTTTTCTCTCCTTTAAGGATGGAAACTCTATTAAGATGCCATGCTTTTCTATCACTTAATTTCATAGCATTCTTCAAAACCTTTGCAATTTCAAATGGTCCAATAAATTGACTCTCTCCTTTTTTAACTTTCCAAGGCTTCTTGACCTTGACCCACATTGCTACTCTATCACTAGAACCATTCATAGATCCTCTTTTAGTCATACTTTGATTTGTTGTTTTTGTGCGTCTTCTCAATTTTCTGTCTCACCAAATTCATATCCACGTTGGTAGCTGTGGATTCCATAAGCCAAGAAGGATTCCTATTTGTTCTTAGTAACCTACTGTTAGACCTGGGGTTACCAGTCCACACAGGGTAGCTTGGCACAGAGTAGGAACAGCTAATCTTCAAAGGCAATTGTGTTGTGCTTACATCACTCACTCACAGTAACCCAGCGCTCCACCACTGAAAATAAATGACACTACACCAGTTTAGAAAAATACAGGCTGATTTATAAAATTCTCTTCGTAGTTTCTCTTGGTTTCTTAGCAGTATTTAGATTTTGTTCATAAAATAACTCTGCATAACGGACACATTTCTCCCCCAAATGAAAGGAGCTCAGTAGTAATTCTTGGCCCTATATATGCATAGAATAACCCACAGTTTTAATTGAAGCAATAACAATTAGACAGGTTCTCTGCAATTCTTCACGACTGTACCATACTCTGGAAAGATCAGTGTTATTATTGGCAGTAGGCTACAGTGTTTCCGCAAACCTTCCAATAAACCCACCAGTACCTGAGTTCACAGCGGGGCATCTAAATAAAGACAGGCAAAATATTTTGTCAGTTCCTTCAACCATATAGTTTGATCTGGATTTACAGTGGATTGTCAGATTGTCCCAGTGACCTCTTAGGCTCTAAATAACTCTGCATTCAAAAGGCAATCCCCCCTAACCAATGCTTATTTATTCCTGAATTAACCCTGTTACCTCAGTCCTCAATAGCGGTAAATAAAGCCTCCTTCAGGATTCGCTTTCACACAAGCGACTGTAAATAAACAAGGCAGCATCTAACATCAATGAGTCTTGCCCTGGAAGAGATATGGATCGCAGCGCAGGTTAACAGTTGTAGATTGTTCCCAGCCTGCATGTCACTTCGTAGGCACTGTTTATTGTCAGAATTCCTTTTTATCACTGGCAGGCCGAGTAATGCCGATCCTCCCCTCCCGCCACAATTCTTAAGATAGACGCGAGGCCCCCTCAGCTCCTGGGGCCCCGCACTTCATTTCAGGCCTTACCGGGTGTTCAGAAGATTGTCCTGGTCACCACACTCAATCGCGCGACCTGCCCGAGTCATGCGGCAGCTGAACGGTGATGATTCCGGCCCCAGCGCTTCAGCCTCCTCACAGCTGACTGGGCCGGAAATTCACAGCACCTCCCACGGTGCTTCCCTCAGCTCCGTCCTCAGTGAGGGAGGGCGCTAGGCGGGCCAGCCTCTTCCGATACCCGCCCCCTTTCCACACAGCGCTTCCGCATCAGCCCACACGGACCTCCGCGCCTCCGCCTCACGTCCCTCTTCTCCGCCGATGCAAACCGGGCCCTCCCCGCACAATCTCCTCAGCGGGGGCCCGTGACCAGGTGGCGGCACTCCAGCAATATGGACCTCAGTTGCCAGCCACGACCAGGTAGGATACTTTTGACGACCTCTGGGGCACAGGGACCACTTGGGAACAGTAGCGGTAATGCTACAGACCTTCTCCCCACACTCTCTACGGGGGCAGTTCAGATGAGGCCACGAAGGAAGGGGGACAACTGGCCAGTCTTTTTTGAGGTACACAGTGTAAGCATCGTGATGCAAGTACATCCCCAATGGAAGCACAACGGTAAAGTTCAAACAATGATTCAAAGAGAGTTGATGTCAGTTTGAAGAAATTTAATCTTGAGTCATGAAATTCAATCCATAGATATTATATTCATATCATGTCTTGATTTATAAACGGGTAGAACTGAGAGGGGAACGCCTTCGATGCATTTCGGGCTGGTGGCCCTTTATCAAGGAGCGCTGAAAGGGAGACAAAGAGTGCCGTGAGGGCAGAGGTCTAACTTGAAGGGTAACCGTTAAATGTTATCAGTGCCGATCAATAGTGTGGGCGGAATAAAATGAGGGGTGGTGAGAGGAGTGAATGGGTCGGGTAGCGTCAGCGCGTGACGAGGGTAAAGGAAGGTGAGGGAGTGAGGTCACGATGCTACCGGCATGGGCGGTGCGGTAGAACACTTACTTCGTTACAAAGGTGGTAAACCTCGCATAGTTCGTGTAAGTCCGGGCGGGACGCCTAAACTATCTGAGAGCGCAGGGAAGTTAAAAAGGGGCGGATAGAGCTGAAAGTAAAAGAAGGACTAACGGGAAAGGGTGCGGGAAGTAAAGGTCTAACGTGGGGGCCATCTTGGAAGGGTGTGAGAGAGTAGGCAAGAACAATGCAATGCAGGTAGAATACAGTGGAATACATAATGTAACACGAAAAAAGACATTAAAGATAACAACTGAATTCAATGCGGTCATTGAGACCGTGTGGCTTAAGCGTATGGAGACGATATATCCATTCCAATTCTCTTTGAAGAAGGAATTTGCGTGTATCAATGCCTTCTTTTTTCGATACAGTTTCTAGAACGATGAATTGAAGTTGGGCAATTGAATGTCTGGCTTCAGCAAAATGGATAGCAATGTTGGACTTTTCATATTTCAAGCGGATGTTTGACTTGTGCTCATTTAAGCGCGTTTTAATTTTTCGTTCGGTCTTGCCGACGTATAATTTGCCACATGGGCATTTGAGTGCGTAAATGAGATTCGAGGTGTCACATGTGGCGTTGACTTGAAGATTGATGGGATAACCTTTCATTGGGTGACAAATGATGTTTCCTTTTATAATGGAGTTGCAATGATTGCAGTTCAGACATGGTTGTGTGCCCTTATGTGGAACAGGTTTAGGAGTAGGTTTGGAAAGAATTTCTTGGATGTTTTTACTCCTGGAGTATGCAAATAAAGGCGGTTGATGAAAAATGTCCCGAAAGTCTGGGTCCATTTGAAGGATAGGCCAGTGTTTAAGAATTGTTTTTTTGTACATGGTGCTTGATGTGGAAAATTTGGAAACAAGGACCATCCGTTGGTTATCTTGTTTGGACTTTTTGGTTAGGGTTTCTTGTCTTGAAATTTTCGCCACTCTGGTTTGTGCCTCAATGAGGGTAGTTTCAGGATATCCACGGTTTAAGAACCGTGTATGTGTTTCTTTGATACGTAGGTTGGCAATTTGTTGATCTGAGACTATTCGTTTGACGCGTAGCACCTGTGAATATGGTAGGTGTTTTTTAAGGGATCCCTGATGAAAGCTTGAAAAGTGGAGAGTATTGTTGCGATCGGTTGGTTTCCTGTATAGGTCTGTGCTGAAGCCATCAGGTGTAATGATCACATTTACGTCAAGGAATGATATTGCTGTATCACTGATTTGCCATGATAGTTGAATGTGTTCATCCTTTTTATTGAGATCCAATAGGGCATCGTTCAGTGATTGTTTGGTGTTGCTCCAAACGAAAAAGAGGTCATCAATGTACCGAACGTACATTATTATGATGTCTTGAAATTTCGGGTTAGCATAGATGTGTCGTTTTTCAAAGTTCTCCATGTAGGTATTAGCGTATGTGGGAGCTGCGCAGTTTCCCATCGCCATTCCGGAGACTGTAAGTACCATCGGTTGTCATTCTGGAAGTAGCTAGGTTAAAGGGTGAATACCATTAATTCCATGATGAACACTTGCATGTTAGGATCGATATTGCTGTTGAGAAGGGCTGCTTCAATGGCCTCAATGCCTCCTTGGTGGGGTATTGAGGTATATAATGAGCTGACGTCAGCTGTACATAAAATGTATTATTGTTGGTCTTGGATTTGGATGTTTGAAAGTTTGAGTAGGAACTCCGTGGTGTCTTTGATATAACTGCTGGACTTTCTGACAAGTGGCTGAAGGTACTTGTCTATGAATTTGCCTGTGGGCTCGTGTATGGATCCTCTGGTCGATACAATGGGTCTAAAAGGTGGATTGTATTATATTTTGGGACTCATTTGAATGGTTGGACTCCTGGGAAATTCGGTCAAAAGAAAGTTCTTGGTGCGATCTTCAATAATTCCGTTGCGATGTGCTTTAACTACTATTTCCTGCAGGGTGTTGAAAAATTCCCGTGTGGGATTAGTGTCAAGTTGCATGTAGATGGAGCCATCCTGTATGTGTTCTTGGAGTCGTTGGGTGTACATTGAGGTGTCAAGGATGACAAGGGCACCTCCCTTATCTGCTTTAATACATTTGATTTGTGAATTGTTTGCTAGGGATTTAAGGGTATCCCGGTCTTTGGTGGTAAGGTTCTGATGTTTGATTTTTTTGGTGAAGTTCAATTTAGACAGATCGTTGCGAACGAGGTTCTCGAATAGGTCGATGCTTTTGTGGCTGCAAGGTGCTTGAAATGTACTGGAGGGTCGTAATCCATGCAGTTCGTCGCTTTTGGGTGTGGTGGTTGGAGGCATGACATTCACGAAGAAATGGCAAAGTTTGAGTTTTCTCGTGAATTTGAACGTACTAACTTCGAGTTCCAGTAAATTAGTAGGTGTAACCGGGATAAATGATGTGCCCTTTTCAAGCAGATCAATCTGGTGTTGAGGAATGACAGTTTTAGAGATGTTGATTACGAGACGTTCTTTTTGGCTTTGAGGTCCTTTTTGACTACTGTGCTCCGTGTGTTCGGAGGAGTGATGTCTTTTTCTTTTGTTCTTGCTCCTCCTGAGTCTTCGGTTGGTGTTGGACCTGATTCTAAAAAAGGAACCGCAGATGATGTGGCGGTGGATGAATTGGCTTGATCATCGTTAGGTGGTATGGTAACAGGTTTGCGACATTCAATTGCCCAACTCCAATTCATCGTTCTAGAAACTGTATCGAAAAAAGAAGGCATTGATACACGCAAATTCCTTCTTCAAAGAGAATTGGAATGGATATATCGTCTCCATACGCTTAAGCCACACGGTCTCAATGACCGCATTGAATTCAGTTGTTATCTTTAATGTCTTTTTTCGTGTTACATTATGTATTCCACTGTATTCTACCTGCATTGCATTGTTCTTGCCTACTCTCTCACACCCTTCCAAGATGGCCCCCACGTTAGACCTTTACTTCCCGCACCCTTTCCCGTTAGTCCTTCTTTTACTTTCAGCTCTATCCGCCCCTTTTTAACTTCCCCGCGCTCTCAGATAGTTTAGGCGTCCCGCCCGGACTTACACGAACTATGCGAGGTTTACCACCTTTGTAACGAAGTAAGTGTTCTACCGCACCGCCCGTGCCGGTAGCATCGTGACCTCACTCCCTCACCTTCCTTTACCCTCGTCACGCGCTGACGCTACCCAACCCATTCACTCCTCTCACCACCCCTCATTTTATTCCGCCCACACTATTGATCGGCACTGATAACATTTAACGGTTACCCTTCAAGTTAGACCTCTGCCCTCACGGCACTCTTTGTCTCCCTTTCAGCGCTCCTTGATATAGGGCCACCAGCCCGAAATGCATCGGAGGCGTTCCCCTCTCAGTTCTACCCGTTTCTAATTCAAGACATGATATGAATATAATATCTATGGATTGAATTTCATGACTCAAGATTGAATTTCTTCAAACTGACATCAACTCTCTTTGAATCATTGTTTGAACTTTACCGTTGTGCCTCCATTGGGGATGTACTTGCATCACGATGCTTACACTGTGTACCATTAATTAAACGTGCTTCGACGGAAACACGACCCACGAGTGCACACGAACTTATACTACCTTCATCTTCATCTTTTCGAAATCATAGTATCCTAAATTGCTGTGCCCCTCCTAACCTATATCATTCAGTCTTTTCTGAGGACAGTGGTTCTCCCTGTGGACTCCCCAGGCTAATTTCTTCAATTATTCACGAGCAGTTCAGGGACATCCTTCCTAGGGGCTCTAACGGGATTTGAAAGTTACTGCTGATGACCAACACGATGACAGGGCTTAGTCACTAGGCAGAGGGTCACATCAGCCAAGTGGAGTAGCCGGCCCGTGGGACGATCTAACCCCTTCTCAGCGCACCTTCCTCCCCCCACTACCGCTTCACTCCTCACCAGGTTCTACTCAAGCTCTCTGGTCACTTCTAAAATGGCCGCCCTAGTTCTGACTCTTATATAGCCTGGGCCCTGGCTACTGGAATCAGCTGGAAGGTTCTAGAACCTTCCCAGTGTGGTCCTATGGCTCAGGTCTCTGAGGTAAAAATGTGGCAGTTTCAAGCCACCATTTTGTGTGTCTATATTTTCACCATGTTAAGAGAGCACCTAGGCCTCAAACAGTTATAGGGAAAAAGGCACTCAGAACTCTAGGGACAACACTAAAAATTGTAGTGGACGCAAAAATAAAAGAAAAATGTGGAGGTACAAAGGAGAGAAGAAAGAAAAAAGAAATAGGAGGGACCACCCAAAGGGCTGACAGGTCTAACACCTACCTCTCATGATTTCAAAGGGAGCATGCCCGGTCAAATCATTGCTAGTGGTCCTATACATCCACACAGTCTTGTATGCTTTAACTTCCCAGCCATCATTCTCTAGTCCAGCAATCTGGCACCTTTACAAACTCTGTTAAATCTTTCTATCATACCATTACCACTGGAAATATAGAGAGTTATGGTGCGATGTTTAATGCCACTTCTCTGGAAATAATCCTTTGCCAAGTTAGATAGAAACTGTACACCATAGTCCATGATTATCTGGACGGAAAGCCCTTCATCAGTAAGTACACAAACCTTGAAGGATAACACAGTGTCAGTGTCTACCTTGTCCACAATCATTACAACAGGCCACCTTGAAAATATGTTAATGGGTGCAACAATGTATTTTGAATTAGAACCTATTGGACCCATAATGCCCATAGCAATAGTCTCCCATGGGACTTTTGGGATTAAATGTGCACTCATGTTGGGCCTAAGCGTCTTTATTGACTTGTCTGCATTAGCACGGATATATGATTAAACAACTACTGCCTAAACCACGAATTCCTTAACCACGAAGACTAAACAACGAGCAATGCCACGCCACTACATTTTATACCACGAGTTCCTAAACCACGAATTTAACCTCCTCGTGACTGCCCAATAGATGGCACTATTGTAATAACATTACTTCTGTCTGTGATGCAGAATACTAGTCTTTGATGTGTTTTATGCTGAGTTCTTTTACTTTTTCACTTTTCTCAGAACTGTTTTAACATTTTTAGACCGCTATAGTAATAATGCCCTAATGACATGATGTGTTCTGTGTAACATATGTTGTCATAATATATGATACAATCACTTTTAAAATAAAAAAATAAGAGGAGAAACATTAAAAACAAGAGTTAAGAGTGTTGATTTGAAGATGATAACATTTTATTAATGGAATATTTATGGAAATGGTGTGCCCAAGCATTCATTTGAAATTACTTTATTACTCCTGTTATTGCACTGACCAGGGATGTAGGGAAATATAAACTAGGTCTATCAATCAGCTTCTGCCAAAGGTATTAGGTCAATGCCTAGGTCTGCCGAAGAGCCTGGGATGAAATCTTCATGCAAACAAATGAATAAACTGTCGAACGACCATCTGTTGGCCCCCCTCAGACCATTCATCACGATTAAGTGCATCATACGAACCGCACCTTCCTCCTGTAAACACAGAAAATTTACTTTGCCTCAATACATATGACTGACATCTTTAGACAGTTTAAATACAATTTCTTCACAGCTTATTCCCCCGATGTCTGTGACCACACATAGCATCTACATGACCCCGAAGCCCAAAGTTCATCGGATGATTCATGGGAAATGCCGCTGCAGATACAGCTGGCAGCATGAAGGGGGCGAAGATTGTGTGGCAGAAGGAGCAGAGGGGAGGAATGAGACTCGTGCTTTAGGAAAGTAGTGGTTTAGGAAAGTCGTGCTTAAGGAAAGTTGTGGTTTAGCAAAGTCGTGGTTCAGGATTCATTGTTAAGGTAATTCGTTATAAAAACTTTGTTGTTAAGGATGTTTCCCCATTAGCACATGTCACTCAGTTCTTGACTAGTCGCTCAATAAAAATATTCAACCCTGGACACCAAAATCCATTCTTTACAGATTGTTTTGTTCTTACAATGCCCCCATGTTCTTCATGACACTGCATAACTATCAACTTTCTCAGTTTGATAGGGAGAACAGATCTATATCCTCTCTAAGTTATACCATTAACACAAGATAGTTCATTTCTTATTTCTCAAAACACCGTAAATCAGACTTTAACATGCGCTTTGTGGGCCAATCCTTTTCCATAAACTTCAACACATTCTGCAATATTTCATCTTTAGCATATTCTTCTAACCATATCGCTTTTTCTAAAGGTGGAATACCCTCATCATGAACTAAAGCAATTTGATATTCATCTCACTCCACATGCACATCCTCTTTGCTAGGCAAAAGCATTCTTGATAAAACAAAAAATCCACAGTAACATGTTCTTTATCCGGAACATACAATATCTTGTTTACAAAATCTTGGAGTCTCATCGACATCCTAGCTATACCTGCGGAAGCCTTGATCATCTCTTCAGCGGTAAGTAGACGTACCAAAGGTTTATGATCACTCCTTATTTCACATTGCTTACTTCACACAAAAGGCCTAAAGTGCTCTAAGGCCCAAATGCAAGCCAAAGTCCCTCTTTCAATAACGGAGTATTTTTCCTCAGCTGGCTTAAGAGCTCTGGAAGCATGCGCTATATTGGATTTCACACCTACTTCCAACTTCTGGCCTAGAACAGCACCCAACCCCTAGAACTGAAATCTGTAGTGATACCGCAAGTAAGCTGGGGGTCAAAACCACTCAAAGCTGAGACTTTAGTGATTGCTAATTTAACATCAGTGAATTATTTGTCACATTCTTCACTTCAAACAAGTTAGCTTTTGTTTTTAAGCATTTGTCTGGTGTTATACGTCCTGTATGGAAAACATGTGTATGTACTTGGAATAGAATTCTGTGAGACCTAAAAAGTCTAATCAAATTATCTTGCGGTGCTCCAAATTTGCAATCTAGAAACATGGTTCTAAGAATCTCTGCATAATTGTCAATGGATTCATCAGTCTCTTGTTTCCCCTGAAAGAATTGTTATCTTACAATACCCACACATACCTTGGGAGAGAAATAACTGTCAAAATCTGTAATAGCACATTTCTATCACCCTCCCTTTCAGCCCTGGAAATCTGATTAAATGCTTTAAGACCTTCTGAGTTTATAAAATATAGAAAACATTTTTTTTTCTGTGCATCAGACATCTTTCCTTGTTCATCAAGAGTATCAATGTATTTAAAAAAACAAGTTTCCATTCTGCCCACTTCATGTAAGGTGCACGTACACCCAGCAGGCAAAAGTGATTGGGGGGTAGCTAATGACATTTTTTGTGCACACATGTTAATACTTACTAACAATGACAAGCAGGGACTAGTTCACTGTATAAAACCCAACAATGTCCGCTCTTCACCCAGTATAATCCAAGAGAGAAATCACAAGGGAGTAGTTTACTGGTAATTGCCCACAGCGTCCATTCCTCACCCGTGTGTTAAGGAAAAAATGTACCTTGAAGTAACTGCACTCGCCGAAAGAAATGTACAAGTTGATAAACACTTTCACAGTAGTATGCAGGAAAGTTGATCAAAGACTCCATTGTAGCTATCGTCCAGAGGCTTCTCGGATAGTGGAGCAAGTCAAGCCTGAATGGGAAAAGTGTGCTCCTCAATGTCTCTGAAGTGGCCTGATGCATTGCTGTCGGTGTTGATGAGTATGCGCAGTACCCCAGACAGGAGAACAGGTCTTTCACCTCATGGGATACTGATGGGAGGACATGAGGTTACCAGCGGTTCCATCAACAGCCTTGCTTAGCATCACCGATGATCTGATCCTTGATTATTGCAAGAGACTAGCTGATGTCCTCCGTTCTGTGTCCCATCAGGTGCAGACTGCTGTGGTCCCGGCTGCAAGCGACCTCTGCCACGACTCTTGGACCTTCAACTTGCAATGCAGCACAAAGCATCTTCATTATTTCACTATGGAAATGCTTTCCTCTGTCTGATTCCGATGAGGTTGGAATCCCAAACATAGGTACAAGTTCCCTCTATAACAGCTTTTCTACTGTGAGTGTATCACACCTACAAGTAGGGAAAGTCTCTACCCACCGTGAGAATACACACACCACAACCAAGATGTACCTCAACCCGTTACATCTAGGCCTTTCAATGAAATCCATTTGCATCCTGTTGAAAGGCCCCCACACCTCCCAATGTGACTCATTGTGACCACAGTTTTCTTTCCAGCATTCATTTGTTGACAGATAACACATCTCTGACACACAGGGGGGCGGAGCTTGCCGGCGTCAATGGTGGACGCGTGAGCGCTTGGCTCCTCGCCTATGCCCCTTTAATATCCTGAAACCTCATCCTTCACAGTGTCCAGTCTAGCCCTAATTGCTCTGTTCTCCCCCCGGTGGCCCCCGGGACCTTGAGGAAGTGTTCGGAGCCCCGGCAAACTGCGGCTTGCGGCGAAGGAGAGAGAGTTGCCCGGCGGCGGCGGACTGGGCCTGAAGCCGCGGCCTGCCCTGAAGCGCAACCGAGCGACGTCACCTGACGTGCAGCCGGAGCTGCGTTGCACACGCCGGGGGCTTGGTTCCCACCTGCGTAACCGGAAAATTTGGAAGGCGGTTTCCGGCGCTCTTCTTCCCCCCCTCGGGACTACTCGGATATAGAGGCACTGTACCTGGCGGCTCCCCCGCTGGTCGCCCAGCAGCGCAGACGAGAAAGGGATCGAGGTGCACCCCGGGCGACGGGCACTGGCGGGCCGCCCCTGGTCCGGCCTGCACTGGACAGAGTGCTTGGCGGCAAGGGACTACGCGCGCCGGGCAGATACCCGACCGGAGAAGTGCTGCCTGGAGCATGGTGACACCCACGGGAGACCCGGAGATACTGCCTGATATTTGCCGCCGCCCAGAGCTACAACAGTGAGTACGCAGTGGGGACCCAGAGACTTGGTGGTGTATTAGCCTGGGACAGAGCTTACTGCGGACCCCCCCACGGCTCTGCCCGGTTTTCGGCCGAGTAGACGCGGTGGCGAACGACGACATGGAGGAGCGAGGAGACGGCCCTCGACAGTGACCAGGGGCGGGCCGCGGGCCCTCACGGTCGCCGCCATTTTGAGACCTGGCCTTGCTGGAAGTGGTGCTGGCTCTGGGGTAATTGCGCACTGCGACAGCGGCTGGGCTTGAGAGTAGATCCACGACGGCGCTGGGCCGTATTGACCTGGGCAGTTGTGGTGATAGAAACAACTGTATCTGCTCGCCCTGACTAAGGTGACTTGTCCCTGGAACCTTGGGGAGAAGTGGGCCCCCTGGACTTGGACCAACTTAATACTAGGCAGACCCCTGGCATAAGAGGCTCGGAGCAGAGAAGCTGTGTTGTGCAGTATAGGCACTGCGTGATCTGTGGAGCAGAGCCGCTGCTGACCGCTGCTGGGCACCTTTCTGCTGAAACGTGCAGCAGGATACCAGAACTTGAAGCCCTTACTGCTGGGTGTCCTCACGGGCGGCCCAGTCATGGACGCGGAGAGTGTGTAGTCTTCCGAAACACGCGGCGCACCCCTGGAACGCTCTAACAGTGTGCAGAAGACGGCGCGGCGGGCCTCTTTGATGTCCAGCAGAATAGCCATGGGGAAGAACGACAGAACGCAGGCTAAACTCTCCTTTGAGCAGCGTCGGACCAAGGGGACGGAGGCGCCAGCTACGGAGGCGTCCCCGAAGGGGGCTGCCTTGAATGGATCGGCGGGCACTGAACTCCGAGACCTGCTGGTTTCCATGGAAAAGAGAATACAAGACAGTATAGCGTCCATTGGAACCAAAATTGATGCCTTGTCATATCGTATGGACCGCATGTCGGAACGTGTTGACAAGCATGCTGAACGTCTCAACATGGCGGAAAGACGGCTTACGGAGGCGGAGGAGGAGCAGACAGGATGGGACAAAGACAGAAAGCAGTTTGGCAGACTTCTACAGGTGATCCAAGACAAGTCAGAAGACTTGGAAGCGAGGTCACGGAGATCTAACATTCGTATCACGGGAGTGGCGGAGACCACTCAGACCGGTAAAATGGAGCTCTTCGTTGAGAAACTCTTGAAGGTGCTGCTTGGAGAGGAAGTTTTTTCGCCCATGTTCATTGTTGAGAGGGCCCATCGTACCCTGGGTCCTAAGCCAAAGCCAGGCGCACCCCCCCGCCCCATAATAGCAAAACTTCTGAACTATCGAGATAGGGACACGGCGCTACGCTTGGCCAGGGACAAAGGCAAGCTGCAGTACGAGGGCATGGACATCTCTCTTTACCCGGATTTCACCGCCAAGGTACAGGAGGAAAGGAGACAATTCGCTCCTTACAAAAAGCAGCTGCGTGATCTGGGCTTGGACTACGCCATGATGTACCCCGCAAAGCTCCGGATCAACAAGCAGGGACATTCTCACTTCTTTACGGATCCTAGAGAACTCCAGAAGTCCTTGAAGGAGTGGTCCAGAGAGTACAAGGACGCCCAGAGGAACCGTAGCGACGACACTAATGTTGCCTCGCAAATGGATGAGCAAGACTGAACAGGCAGTAACTTTGCGCCATGGGCGACTCTCTGTTCGGTTAGGAACATTCCCGTCTTGAAGACTCGTACAGCGCGGGGGGGCGGTGAGGGGCAGCTTTGACCTGTATTGGCGACTTTCAATGGACCACATGCTGGAGGAGCCCAACGGGCACACTGGTGGGTGAAAATCCGCTGCTTTATTTCTGTGTTTGGTATAGTTAGGAGGAATCCTTGCCCTGAGCCGACACTCCGTGTCGATGATCACTTTACATGAGAGGGTGGCTGGAGTGACGGAGGACCCCGGGGGGCCCTGAGACACTGGAGGGCGAGATAGTTCATATCACCTGACTTGCTGTTCTGGGCCACGCTTATGGCACTGAACTATCGGCTGGGGCCAGGCAAAGGGGCGCGCTAGCTTTGTGGTGTTGTGCAGTTGGGGAACTGATTCTGACTGGCAATTTCTGCCCCGGCGCTTTTGGTTGTTAGGCTCTGCTGTGAGCCAGTTAAAGGGCTGATTTGAGTCCGTTATTTCTGGGATGAAGGGGGGCGGTTTTGGGTTCTGTCTGACCTGGTTGGGGGTGGTCGGCTGTGGGTGGGTTGGGGATTGGATGGCCGGGTTGGGGGAGGCCTACCATATGCGGGGAGGGTACTGTGATGGGGAATGCACTTACTGTTTAGTTTGTGGGGATTTGAAATTAATGCCATGCACTGCGTTACCTGAAGATATGACAAACATGAGAACATGCAATGACAGAATTGCTATCTGCTGCCTATGGTGTTTACTGTTGGGATGACTAGCGCTAATGGAGGGAACACTGCACACCCCGCTGGAATTAAAGATGTTGACATGGAATGTGCGGGGCCTTAATGATTACCGTAAATTACGTAAGGTCCTTAGCTACATGCACAGACATCATGTTGACCTAGCACTTCTCCAGGAGACGCACCTCCCACTCACTAGCAGGATGTTGCAGGCCCGGGGGCTCGTGGGACACATTGTGGCGGCAGGGTTCACGACACACTCCAGAGAGTACTTACCTGGGTCAGCCCTACATCCCAACTAAAGCTATTCCCGCTGGTATCTGACCCTGAGGGTCGGTTTGTAATTACTAGAATACTTTCGGCACAATGCAGAACACACGCTACCACTAGAGTGCTGTGGGGAGGTGACTTTAACTTTGTTTTTGACCTTGCCCTGGATAGATCCTCAGGGCCTGTTCGAAGGCCTGTAGCCTCAGCCGCACACATGAAGGCGGAATTAATCAAATTGGACCTGGTGGATGTGTGGAGAAGCAAGCACCCCACGAAAGGAGGCTTCACTCACTATTCCGCCTTTCACAATATTCATACCAGAATTGATTACTGGCTGGTATCACAGGCTATGATAGATAGCATTCGGAGATGCAAAGTGCTCCCCCGCACTCTCTCGGACCACTCCCCCATACTGCTGCATCTGGCCACCCCAAAGAGGACTATCCCCCCCTTTACCTGGAGGTTCCCCCCCTATTCCCTGATGGATGATGCTTTTCCAAGTGAACTGGCGGACGACATTGATACATTCTTTGAAACAAATCTGGGTACGGTAGACAGCTTTCAGACTGTGTGGGACGCGTTTAAGGCCTACATAAGGGGCATGGTGATGTCCAAACACTCGAGTGTGCTTAGGTCTATTAGACAGGATTTGACAACTCTTGAATCACAACTGTCGGAATTGGAGGGGCAGCAATTGGGTGACCCTGGGTCCAGCACTGACTCCCAACTTAAACTCCTGCTGACTGAATACCATGAGCTAGCTGACAGGGAGGTACTACACATGGGCAAATACGCGACGGCGCGAACTTACGGGGAGGGAGATAGACCGGGGGCACTCCTGGCTAGAATGGTACGTGGTACCAGAAGACCTCTTGTGGTGGACGAACTACACACGCCAGAGGGAGAAGTAATCTCGGACGAGGAGGAGATCCTCCAGACCTTTCGGCAGTACTATGCCGAGCTGTACAAGTCCAGATCGCTGCGAGTTGAAGAAGAGATAGATGAATACCTCGAACATATCGCCATGCCATTTTTACCGAACTCAGACAGAGAATTCTTGATGTCCCCTGTTGGAACTGGCCCTTTTTGCAGGGTCATCCCCAAACTTTTTGCTTCGTCCTCCCTTATTTTTCCTGACCCGTGGCTGTTGGCAATAGGACTCTGCACACTTTACCACTGCTGATCAGTGCTAAAGTGCATATGCTCTCTATGTAAATTGTTATTCTGATTGGATATACATGTTTGGCATATTTGTATCACCATGAAGTCCCTAGTAAAGTGCACTGGGTGTGCCAGGGCTGGTGATGACAAATGCTACTAGTGGGCCTGCAGCACTGATTGTGCCACCCACAGGAGTAGCTCTAAAATGGTGTCTCAGGCCTGCCACTGCAGCGCCTATGGGCAGTTTAGAACTGCCATGTCCTCCTGGTCAGTGTCCCCACTGACCAGGCCTAACCCTTCCCTTTTTCGTGCACATCAGTCACCCCTATGGAAGGCCCAAGGTACCCCCCTGGGCAGGGTGCAGTGTATGTGAAAGGTAGAGCATGCACTAGTGCAGGTGACATGCTCTGGTAGTGAATTACAGCCATTTTCGTTTTTCACTATTGTAAGGCTATCTTGCTCCATAGGTTAACATGGGGGATGCTGGCTACAGTGGTTAACAGCATTTCTTCCCATAGGAACAAGATAGGGCATAAGTATCTAGTATCCCTGAACTCAGAATTTAATAATACATCTTTTAGGAAAGGTGGTTTTTAAATCCTGTGTTTGAGAACAGCACTTTTAGAAAGTTGCTGTTCTCTTGTCTGACCCTTCTGTGTGCCTGGGCCTGTTTGTGTATTGACTGTCTGGTTTGTGAGTGACAGGGGCTGGGGAATTCCCCCAGAGGCTGGATGAGTCAGCACTAGGCTGAATGAAGCAATTGCAACCTGAGTGGTGGGAGGAGTTAGCACCTGGGCTGAATAGGGCTGTGCCTGCCTGCCACAATGCTGGCTCCACCTCCTGCTGGGCGGCTGAGGACCCTGCCCCTCACTCTGAAAGGAAAGATGCAGCCAGCAAAACAAAGTACTCAGGATCCACCCAGAACTGGTTCAGACCGGGCTCAGGGCCCACATGCACAGAGAGAACAAAGACTTTAGGGGTATAAGTACAGGACCCCTGACAACAGAAAATTAGATCATCCTGGAAATCAAGAAGGAACCTCTGCCAAGGAGAAAGCTGACTCTGAAGAAGGAAGACTGTCCTGCTGTTGCTCTGCTGGACTGACCTGCTGTTGCTTTGCTGCCAAGGAGAGGGGAAGGACTTTGCTGTGAGCTGTGTCCCCTGTCTTGAAGGAATCTCCAAGGGCCTGAGAAGAGCTGGCTCCCTGTTTTGAAGTCCCAGGAACAAAAGGACTTCACCCCCAGTCTCCCTGAACTCTGCTGAGAGAGTTCTGTCCTTCCTAGAGTGCTTGATCCAGTTGTGGGGCCTCTGGAGGTTGAACCTGAGCTGGGAAGCTTGAGACTAAGCTGAGAAACCTGTGAAACTGAAAAGTGTCGCATCGCTCGCTTGCGGAGCGCATCCCCGACAGTGCGAGAAGTTTCCCGCCGTTACGAAGGTCGAGATCGGCGCAGCGCCTGACGCCGCTGCCGGAGCCGTCGCATCCTTCGTTTGCGGAACGCACCAGACCGGTGCGGGAGAATCGAACATCGCTGCGAGTGTCGTCGCAGAGCCTGTCGTCGCTGGGTGAGATCGCCGCACCGCTTGCTTGCGGACCGCATCACGTCGCTGCGAGCACCGTCGCAGAACCATCGCATCGAGGAGCTGCGAGAGAGAGGATCACCGCTGGACCGCGCATCGTCGCCCCGGAGATCGTCGCAGCCCCTACGAGATCATCGCATCGTGCCTTTTGCGAGAACAGACTTCCCACGGAACCTACGCACCGGAATCTACGCAAGCTGCCTTCCTCCCCATACAGACCGGATTCGTCGCAACACGCCCGCTGCTGCAGCGGGGCTGTCGCATCGCCTCCCCAGGGTCTCAGGAGTGACGCATCGCTTGTTTCCACCGCACCAGCTTCCTGCTTGTGGAACTTTGTTGCACCTAAAAGGTACTGTGAGTAAACGTGACGCAACTGTGAACTTTTCACGCATCTGTGGATTATTTTAACGCAACTTAAAGAACTTTGATTACAACCTGAAGAACTCTTTTGAAACCATATCCTTGAACTGTGTATGTTGGATTTTTGCCGCTTTGGTCTTGTGTAGTTTAGAATAAATATCTTTATTTTCCTAAACTGTTGTGGAATCAGTCTGTGGTGTTTTCACTGTGTTACTGTGAGTGTTGGTACAAATACTTAACGCATTGCCTCTGGTTAGCCTAGACTGCTCAGGCCAAGCTACCTTGAGGGCGAGCAGGGGTTATCTGAGAGGGTTATCTCCTTGTCCTGACTAGAAGCAAGGGTCCCTATTTGGACAGTGGTACCTACCTCTGCCAACTAGAGACCCCCAGTTCTAACATTGGTGGTCAGGCGGTGGGATTTGAACTTGTATTTGTACTTGACCCACAGTAATTGGTGTACATCACTAGTGAGTGCAGACCACTACGCCACCGCATACTACATTTTTTATTTTTGATCGTAACCCCGAAAGAATCCAAGCATCATGTCTCAGAATGGTAAACCAGCAAGTGATGTTGCAGAACTGGAGTTTGATATTGAAATGTTAAGTGATTACAAAGTAGGTCAACTCAGGCAGTTCTGCAGGAACTTTGGATGCCCCATGAAGCGCCGCTCCAAGAAGGAGGAGCTACAGGAAGCCTTAAGGGCCTGGTGGGAGACCAAAAAGGCTGGGGAGACAGATGATGCAGAAGTGGATCAGGATGCACAAAGGGATGGTTTCAGGCCTCAGGATCTGCCTGTGTCCGGAGCAGCCTCAAGGGCTGGCAGCAACCATTCAGCTGAAAGTTTTTCCCCAGAGGAGTTGGAGGAAAACCAAAGGGCTAGAGATCATAAATTAGAAATGTTGAGGCTTGAAATGAAGATGAAGCAAATGGAAAGGGCGGCGGAGGAGAGCAAACATGCCCGTGCCCTGGAGGAATTGAAATTGTCCTTGGCCCATGAATTACGAATGAGGAAGCTTGAGATAGAGCTCAAGAGGCGTGAGGCCATGAGGGTCTCAGTTGAAGAAGAATCATGGGTAGCTCAAGAGAGGAGCTTTGCTGAGTTGGAGGTGGAGTCCAGCTCAGATAGTGGCAGCAAGATTATAGTTTCCAGTGCTGAGAGAAAGGTACAAACACCCAGAGATGTGGCACCTGACTTGAGGGAGGGGGTCGATATACACCAGGGGGTTCAGGTTTATGATGTAGTTCCAGTGGAGTGCAGTGTCCCTGAAGTAGATTGGGGGACTGGCACAGGGGACCATATTCCCAGTGGTGGGAGGGACACTCTACTGACTCTAGATGAGAGGTACAGGGAGAGGGGTTCCCCCGTGGTAGAAACCTTGGTGTGTGTGTGTGAAGACCAGCCAGAACAGTGTGGGTTGTGTGACAGAGACAGTCAGATACTGTCTTGCCAGTCTCAGGAGAGTGGTGTGGGGTACTTGTGTGAGGCACTGGAGGGTGAGGCAAAGGGTAGCTTGGTTAACAACTGTGGGGGGCTGTGTGATTCATTTGATGGAGAGCATATTTTAAGTCCCTGTTTTCCAGAGCTATGCCAACACCCGGTGGAGTGTGAGTTCTCTGACCCCAGAGAGCTTGCGTTGGAGGCAGACCTCTTGGTGAATTCCAGAGAGTCTGAGGAGGCATTGGGGAGTGATCCCAAAAGGAGTGGCTTAGATATCTTCCAGACCTGTGAGGTGGAAGAGGTTCAGTGTAGCCCGGTTAGGTCCCAGTGTAGTGGGAGGGGTGTAGGGGCTCATGTCTGGTCTCAGTGGAGAAGGAATGAGTGTGGGACGGTGTGTCTCACGGTGCCCGAAACCCAGTCTCAGGGCCTGGAGGGTTCCTTAAGGGAACACCAGGTTGGGGACCTAGACTGTCCTTGTAGGCCATTTGAGGAGGATCTACCAGTGTCTGTCGAACGGGGAGTGCCTGTAATCAGGCCTCCATCAGTTCTGGTGTTTGGCAGTGCCGCTCCATTTGGGAGGGTACAGAAGTCCAGACTGAGGGGTGAGAGGGGGAAGGAGTCCCCAGTGGGAGAACCAGTGGGTCAGGGACCAGTCAGAAGGACTGAGTCTCCCAGGAGTGACCATGGTGACACCACTTCTGTCCTGGGGGATCTTCCCACACTGTCAGGTGGACAGGGGTCGGGAGATCTGCGCCAGGCAGACTGTCACAGGACGCATGAGTTGTGTGTCACCCTCAAGGGGGTACTATGTGAGTCCCCAGAAGTCCTGGCGTGCCAGGCGAATGCACAACCGCAGGTTTTGGTCCCTGGGTTGGGAGATCAGGTTCAGGATCTGCCTGACCTGGAAGGGAGGACATCTGTAACCAGTGTCCTGACCAATATGGTTCCCAGGGGTACCCCTCCAGTAGGGAGGGTGCAGCGCTCTGGAAGGGGGTGCAGAGGGAGGGAGCACTCGCCTCTGACCCCGGTGCAACCTGAGGGGTTAAACCCTAGGTTGGGAGACCAGTTGCTGGAGGGAGGTCCTGAACTGGTAGGAAGGTTGTGTTCTTGGTTGTCTTGGTGGACGGATACAGGTCCGGGACTGGTGGGTCAGTGCCAGAGTGTCAGACCTGACCTGACAAGAAAGAGAGTGGACCAAGGGTGCCAAGCACCTGGGGCTACTGCCCCCCACCCTCTGATGCCACAGGGGTTTGAGAGCCATGAGAAGCATGAGGCCTGGGTCTCATCCCTGATCACTGTTGGTGGTCACTGTGGCTTGCTGTTGGTCTGTTGGGACACACCTGTGAGGAAATTAAGGTTAGGTGCTGCACAGGTGGTGTCCACAGATGAGGTGAAAGGTTCCACATGGATTGGCATAGTGGACCCCGAGAGTATGGATAGAGTGATACAACTGGGTTTAGGACGGCGTAGAACAGGACTGCCCTGCTTTTTGGGCCAGGTTCCGTGTTCTATCGCCTTAAGCAGGGAATCCCATCGAGGTATCGTTTGGTCTACCCTGGCTTTAGGCTGGAAGGGGGTTGTGTTGGAACTGGCCCTTTTTGCAGGGTCATCCCCAAACTTTTTGCTTCGTCCTCCCTTATTTTTCCTGACCCGTGGCTGTTGGCAATAGGACTCTGCACACTTTACCACTGCTGATCAGTGCTAAAGTGCATATGCTCTCTATGTAAATTGTTATTCTGATTGGATATACATGTTTGGCATATTTGTATCACCATGAAGTCCCTAGTAAAGTGCACTGGGTGTGCCAGGGCTGGTGATGACAAATGCTACTAGTGGGCCTGCAGCACTGATTGTGCCACCCACAGGAGTAGCTCTAAAATGGTGTCTCAGGCCTGCCACTGCAGCGCCTATGGGCAGTTTAGAACTGCCATGTCCTCCTGGTCAGTGTCCCCACTGACCAGGCCTAACCCTTCCCTTTTTCGTGCACATCAGTCACCCCTATGGAAGGCCCAAGGTACCCCCCTGGGCAGGGTGCAGTGTATGTGAAAGGTAGAGCATGCACTAGTGCAGGTGACATGCTCTGGTAGTGAATTACAGCCATTTTCGTTTTTCACTATTGTAAGGCTATCTTGCTCCATAGGTTAACATGGGGGATGCTGGCTACAGTGGTTAACAGCATTTCTTCCCATAGGAACAAGATAGGGCATAAGTATCTAGTATCCCTGAACTCAGAATTTAATAATACATCTTTTAGGAAAGGTGGTTTTTAAATCCTGTGTTTGAGAACAGCACTTTTAGAAAGTTGCTGTTCTCTTGTCTGACCCTTCTGTGTGCCTGGGCCTGTTTGTGTATTGACTGTCTGGTTTGTGAGTGACAGGGGCTGGGGAATTCCCCCAGAGGCTGGATGAGTCAGCACTAGGCTGAATGAAGCAATTGCAACCTGAGTGGTGGGAGGAGTTAGCACCTGGGCTGAATAGGGCTGTGCCTGCCTGCCACAATGCTGGCTCCACCTCCTGCTGGGCGGCTGAGGACCCTGCCCCTCACTCTGAAAGGAAAGATGCAGCCAGCAAAACAAAGTACTCAGGATCCACCCAGAACTGGTTCAGACCGGGCTCAGGGCCCACATGCACAGAGAGAACAAAGACTTTAGGGGTATAAGTACAGGACCCCTGACAACAGAAAATTAGATCATCCTGGAAATCAAGAAGGAACCTCTGCCAAGGAGAAAGCTGACTCTGAAGAAGGAAGACTGTCCTGCTGTTGCTCTGCTGGACTGACCTGCTGTTGCTTTGCTGCCAAGGAGAGGGGAAGGACTTTGCTGTGAGCTGTGTCCCCTGTCTTGAAGGAATCTCCAAGGGCCTGAGAAGAGCTGGCTCCCTGTTTTGAAGTCCCAGGAACAAAAGGACTTCACCCCCAGTCTCCCTGAACTCTGCTGAGAGAGTTCTGTCCTTCCTAGAGTGCTTGATCCAGTTGTGGGGCCTCTGGAGGTTGAACCTGAGCTGGGAAGCTTGAGACTAAGCTGAGAAACCTGTGAAACTGAAAAGTGTCGCATCGCTCGCTTGCGGAGCGCATCCCCGACAGTGCGAGAAGTTTCCCGCCGTTACGAAGGTCGAGATCGGCGCAGCGCCTGACGCCGCTGCCGGAGCCGTCGCATCCTTCGTTTGCGGAACGCACCAGACCGGTGCGGGAGAATCGAACATCGCTGCGAGTGTCGTCGCAGAGCCTGTCGTCGCTGGGTGAGATCGCCGCACCGCTTGCTTGCGGACCGCATCACGTCGCTGCGAGCACCGTCGCAGAACCATCGCATCGAGGAGCTGCGAGAGAGAGGATCACCGCTGGACCGCGCATCGTCGCCCCGGAGATCGTCGCAGCCCCTACGAGATCATCGCATCGTGCCTTTTGCGAGAACAGACTTCCCACGGAACCTACGCACCGGAATCTACGCAAGCTGCCTTCCTCCCCATACAGACCGGATTCGTCGCAACACGCCCGCTGCTGCAGCGGGGCTGTCGCATCGCCTCCCCAGGGTCTCAGGAGTGACGCATCGCTTGTTTCCACCGCACCAGCTTCCTGCTTGTGGAACTTTGTTGCACCTAAAAGGTACTGTGAGTAAACGTGACGCAACTGTGAACTTTTCACGCATCTGTGGATTATTTTAACGCAACTTAAAGAACTTTGATTACAACCTGAAGAACTCTTTTGAAACCATATCCTTGAACTGTGTATGTTGGATTTTTGCCGCTTTGGTCTTGTGTAGTTTAGAATAAATATCTTTATTTTCCTAAACTGTTGTGGAATCAGTCTGTGGTGTTTTCACTGTGTTACTGTGAGTGTTGGTACAAATACTTAACGCATTGCCTCTGGTTAGCCTAGACTGCTCAGGCCAAGCTACCTTGAGGGCGAGCAGGGGTTATCTGAGAGGGTTATCTCCTTGTCCTGACTAGAAGCAAGGGTCCCTATTTGGACAGTGGTACCTACCTCTGCCAACTAGAGACCCCCAGTTCTAACATCCCCCATACAGGAGGACGAGATACTGGAGGCACTGACGAGCATCCGATCAGGTAGCGCACCGGGCTCTGACGGTCTGACAGTGGGCTTTTATAAGTTGTTTAAAGACAAGCTGGTCCCGCACCTGATTACCCTCTTCGATGATATCTGCGAGGAGGGCTCCATGCCCCTCACTATGAGGGAGGCCCTGCTCGTCACCATTTTAAAGCCCGGGAAACCCCCGGAGTCCTGCAGCTCATACAGACCCCTCAGCCTGTTAAATGTGGACGCAAAACTCTTTGCCAAAGTGCTGGCCAACCGCTTGGCGCTCTTGGTACCGGACCTGGTTGCCCCTGAGCAGTCAGGCTTTGTCCCCAATAGAAACCTGACATATAACATTCGCACAGTGCTAGGGACAATGCAGCATGTGCGTCAGGAAAACCCCGCCTTAACAGTTTTCCTCGATATGGAAAAGGCCTTTGACTCTGTGGAGTGGCCCTTCATGATCAGAGTTCTTAGGAAACTGGGCCTGGGAGAGCCGTTCTTACAGATGCTGGGAGCCCTGTACTACCAACCCACGGCGAGGCTGAAAATTGGGGATAGAGTGGCGGACCCGTTTGACATCAGCAGAGGTACTAGGCAGGGATGCCCCCTCGCCCCTGCTATATGCTCTTGTTGCAGAGCCACTGGCTTGTGCTATTAGGGAGTATCACAGCCTGGAAGGGATCAGCTTTCCCACATATAAGATAGGCATCTCAACGTATGCTGATGATACCCTTCTCTATGTCCGCGACCCGGAGTCAAACCTTTCAGCCGTTCTACGAGAGGTCGTCCGCTTTGGCGCTCTCTCCGGGCTCCAAGTGAACTGGGACAAATCAATTGCCTTCCCGCTGACGCCTGTGACGCGTCCCTTCGACATGGAGTACCCCCTGAAATGGTCCTCAGATTCTGTCAGATACCTAGGCATACAACTGCACACTGACCCGGATGTCTTAGTCAGGGACAATTATGGCGTGGCATACACTAAACTTGTAGAGGACGTTGATGCATGGTGTAAACTCCCACTATCCCACTAGCTTGCTCAGCGCCATGATGCTCCCCTGGGAGCGAACGTTAGCGCTTTACAAATGCACAAAAATATCAAATATCAAATATCAAATATCCCTCATGGGCAGAATAGCTATCATGAAAATGATAGTACTGCTGAGGTTCCTATTCCTCTTTAACAATATCCCAGTGGTCCTGTCGAAGGCCTTCTTCAAACAACTTACGCAAGTGCTTATCAGATTGGCGTGGGGGGCAAGCAACCTAGAGTACAATGGGCGACTCTGATGCTCCCTTGTGAAATGGGGGGACTGGGGGCTCCGGATATGGAAAGGTACTACCGCATTGCACAAGCGTCACATTTACACTCATGGATCCATGGGGACCCACGCATACCGCATGTGACCCTGGAGCGCCTGTTTGCGCTGCCTCTCCCCCTCCCGGCCACCGTCTGTCTTCCGGAAGATCGCGCCATTGGCCAATTGGACTCCCTTAAGTCCACCAATCATGCATGGCATGCGTTAACTCGTGCACGTGGCTGTCAATTTTTGTATTCGCCGCAAATGCAGATTGACTGGGTATTGTGGCTGGACCCTCTCGGGGAGAAAGGGAGTTACGGAGGCGCTTCGTGCGCTGGGGCTCTTGAAAATGGAGGATCTGTTTACGGCGGGTGTCTTGAAGACATGGGATCAGCTCCCTCCCACTCCTTCGGGAACTACGCTGCTGCAGCGGTTCCAGTTACATAGACTCCGGTCCGCGTTCAAGGAAGTACTGGGCCCTGAAATGGAGGAACCCCCGGAGGTCCCTGAGCTCACCTACGTTCTTAAAAACAAGTCTCCTAGTAAACTAATCTCTAACCTAAGCAAGTTGGGTGTTGCACACCAGCAGATCCAGTACTCCAAGGCCAGAGAGGCGTGGCAAAGTGATTTGCAGTCACCAATTGATGACGACATGTGGAAGTATTGCTGCTCCAGCACACGTAGACTTTCCCTTAACGGAAGGCATAGACTGGTGCACTTTAAGTTTCTTCAGCGGGTATACTATACCCCGGAGAGACTCCACCGGTACGGACTACGGCAGTCGGCGGAGTGTGAACGATGCCACACCCCGGTCGCAGACTTTATCCACATGGCATGGTACTGCCCGGGCATCCAGAAATTCTGGGCAGAGGTCTTCTCGGAGATCAATGAGATCCTGGGCTCGGAGCTGACTGGTGGTCCAGAGCTGGCTCTGCTGGGATATTCTAAGCCGCTCCCTGCGTCCCGGCGTCGCCTAGTTGATATGGCCTTACTGACTGCTAGGAGGGTGGTGGCCCAGTGCTGGATGAGGGGGCCCCTCCCCACCAAGAAGAGGTGGGCGGGTGACCTACTCTACTGCTGCACTCAGTCAGAACTCTATAGTGAACTACTCCCCCCTAGAAGTAGGCCTAAAAACTTTTGGGGTCTCTACCAGGCATACATGCAGCGGGGTGTGGAGGAGAGCCCGGAGGGTGCCGAGGCGTTGGACCTCCCGGATTCTACGGAGGACTAGGTGGTGTAGTTGACATAATATTCCTCAGGGGGGGGCTGCGGGTGAGGTGTGGCGGGGATTAGCGATAGATTGAGCAGGGTCCCGTTCAGGTGGTTTGGAATGGGGAGAAGGGTTCCCGGGGTGATGACTATAGGTAGTGTAATATTAGCACACTGTCACTTCTGATTGGAGTTTGCTGTCAGGGACATTATTGCAGGCACACGGGGGAGGGTGGGGGACTGTTGGGTTAGTTGGTTTCTGGTCTTTCTTTGTTTCCCTAAGACCTTAGACACAATCGATCTTCAGATGCTTGCAAGCGCTTATGGTCTAATATACTCTGCTGATGGGTTGTGACTAAACAATGTTAGCTTTGACGGATTGCTGCCTTGTATGCCGCCGGGATGCCGGCAAAATGGCTGTGTTCAACATTACTAAGCTCAGCGATCCAGATGCACTATTACGTCTGAACATGTGAACATATGTGTTGTGCAACGCAAGCTGTGATTCATAAGAATAAAGGTCTTTGAATAAAAAAAAAAACATCTCTGACACACAGCTTCTGCCACAGCACGAAATCACGGATTGTACCACCTTTGTCTGAACACTTGCATCGCTCATCTCATTTATCTGCCATGGCCATCATCGTGTTGAACTCAGTTCTTTCTTGACTCACATCTACATGTTTCTCAGTGAATGAACAACCTTGTTTGGCACAGAATCGTGCAACTTCATCGGCATAGCGGTTTCCAAGTGACACAAAATCTGTTCCCTTCCCATAAGCCGTGCACTTTACAATTGCAGTTTCCTTGGGACGCTGCAAGGCCTCTAAAAGTAACCTCACAAACTCTTCATTTTGGATAGGTGAACCAGACGATGTCATGTAACCTCTCTGGGACCAGAGCTGTCCGAAGTTATGAACCACACCAAACCCGTATTGGCTATTAGTGTAAATGGTATTTCGAATTTGGTCTGCTGGTAAGCAAGCACGAGTCAAAGCAATGATCTCAGCCACCTGAGCAGAGTATACTCCTTCCAGGCATGCAGCTTCAACTACTCCTGTAATGGTACATACAGCAAATGCTGCTCTCAAATGACCAACACTGTCCCAACCGACCAACTGACAAACATGAACCATCGACAAAGAAAATCTCATAAGGGTCAAGCAATGGTTGGGGGCCTGGGAGCCCCTTCTTTTGAATCGTACTTCCTGGCCGCACAACTCCAGTGGCTATCCAATTGGACGGCGGAGCGATATGTTGGGGAGACAACAGCAGTGACTGGTAAGATGCCCCCTCCGGTCATCTGCCCGTGACCAAGCCGTCCCGCACCCACCCGCTCCAGGTCTTCGTCGCGTGCAAATGCATGATGCGCATTCATCGCATGTCCAGGGACCGGCCACTCTATTCCCCACTATTACCCCTGGTGGGCCTTCCCGTGGAGAATCGTATTACACTACCAGAACCCTGCAAACATGGACGGACCATGACATGACGGAGGTGGAGGCGTTGTTCCACAAGGGACAACTGTGCACCTTTGAACAGCTGGTGGAATGGTATGGCCTCCCACGGGGACAATTCCTAACGCACAGACAACTTTTAGACAGCGCGCGACCGATATGGGGTCTCCAAGATGGTGAACTGCCCACGCACCCAGTGCTCCATACGATCCTCCGCATTGGAGCTGGTAGACATCTAGTCACATGACACTACAAAGCCATCAGAGAATTGGCTAATGTCTCCCTGGACGCTCTACGCCAAACCTGGGAGGACGATGTCGGCAGAGTGTTCCATGACACGGAATGGACGCGGGCTCTGGAATACACGAAGAAGGTGTCTCGGAACGCATGATTTAAAAACATACAATTTAACATACTACACCGAGCTTATTTCTCGCCAGACAGGCTTCACCGGTATTATCCGGATACACAGTTCAACTGCCCACGATGCCAACTGTCACACGCGAACTTCCGGCACATGTTCTGGGACTGCCCCTCTCTTCACCAGTACTGGGCCACGGTACATCGCACACTCCTCATGTTAGTCAGCCTACCACACATTGACTCCTGGGAAATCTGTGCGCTGGGGACCTACAAGCGTAAGAAATCTGAGAAGGTACATTGGCGCTTCGCGTCCCTCGCCCTCCTACTGGCCAAACAAGCCATTGCTATGCACTGGAGGGCCCCCTCGGGTCCCCCGGAAGCGGCCTGGATTGGGCCGGTGAGTAAGTGAGAAGTAGCAGAGGAAGACATCATACGTGCAGAAGAGGGGCAGGGAATATGCAAACACCCCATCTCCCTTGAATGGGCGCAGCTGCTCATACGTTTCAAACAAGAGACATCCCCGGACGATACACCAGAGCTTACGCTTCCTCACAACACCCTGATTCCCCCCACAGCCTGCCCGACGCTGTTGTCCCGCTCCCCCCAGTCGTGACAGATTGACCCTCGCGCCCTGTCGGCGACACTACCCACTGCCCCTGGCGCAACATCACCCCCTTAAATCCCGAGTTCCCGTGGGCTCCCAGCCCCCCTGAGCCACAAGCCCCAATGCCCTCGGCCCACCAAGTCCACCGACCCCAGCTAGCCCACAGCGCGTTTCTATTACATGTCTCTAGGAAGAATCTATCCCCCTAGTTCCGCACCCAGTTTTCAGTCGGTAGTTTGACACCGACACGCACTTTCTCTTACCACACTTGCCACCTTTGTGACGGCTTGGAGGACCGCACACGGGGTCGGCATTCACACATACTCGCACGAGCTTTTATCATGATGCCTTCAGCTTCCCGAGTTACGCTCCTGAGACTCATAAGGTACACGTTGTTTACTCTTTGCAATTGGTGGGTGGATGCATATGTACTTTCTTCAGTTAATTATTCCATGTTGTATTCCCCATTGTGTGATATCCTGGACGAAAATGATTGATGTATTACCCCCTCTCAGGGGATTTCACCTGTAAAACCTTAATAAAAATATTCAAACAAAAAAAGGGTCAAGCAATGGTTCATCAACAATGTCGGGTCTCGGTTTGGTGCAAAGCTCAGTCACATCAAGACAGTCATGGTCTGCATAATCTTCATCAAATGTGTTTGGCAACGGCATCAAGGTGGCAGGATTCAAAACAGAACACCTCTTGAGGGTCACATTCTCCGCAGCAAGTATAACTTGCTCGTAGCGTGTGAGCCTATTATTGGTAAGGTGCTGTGTCTTGGTCCTGGTCATTAGCAATTCAACGGAATGCAGAACATGTACAATCAACGGATGACTCATGACAATACTCTCACACCTCTCAATGCTGACACCCGTTGCAGTAACAGATTTGAGACATCCAGGCAACGCTGAAGCTACTGGATCTAGAGTAGCTGAAAAGTAGGCAACTGGTCTATGGACACCTCCATGATCCTGGACTAAAACTGCTAAGGCACACCCTTCTCCCTCACAACAGAATAGTGAAAAAGGTTTGTTGTAGTCAGGCATTCCCAATGCCGGAGCACGACAAAGGTCCTCTCACAACTCTAAGAATGCTTTCGTACAGTCATCGTCCCATGGTAACAGATCACTTACATTCTTTTGCGTCAGTTTCTGCAAAGGCTTCGCCTTCAATGAAAAGTTGGCAATCCACTGGCGACAGTAGCCAACCATCCCTAAGAACATCCTGACTTCTCTCTGAGTAGAAGGCACCATCATTCTCATGATTGCCTCTATTATGTCTGGTGACACCTTCCTCTTGTCTTTCTCTTCCCGGTGACCCAAATACTGCAGCTCATTCAAGCAGTATTGTAGCTTGTTTGGCGACACCTTATGTCCATTCTCTGCCAAATGATTCAGTAAGGCGATGGTATCAATCCTACACGCATCTTCAGTCTCTGACGCCACAAGAAGATCATCTATGTACTGGATGAGAACAGAGTTTTGCGGCAGTACAAGACTCTGAAGATTTTTTTTCAAAATCTGATTAAAATCGATGGACTCTCTGTATACCCCTGTGGGATACGACACCATGTAAAACATGGTTTTCCAGCTTAAATGAAAAAAAGAAATTGTCTCTCCTCGTGCAATGGACTCGAGAAGAAAGCTTGACAAAGATCAATCACAGTAAACCATTCCGCTTGACATGGAATCTGAAACAATATTACAAATGGATTCGGAACCACTGGACAGCAGGGAACAACTATGTTGTTCACCCAGCGCAAACCCTGCACAATCCTGAACTTCCCACTCTGTTTCTGCAACCCCATAATAGGCAAGTTACATGGACTGCCCAATATCTCCTTCAGGATCTCTTGCTTGATCATGGACTCAATCACAGGTTTTATCCTTGCAATTGTCTCTGAGTCAAATTGTACTGGGGTGTTCTCGGAAAGTCGGCATTCTGCTTAACCTGAATCTTAACAGGTTCAACTCCTTCAATCAACCCTATGTACTCACCAGTGAAGTCCCACACTTCTTGTGAGACTGAGTCTCTCAAATCTAGTGGAAGCTCTTCCACTGTTACGACAGGGTGCATTTCGATACACAAACGTTGATTTGTGTCCTTAAAAGCAGCGTCATCATCATTGGTTTGCAGTTCCACTCCCTTAGGGGTACAATAGATGGTACAGTTGAGTTTACACAGGAGACCCCTCCCTAGTAAACACACAGGGCTCGAGTCGCACACCACAAACCAGAGTCGGTCTCAAAACGTTCCTATTTTCACAGGTATCGGTTCTGTCAAAGGGCTTATTATTCTCTTATTGGCAACACCTACAGCTTGGATACTCTGTCCCAAGAGGGGTAGGTTGGGGACTACTGCAGATCTTACAGTAGAACAGGTAGCACCAGTATCAACTAGAAAGGTGGTAGGGTGACCATCAACATCCGCTTCCACAAATGGTCCCCTCTGGTCTACCTCCAAGACTGCCCCAAGTGTGCAGTCCTCCTCCCCCCACAGGCACCGTCATGCCAACGGGTCCAGGTAACAATCGTCACTGTCATCAAAAAGAGGCATCTGCTGGTATGTCTGAGTCCCTGTCGGGATCTTGGGAGGCAGGGGAACCTGTACTCGGGGAGCCGAAGTCCCCCCTTTTGCCAACTTTGGCTTTGTCACTGACCTTGTCACTTTGGGCTCGGGCACCTGTACTACTTCCTCCTCATGTTGTATCTGATTTGCAGGATTCAAAGGGCACTCGCGTCTCCAGTGTCCAATCTGGTGACACTCTTGGCATTCAGTGGTCTTTTTCATAGTTGCCAAATCCACCTTCGGCCTAGAATCATCTGCGCTTCCCTTTGCCTTATTCAGACCATTCTGTTTCCTTCCCAGAGTACCTCCCCTTTGGTTCCCCTTATCAGCAGCTTGCATCTGGACCAGCATCAGTTTATCTTTGAGTTTTTTATGCTTAGAATCAATCTCATCACGACAGTCTCTGGCATATCGCAATATCTCATCCAGCGGCTTATTCTGCCAACAAATTAAATGCTGCTGGATCATAAGGCAAATCTCAGGCCTCAATCCCAGGACACATTTAGACACAAACTGTCCCATATGCCTAGGATCCAGCACATCCAATCCACTGTACTGTTTGAAAACTTGCAACAATCTTTCGTACTACTCATGCACTGTCTCCTTTGGCTCCTGAACTGTTCGATCTATCTTCACCCAATCAATGTCCTGTTGCGGTACCTTAGCTTTCAACCACGTGATCATCTGCTCGTATTTTTTTTATAACAAGAGGCGATGGGCCATTCATGAAAGCATCTCTCTCTGGTTCAGATGTGGGCCATTCGACTGCAACCTTACAAGCTACCCACAAGTCACTCAGAACTACAATGTCAAACAGTGTATTCAGATCGAGCCACAACACCTTAGACATCTTGACAAATCTCTCAACTTGCTTGTACCATTCAATGGGACTCTCTCTCAGTTTTGGTAAGTCATTTGTAAATGCTGCCAAATCTCCCCTACTCCAAGGCACATACACATACCTCCCACTAGCTACCTCTTGCACAGGGAAGTTCCTTAATCCTGATATCCCCCCTCATGGAGGAGGCCGTTCTGCTGCATTTCTCTTAACACTCTTTTTCTTGGACCATCTTTCTTCCCACTTATCAAGCCTACTCCATGCTCGTATTCTTATAATCAGTTCTTCAATGTGGGTCTTTAGTCCAATTACTCTGATTATATCCAAATCCTGATCACTATACTGTAACCGGTGACCACCCTGCTACATTTTCGTCTTAGACAGATCCACATCGTATTTGTTTGCAAATTCAGATAATTTCTCATGTGCCGACCTTGCTTTAAGAGTGACATCCTTTGCTACAAACAACAACTCATCTGGTTCATAGAGTTCCACTCTCTCTATAGGCAAGTTCCCTTCAACAATCTCGTCCACTTCTGCTTTCAATTGCATCAAATCTAACCTCTTTGCCCTTATTGCTGTTCTAAGGGTGCCTCAATTAGATGCACCACTCGACTCTCTGCATCACTGTCCTGTTCTGTGCACCTGTTCCCTTTAAAGGTGTCCCTTAAAGCCACTCTTCGCTCGGCACTCCCACGATCCCAGTCCTCTCTTGACCGATCACCTTGTGTCCCTTCAACTGACTCCCATGTTCTAAGGTCCGACCTCAGTTCTCCCAGGGATTTTGGTTTTGGCCCCCTCAGATCCACCGGCCCTCTTGATAAATCGGCCGTAGCCGGCAACAGTGTGCTCAACTCCACAGGCCTCGGTGATGGAACCAGCTCATTCACTACACTGTTCCCTCCAAAACCAGGACTTCCTTCCATCCCTATCTGTGATGGACTCCCATTCCTCACCTGTTCTGGGTTGTACACTGACACTATGGGACTAATAGTGACCGGCACCCTAAGAGCATCCGGTAACCTCTGAGAAGTGACACTCTCTGCATTGTGCAGTTCCCCCACTTAGAATTTTCCCACCACTTCAGAACTCGGTGGAGCTTGTGGTTCCCTAGTTCCTTCCAACGGAGCTGATCTATCTCTCTCTGACTCCGGATTTACGGAGGTGGTCTCTCAGATAACAGCCTTTCTAACAAGCTATCAGTATCACTGTCTTCTTCCTCAACTTTCCTTTTCTGTACATCTCCTGACTTGACCAACAATGGATCTAACTTATCCCCTCAATCGTCTGTACTCTCCATCTCTTTTCCAATGCGTCTCATCTCGCATCTTGAAACGCCCTGTCTCGTGTGCCGCCCTAATCCACACATTCAGTGCCTCAAACTGTGTTGGTCTAGGCAAAGGTCGCAATGCAGCCATAATCGATTTCAATTGATATAACACCTCTAATCTAAAAGTTCCATATCTGGGAAAGGTCAATTCCTCATTTCCGTCAGTTATTTAGCACCAGTTCTCAAGCCCCAATATAGTGTGCAACCCCACGTTCGTAGCCATATAATGAGCTGGGGTGTCCTCAGGCGGAACAACCCCCCCCCCCGGCTCTAATTTCGTTTCTTCCTTTTTGAACAAATTCCACAACACTTTAAAGCATTTCAAGATGAAACCAGCGTTTACCTTTTCACAGCGCTTGTTTTACTTCCGGACGACAATTCACCAATCTCAGCGCGGCTTCACACCAACCGCCCTATCACAGCGCGGTACCCTTTGACGTCACTTTTCCTCCGCTCACAGCAGTTCCCCTCCTTTTCACTTCACTTCTCACTCACGCATACGTCCCATGCATACACTGAAATGATAACTTACTATCAAGCAATAACTTCGCTGACTGTACGTCCACAGTCTGACTGTACGTCCACAGTCGTGTAATTTTCTACTGAAACCTGGCAACTGTCTGTCGACGAAACGCCCGAACAATCACCTCAACTGATAGGTTACAAATGCTCAGCAACCCACGACAAGCTTGTTAGTTACTCACACACTCACACATTCATTCCCCCTATCTCAGTCCAGGGGGCAATCGATGGTACCTCACGATCCCCTTTACAATGGTCGACAATTACGTTTAGGTGTGCTGTAAACCCAATCCACTTAAGCTACTCCTTGAGCCTAAGATTTTTCCCGGGCTGCGCGCGCTCACAGCCTGATCTCCTTTCACACAACAGGCATTCCAACTCCGCAAGACATCACAACACGAACATCACAAACATCACAACATAAAACCACAATATAACAACACAAACGCTATTCATACTCACTCTCCCATGAACTGCTGCTTTCCGCCGCACCGTCACTCTATGTCAGTTTCCATGAAAACGCTGTCTTCCTCCGGTAATCCACTGAAAGGTCATCACCTGAATTCTATGGTCCTTGGGGAAACTCTTATCCTTACCTATGGCTCCCTTACTTCCAGAGACTAGCCGTCCTTTGACTACTAACTGGCGATGCTGGGATTCCCACCTAGATTTTTACCTTAGCGCTCCAAGGTCGACAGATCTCTTTAGTCTGCTTGGAAGTGTGAAGGAAGTTCTTAAATTTAATACTTTTTTGCTAAATTTCCAAAATCAAAACATTTTAGTCTGAAGGACCACTGACTCCAAAGGAAAGTTTAAGAATTTATTACAAAGCCAAAAAGTAACTGAACATACAAGCACCTCAGCAAGAGGTTCAAGAAATAAACTGGCACTAATACAAACATAATCCTACACAAGAGTCTAAGATGGATGGAAATAAAAAGCAAAGTCAATTCTAGAAGCATCAGGCATGCAATCACTGTGCCCACTGTGAACTCTCAACTGCATCTGTTCCAATGGAAAGAAAAATATTAGTCTGTCCCTACACTAATTCTAAAGTGATATCCCTACTTAATATACCTCCCAGGCAAGAGAAAAAGGTGTCAGCTGTGAAAGCTCCCTAAGAAGCACATTCACTTTTTCCAGGTAAGTAGCCTAAACTACTGAGCTCGTTCTAAGATGCTCCTTAGTTTCTCCTGCCTAGTCTAAACTAAGACCCATGTCTAACTGCACATTCAAATGGACCGCCTTAGACAGGACCCTGTCTAAACCCAACTAACCCTAGCTTGACTAAGACCGAACTAACTCTGAACTGACTCTCCACCCTCGGGGCACTTTCCCCTAATTCAAAATCCCAAAAACAAGGGGTACGCCCATGTCACTCCTCCTTCAACACGTACAGCTTCTCGTACCTTTCCAGTGTCGAACCTTCTTCTTCCAAAAACCGTTGCTGTGTCCTTGGATCCCAGGCACCTTCTCCGCCAAATGTTGCAAAATGCACCTGCCAGCACATTCCCTTCATCTCCACTTCTACCGATCTAACTTCTAAACAATGGCTCATTCTACCTAACGAGCTACAAGGCCTTGCACCTGCAAAAGAAATGCATGAGAACAATCCCTCTGCACGCTCTAAGTTACAATTTGAAATTCAACTGCAATTATAAGCTGAATAACTAAATCGTGGAGTGTTCGCGACCTAATTGGGCGTCGACGTGAGCAAGCTTTATCTGATCGTCTCCACGACGAATATGACCAGCAAATGAGTGGCAGCACATCGGGCAAATCATTATTCCTGATTCATACTGTCATTCGTCCACCTCCTGTCTTGATAAAGACCGGCCGCGACCACCGACTGGGGCGCAATGGGGTCAAAACGTCGACGCCCAATTGGGTCCAGAACACTCCGGGATTCCTCCACAATGTACTAGGATTCCCTGGAGATTAATTAATTGTTGGCCTATCTATCATCTTTGTACATAATTGTAGTTATTCATCATCACTGTAAATATATCTTAGCATTTGAGCACATTTTGCACCTACTGTCACTGAACTGTATCTATGTTTGATGGTCTTACTTTGTATCGATTGTTTCATAACTGAATGAAGTAATTCAGTACAAACTATTTTGAATTCTAAATATAAATACTTATGATTTCAACACTTGGCTATACCATTGATTTGTTTTGTCTGTTTGAGCATTTATTTCTCAATTTGCATTTTTATATCAGAGAGTTCTTATATTTGTTTCATTTGCATATATTATCAACTTCCTAAGTAATTGGCCCTACCCAACAGAACCATTTGTTTGTTTAATTATCACTTCAGAAGGCGGCATGGTTGTCAAAGATCAGGACTTCGGTCTTGTCCATGTTGAGCTTCAGACAGTTGTCGTTCATCCAGTCTGCGACATTCTTCATGCAGCTGTGGACGTTGGCCATGGTGGTAGTGGGTGGGGTCTGCTGAGAGCGAGAAGATCAGCTGGGTGTCGTCTACGCAGGATATGATTTTGATAATGTGGGTTCTGGGGATTTTGGCTAGATGGGTCATGTAGGCTTAGAAGAGGGTGGGCCAGAGGGATGAGGCTTGCAGGACACCACAGATAGTGCTTGTGGCTTCCGATGTGAAGGGGAGGAGGCGGATTCTCTGTGTCTCTCGCGTGAGGAAAGATGCAATCTATCTGAGTGCGTCTCCCTTGTTTCCGATCTGGTGCAGGCTCTTGATGAGTGTGTGGTGGGAAATGGTGTGGAAGGCTGCGGATTGGTCAAGAAAGATCAGGGTGGCCGATTCTCCTCTGTCGAGTAGGGTGCAGATGTTGTCCATCGCAGTGATTTGAGTGGTCTTTGTGCTGTGGTTGGCTTGAAAACTGAACTGGGAGGCACCTAACAGGTTGTTTCTCCCCAGGTGTTCAGTGAGCTGATGGTTGATGGCCTTCTCCAGGACTTTGGCGGGAAATGGGAGCAGAAGATGGGGTGGTAGTTCTGGAGTTTGCTGTGGTCTGCAAAGGGTTTCTTGAGGAGAGGTCTGACCTCTGCATGTTTCCATGAATCAGGAAAATGTGGCTATGGCGATGGATGTGTTGAGGATGGTGGTGAGTTGGTAGCTGATCTTGTTGCTTCCTAGGGTGTAGAGGCAGTGGTGGCAGGGGTGGGTAGGAGATCCTGAGTAGATAGGAGTTCTTGATGGCTGCGAAGTCCGATGTGGTGAGTTGTTTCCATGTGGTGAGATGTTGCTCAGTGGAAGCTTCCGTTGGAGTGAGAAGGCTGAGGAGTTCTGTTGGTTGGGGCTCGAAGTTCTTGTAGATGGTAGATATCTTGTTGTGGAAGTGAATCACTAGAGTGTTGCAGAGTTCTTGTGAGGGAGGGATCGTGTTCTCGGTGGCAATCGCGTTGGCAAACTCTCTGATGATGGTGAAGAGTTTGTTGGTGTGGTTGGTGCTAGGCTCAATGCTGTCTGCGAGGTCGTCCTTATTTTCGTCTTTGAGTTGGTGGTATTTGTTGAGTGCTGACTTGAAGGTGGCTCGTCTGTATCATCTCTGCTGGTGCGACATCTTCTCTCCAGTTGGATCCCTTGGTAATGTGACCTCCGGTTCCAGGTCCATGATGAGATAATTTCCGGCTCAGGGTCTGTGGGTGACATCACTTCCTGTTTAGAATCTCTGGGTAATGTTGCCTCATGGGTAGGGTCTGTAGATGACATAACTTCCTGATCTGAACTTAGGTCAGAGTTCATGGTTGATGTCACTTCTGGGGCAGAGGACATGGGTGATGCAGCTTCAGCAGTAGGGCTTGCAGGTTGTCGATTAGGGCTGTGGGAAATTATAATTTGGGTTATGTGAAATTTCACCTGTGAGACATATACCATGCACATATGGGTGATGCAAAATGTGGCACACCGTAATTACTAGTGAAATGTACTTGAAATAAATAAACAAAACACATTATCTCCTTGACGTGACTTGGTGTTCAACATTCTGAACTGCTATGGAAGTCCCAGTCAAGGCTCATTTGAACCTTCAAAGCCAGCCAGGACTCCAAGAGGGCAGATACAATCTCTTGAATGTCCCCCATCAGTCACTTGGTTTTCAAGATTACATGAATGAGTAGTGCTCTAGTAGGTCCCGGGAGAGGTCTCTCCTGCTTGGCCAGGTTGAGAAGCTCTGACTGGCCCTGGGTCAGAGCTCTGACTGCCCCCTGGGACCGTGCTCTCTTCTTTGGCTGGCCGTGTCTCAAAGTGCTGGGCTGTTCCCTGCTTGGTCATGTTAAGAAGCTCTGACTGGGCACTGTTTCACAGCTCTGGCTGGCCCTAAGGTAAAAGCCCCCAGCCTTTGGCTCTGTTGGCCAGCCAGCCATTTCACTTAGAACCCAAGAGAGAGTCCTGCAGGTCCAAGGAGGTCTCCCCAGCTTGGCGGGGTTAAGAGGCTCTGACGGGACTCCTGGTCAGAGCTTCGGCTGGCCCTGGAGTGGAAGCTCACAGCCATAGTCTCCATTCTCCAGCTGCTGCGTCTCAAATTCCACGGGACAGGATCCCATACGCTAGGAGTGTGGAAAATATTGTTATCATAAGCTGAAGCCATTTTGTTTGTGGCATCCATTTTAGTCAGCCATGTGTTAGCCATGTGCTTCTCTCGTCTTCACTGTTTCCTGCCCTTGTATTTTGCTTGAGTCATCAACTATAATTAACGCCTTTAGAACTGAGCCAGATCACTGCGCATGCTCAGAAAGTCCTGTAGCTACTAGAATGAAACCTGTCTTAGATTGTAACTGTCAGGCTGTTTTAACTGATGTAAACAGAAATGTCTCCCCTCCCACTTTGCTGACCAAGACATATTTGTATGCCCATGTTAGTCAATAACTATTCTTGTATGTGCCAGTACCTCCTCATGGTCCCATGCTGACTATGCAACAAATGTATATAAAAGACCCCTGGTTTCTGTACTCCTTGTACTGCCTCATACAGTGCCCGAGGGTGTTGTATCTATGTAGTCCCATTCATGCGTGATTAATAAACTCCTTGTTTTGATATTCCAGCTTCCGTGCCAATCTCTTCTTTGTTGGTTTAAGGACCGGTGCATCAGTGACCCTTTTTTCCACAGGAGAGGTCTCCCCCGATTGGTCAGGCTAAGAAGCTCTGACCTGGGTCAGAGGTCTCCCCCACTTGGTCGGGCAAAGAAGCTCTGACCTGAGTCAGAGCTCCAGCTGGCAATGAGGTGTAAGCCCCAGCCCTAGGGAAACAATCTCCAGAGGAGGGAAACAATCTCCAGAGGAAGGAATCAATTGTTTGCTGCTTGTAGATCTTGCAAAGATGTATGTGAAACAAGTGTGCATGTGTCAGGTGAAGTCCTGAAAAGAAGGGACATAAGAATTTAAAGATGCAACAAGGTTTTGGCACTACCCATTGATAGAGTAAAAAAGGTGCGGTTGTCTAACATACAGACCATAATTAAAGAACTGCCAAGGTAATTTAAGAAAACCTAATTTAGCGTTCACCAAAGATGGTACTGCTCTGGTGATTGAAATTTCAATCTAATATGAAAACTCACAGAACACCCTAGGGCAACCGTTTGAAAGTAGAGCCAGTTATTCTAGTGAACCATCTCAATAAAATCAAAGCTTTCACAAACTGTTCCACTGTGAAGCTTCATGGTTTCTAGGTAGGTGTCAAGGGAATGTGGCCACAATGTAGCGATTTTGCTCTAGCTAAACAAGGACTACAAATGTTGTTCACCTTAAAAAAATGCATGCTTTACTACTACGATGGGCACTTTAAAAATGTGACAATTGGGGGGCGTGGCCAACTGCTGAGCATGGCGGCAGCTTGAAGAGGGAGCTCCTCCAGGCATACCGGCCCGCGTTATAAATCTGCACACTGATCCGACTTTTCACCCGCTCGAAGGAGCGACATCGGCTCGGGGACCCAAGTGGCGCTACTTGATCCGACCCCGGTGGTGATCGGACACCGGGAACTGCTCCATCCTGAAGCGGCGTACGGAGGCCTGCACCTGCCTGGCCGCACCGACCTGAAGTAGCCAGCGAACCCGGGCGGAAGTCCATCCTCCTCGGCCCGGGCGCTGTGATGCCGGCCGACCGCTGCTGAACACTGTCACAAGAGGTGCTGGTGCGCGCCGCCTGTCCAGCGCCCACCCCTGTGCAAGCCGAAGGAACTGTGGGGACCAGGATTAGCTGCAGGTACCGTCCAGAGGCAGCGCGATTACCGGCGGGGACGAGGATCTCCCTGGGCCCCGGGCGGCGCCATATTGAGTGGAGCAAGCGACCAGACGCGCCGTACATGCTGCAGGGTAAGACACCCTGAATCAAGAGCCCTGCCATCCCCCCGCGCTACAGCCGACCCGAATCACATCCCGAATTGACAGAAGAACGAGTTTGAGCCCCAATATCCTAGCGAAGGGGAGGCATCGTGTGGGGGCTTCTATAGTGGTGCCCAACTCCTGTGACATTCTGCTGCTCAGGCGATCCCACTCTAGCGAGGCTGCGCTAGTACACGGAGGAGATCTGGCATATTCCGCAGGGGGCCCCCTGTGAAGAAATACAGCACCACAGCGGCTAGTAGCGCTACAGAGAGCGCGACGGACGGGAGTGGCGGAGCAATAAACCGCACAAGAACGACTCAGAGGCCGGCGTGCTGGTCGTTACGACCGCCGGCTGCAGCACGCCTGGGCCCTGTAGGGGGTATACGGAACCCCTTGGATCCAGTGGGACACACAATTGACTGCCTGGAGACCGGGAATACCACGCACCTCATAGGCCAAGAACGGACCCAACAGCCGAGTGCCTATACTTCCTCCACCAGCACAACAACATGGCGGGCAAGGGTACAAGGAGTGCGTCGACCCAAGCGAAGCTCGATAAATTTGCGTATAGCCAGCATGGACAATCCCAGAGTGGCGGCCGCCACTCTGCTGGAACAGCTCCAGAAACGGGCGGACCTCCGAAGGTGACCTTAGAGGACGTTATGAAAACCCTTACCGAGGTCCGGACGACAGTGGGCTCCATCTCCTCCGAGGTGACTCTGCTCCGGGCAGACTTCAAGAAAATGGCGGAAAGAGTGTCCCAAGTGGAGGTAGTTACGAAGTCGCTCATTGAGGACACCTCGGACCTGCAAGTAGCCATGGAACGCATGGAAAGAGTCACTAAGCAGTTGCAAGAGAAGCTCGACGATCAGGAAGGGCGTTCCCGGAGAAACAACGTCCGCATCCTGGGCCTGCCGGAATCGGAAGGTAAAGCTGCAATGGATCTGTACGTTGAGGACCTAATCAAAACCCAGCTGAAACCAAAAGGCCTATCGCACTTCTTTTCTGTAGAAAGAGCACACCGAGTTCCAGGTGGGGCGGCTAAGCCGGGCGCTAACCCACGACCAGTACTGGCTAGACTGTTCAATTTTAGGGACAGGGACGCAATCCTGCAGGCAGCAAGGATCTCCCCACCTGTGAAAATTCAGAACTCAACTTTGGCCTTTTTCCCGGACTACACGGCAGAAGTGGCTAGGCGCAGGAAATCATTCACGGACGTCAAGAAGACACTGCGAGACATAGGCCTGCCGTACTCAATGCTTTTCCCCGCCAAATTGCGCATTGTAGCTGAAGGAAAAACGTGGTTCTTTGACACACCAGAGGTGGCTAGAGAATGGCTTGATGGATGGAGACAGGTGGGCCAACCACAGCGCCCGCACAGGGACAGACAACACCAGTGCAACGGGGGGCCGACAGATCATCCGTCCAGCAGCCCCGCGAACGAGGAAGGTGCAACGGGACTGGAATCGGATCTTGAAAGGGACCCACTTGACTCTGGACAACCTGTTAGGGGCTGATTCAAATAGGCTGCATGAAGGAAAACATGTTTATAGCCCTTGGGAACTTGACGCTGATGGAGCTGAGTAGGGCGGGCATTGGCTGGTGCCTGTAGGGGTCTCACCAACCCCACGAGCAAGTAAGATGAACGGGGATGGGATTAAGCACTCTGCCAAGTTGGGGAAGCGGGCGGGAGTTCGTCCGTGGTGCAGGGGAGCAGGGAGGGGGCGGGGGGGGAAGTTGTAATGTTATGGTTAATGTTCTCAGTCATCGTCGCTTCAGTATGGACTACGGTACTACTACAGGCCGTACACTCATGGTGCCCTAGCACAAGTCATTGCACATATGTTACACTCCACTTCCACACATCAGTAACACTAGAAGTATACCTGAATGGCCCGGCAGGATCGAGGTACACCCGCTGAGGGCGGCCCGCCGATGACAGTGGTACCCCCCATAAAACTGCTAACATGGAACGTTAGAGGCCTAGGGGACAAAATTAAAAGGGGACTGGTCATCCAAACCATCAAACGCCACGGGCCTGACTTGGTGATGTTGCAGGAAACGCACCTGGCTGGGTCCACATGCAAAGCACTCGACAGACGTGGGTATGCCATGGCGGTACACGCGGAATTCACTACAGGATCCAGGGGCACTGGGATACTACTCAAAAAGACCTCCTCCTTTATGGTTGAGAGTCGTAGGACGGACGATCAGGGTCAATTTGCGGCGCTGTTTGGCCAGTGGGAAGGGAGACCCCTCAACGTGGTGTCCGTGTACATCCCCCCGGCGCTGCACTCTACGGCGCTGCCGGCGCTTGGTCAATTTCTCATTGACCTCCCAGAGGGTGACATGATCATTGGGGGGGACTTTAATGCCGTAACAGACCCCCTGCTAGACACCTTTCCCATACGGGAACGCCAGAGGGGGACCGCCACGCTTCCTGGTTTTCTGACCGCGCTGGGCCTCACAGATGTTTGGCGTCAATTGAACCCCACAGCGACTCAATACACGCACTACTCCTCTACACACAACAGTCTCTCACGCATTGATTCCTTTTTTTTTTGGGGGTGGGACTGGGATCAGTAGACAAACTAGAAATTCTACCCAGAGGTATATCTGACCACTCCCCAGTGTCCCTCCACATTACGGCTAAAGAGAGGAAGCGCGCCAGACTCTATCCAATTTACCCCAACTATTTAACAGTCCCTGGTATCAGGAAGAAGCTTAAATCAGCCACATCGCACTATTTTACAGAAAATGTAGGGTCGGTTTCCTCACCTTCAATACTCTGGGAGGCTTACAAGACAGTCCTGTGCGGCGCAGCCATAGCAGCTATTACAGGGCACAAACGAGACTCCAGAAGTGAACTCGCTCAGTTAGAGTTGGCACTTCACACTGCAAATGCCGCACACATGTCAAACCCCACCCCTGACACCACACATACGTTGCATCTCAGACAACAGCAACACCTGGCCCATCTCACATCGGTTACTAAAGGACACTTGGCAAGCACTGCACACAGGATATGTGATGTGGGCGACAAGGCCGGGAAGATGCTGGCCTGGTTAGACAAGCGGGGTGGTAGCAACAGAGGTATTCAGAGAATCTACACACAAGATGGCCAGCTGCTGACACACCCTGAACAAATAGTACACACCCTGGCACGCCATTATCAGGAGATATACACACCGGTTCGGGCTGTTACAGAACGGGAGGCGTTGGCATCACTTGACAACATTGCTGTCCCCACACTTTCACAAGAAGCGCAACAAGAACTAGACACTGATTTAACAGAAAACGAAATCCAATTGGCAATACAATTGTTGCAATCTGGCAAGGCGCTAGGACCTAACGGGATACCCGTGGAATGGTACAAAGCATCGGCTCCCTTGTTGAGCAAACCCCTGCTGGATATGTATGTTGAGAGTGTGAGCAGGGCAGAACTCCCTCTGGACCAGCGTACAGCCACGATAGTAGCCATTCCTAAGCCAGCCAAGCCGCCGACGGTATGCGCCTCGTACCGACCCATCTCTTTGCTCAACGTGGAAGCGAAGATCCTGGCGAAACTCCTGGCAAGTCGCCTGACCAAACACCTGCAAACCCTAATACACCCCGACCAATCGGGGTTCATGCCACATAGAAGCACAGCACTGAATCTGCGAAGGGTCCATGGAGTCCTGGCACGAGCACATCTCCTCTCCGAACAGGCTGTCATCTTATCCCTAGACGCCAAAATGGCCTTCGATCTGGTGGAGTGGGAATATCTATTTGCTGTCCTTGCTCGTATGGGCTTCGGCCCGAAATATATCGCATGGGTACGGCTACTATACAAGTAGCCGATGGCACAGGTGGTAGCAAACGGTCACATTTCACCGACCTTCCCCCTAGGACGCGGGACCAGACAAGGGTGCCCGCTGTCGCCCCTGCTTTTCGCACTAGTACTGGAGCCGCTGGCTATCCTGCTCAGAGCAACACCACTGTTTCGAGGCATTGCCTGGGAGGAGGGGTGGGAGGACAAAGTCTCCCTGTATGCAGATGATATGCTGATCTATATGACTAATCCCAATGAGGGCATTCCTGCCCTATTGACCCTGTGCGACGAGCACGGAAAAGCGTCAGGTTACACCCTGAATTGGTCTAAATCTATAATATTCGTACTTAAAGGCCCGGAGCCGTTATTGCGGGATGACTGCCCCCTGCAATTAGCAACCAGCTCATTTAAATACCTGGGTATTTTCGTCACCACTAATGCGGCGGACTTTCACACCGAGAACTTGGCGCCACCTCTGGCACGTCTACGTGCTGACGTTAAGTACTGGGCTACCCTGCCACTCACCCTCCTTGGACGAGCAGCGTTATATAAAATGATGGCGCTCCCTAGATTTCTCTACGTGTTGGAAAATACCCCTTATGTGGTGACTCCACGCTACTTCCAACAGGTCGCTGCATTGGTGTCTGCACTGCTGTGGAGTAATGGCCCAGCCCGTATAGCACATGGCAAATTAGTAAAAAGCTGGTATGAAGGGGGGATTGCGCTACCCAATCTTCAATTGTACTATTGGGCGTCCCAACTTAAGATAATTAATCACTGGATCCACGTCCCGCGGGAGGACCCCGCATACAAGGCGGACTGGTCGCAGTTGGGGACGGACGGCATGCTCTCAGTGCTATACAATCTCTCACAGGTTCGGAAATTGATTGGACCAACGTTACATACAGCGACCCTATGGCACACAGCACAATCTCGACTGGGTTGGAAGGGGAAGATCACCAGGATGACGCCGTTATGGGACGCGAAATCACTAGGAAACTTGAGGTCCAGTAAAGGTTTCGCACGATGGGACCAAATAGGGATTTCTGTGGTAGGAGACCTTTGGGACAAGGGATCGGTGGTAGCATTCCCACAACTACAGCAGCAGTATGGTCTAGGGCCCACTGAGACGTTCAGGTATGTGCAAATCCGGCACGCACTACTACACACAATTCCACCTGACACCACACTCCCGGAATCGTCACCACTAGAAGACAGGTTACTGACGGACTTTATGGAACAAAAGGCAACCTCTCTCACATACAAAAAACTGGTTAACAACCTGACAGACCCCACACAGAAACTTAGAGAGAGGTGGGTTGGGGAACTAGGTGACATGGACGACACAGAATGGAACAAGGCGCTTGCGTCACCAAGAGAAGTGGGCATCTCGGCTAGGTTCAGGTTGGTGCAGCTCAAGATCCTACACCGCACATATTACACCAGGACACTTCTACACAAGATACAGCGGGCACCACACCCCTTCTGCCTCAGAGGGTGCGGGGAGGAGGGAACTCTACTCCACACACTATGGGATTGCCCACTGATCCAAAACGTTTGGAGACAAATTATGCGCACAGTCTCCCAAGCCCTTGAGGTATCACTCCTGCCTGAGCCCCGTAAGTGCCTGTTGAACATTTGGGACCCTACTGACCTGAACAGATATGGACAATTATGGGTCACATTGGCTGTGACAGTGGCCAAGAGAGACATTGCACAACAATGGGGTGCTCCAGAACTACCTACGGTGAATGGATGGATTAGGAATATGGACCTTCTAATGGTGAAGGAAAGGGCGGTGTATGTACTGCGGGCCTGCCCCCGAAAATGGAATAAAGTATGGATGCCATGGAATAAATACAGGGGGGAACCATATGCACCCTTGCCAGAGGACGACGACTTAGAGTCAGAGGAGGAAGAAGACTAGAGGGGGCGAACTTGTATATTGAACTCTGGTTTGGTGATGGAGTGGAGCGAGAAAATAACAATGCCTTTGAAAACGTACTGACTATGTGCAATGGAAAACAACTACCTGTGGAAGGGTGCGGCACTCTACTGAAGCAATGACATTAGTTGGGTTTTATAGATGTAAACAAGTTCTTTTTTCTGTTAGTTGAACTTGCTAAGAACAGATTGATGTATCGTAAATGGGCAGATTACGAATTGAAATAGGATATGATGTGTTGATAAGTGAGATTTCGTGCAAAATAGTTGCTCTTATTTCTTCCATATCCATAGTATGAAGATAAACACAGACGTTAGGTTGTGGTATATTTTATCCGTAGTTTTGCTTAAAACATGTGCTAATGTGAAACTGATGATCGCAAATATCAATGTGAATAACTTTTCTGCCTTCCTGACAATAAAGTTTAAAAAAAAAAAAAAGTGACAATTATTTATGGACAATTAATAGATTAGTAAAGCTCAATAATTTTATACTGCATTATGTATATTATGTTTCAAGTGAAATGATAATATTAGAACTGTTTAAACATATTAGATTTAGCATTTACATACAGTGTGGAATTCAGATATATGTTACTATTTGTTATTAGTATTTGAAAGTATTATATAGAGTGTGACGTCTTAGTGAGAGAAATTAGTCAAATGCTGATTTTAAAATCTGTTAGTATAGTTAAGTGTTAAAATATGTTAGAATAGGCATTGTTGAAACACTCACTGCAATAAAGAATTTTGTGTTAGAATGTTTTATAACCTGCATACACATAATCAGTACAGGTCCGATTATTGTATGATAATCATACGCTAACATAAACTTACTTTGCACAGGACATTCATATTTGGAAGATACAGAAGTGCGGTATGATATAGGCAATAGTAAATTGCTATGGAGGTAGTGGAGGGTGTACAGTCTCTATCCAATATGTGCTTGATGTTTCCATGAGGGTGATTTGAATTGTTATTGCACTCAAACAATCTTTGTGTGGTTGGAATCAAGACTGATTTGAATCTGATGGGCAGCAATAATAACTCTGAATGAGTCACTAGGCGGTGATACAAGAATAGCAAAATGCCTTGTCATTTAATTAGTGATGGGCATGAAAGGATGAATATGATTTCCACTGTCCCTACCTTCTGTCTAGCGAACCAATAGCCAAAGGAATGGGCTTCGCAAAATCAGCAGGGAAAGAAGGGCCTGTTGAGCTTGACTCTAGTCTGGCATTGTGAGGAGACATGAGAGGTGTAGGATACGTGGAGGCCCTTGGGCCACCAATAAAATGCCACTTCTCCTATTGTTTTTTAGGTCTAGGCTAGCGTAAGCTGCGCAGATGCACAGTCTAGCTGGCGAGATTTTATGATTTAGAGGAGCTTGGAGTCTCGGGCTTTAAGCCCTGCCCCTCTTTCCCATTGGCCGGCGTCACCGTTTATGCTAAATGGTGGGCAGCCATTGGGAAAGAGCTTTTTCCTACGTAGACTTTTCTCTCTGTCAGACGGCCCACTTGGACGGGCTCGTCTGACTTCCTCTTGTCGTGAAAGCTTTTTTATCTTTATGGTGTCATGCCCCATGAAGGTAAGAAAGCTTTCACCAATGACGAAAGTGAAAGCGGACCGAGCTTGTTGCTGAAGACTGCCGTAAAGCGGGTGACATCCGGCTTGTTTGTCGAGACCCAGAAACCTCACTCTAAAATTCCTTATGCATCTTTTTAAAATTAAACCCTTCTGCAAAACAAAATTCAAAGTGATCTTGTGTGTTCCCACTTTTAAACATGTCAGTATCTAATACTGTGAGTGATACACAACTTCTTGCTGTGCCGGGATCTGTCCCCTTGGCTGCAGCCGGGGCCACTGCGTCTCAAGCGTCGACCCCCATTGGCGCCGGATGGCTTTTGGCCCGTGCGCGCCCTCCTCACCCGTAGGGGTCGCTCGTACTCACTCCGCAGCCGCTTGTGGGGGGCGCGCGCGCTCACCTGAGACTCCTGGGTTTGCGCTGGGTGCTCTAGCGCCCCTCGGACCGGGGAGCTGTGGCGCTCTTTCCTCCTCAACGTCAGTCCTCTCCTCAGCCAGCAAAAGCCCCGTCCCCGTCTAACTTCCCCTTCCAGCCCGGCGGCGAGTTTTTGATTGCTCGCAAAGAGCGAACAAGTCTCTCCACTGTAGTAAGAAAGAGAAGAACAACAACGCCTCTCAGACCTTCGGCGACAAGGGAGTTTCAACACCGGGAATTTCTCTTTTTTTTCACGGTCCTCTTCTACTTTTGGTCCAGGGGCTTCGGCGAAAGAATGTGCCCGGCTTCCTCTTCGGAAAATGGACCCGCCTTTTTCTTCTTAAAGGGTCCGCAGCAAGTTTTGTTTGCATCCCTTTATTGTCACTTCCAGGGGTGTCACGATCTAACCCCGGCGCCCTCCATCACATGCTTTATGAATGGAAAGCGCAAATTACAAGACAGTGCCATGTGAACACACACGTGAAGCGTCTTGCTGTCTACCCAGATAAGGATCTGTGCGCAATAAAACATCTTCTCAGTACAACTGAAAGTGTTTGTGATGTGCAAGAACGTGTATCCTACCTTCCAATACGGCTTGCAGTGTTTGGTAAGTTTTTATTGGTTCCTTCTTTATGCGGCATAATACAGCATATTTTGTGTGATAGTAATAAGTCACTATTTTCTCATATTTACACTTGTTAAAACTGTGTGGGCATAAATTGCACCTGATTAGTACTGGTTCAACACCCAAATATCATAATTAGAAAAGTGACTAGTCAATTTTTTGCAAAGGGGGTGACGCTGCGTAACGACACGTCGATTAGTAACTTTTTAACCATTTGAGCTAGAACCCACTTTTTGCTGTTAAAATCTGCAAATTATGCCGGTGATGATGGAATATGTGGCAAATGCAGCAAAATCCAGAATAACGTGAATGTGACGCAGCCTTTTTCGTATAATTCCATAAGCTCTGCATGATTCAAATTTAATTAATTCAATAATAAAGGTTTTACAAACTTTAGACAAAGGCAGTAGCTGAGACTGATATGAAACAAATACAAGATCAGCCTGAATTAGCATTGTATTGAAATAAAGATAATGTCTGCAGTCAATTTGAGTGAAAAGGGCCAACTTTAACCGGTAACATGCCATGACGTTCCTTTGCATCAGTGTGCAGGTTGGTAGCATGTTTAACGAAATAAGATCCCAGTTTTCTTTTAAGCTTGATAGGAGTTTGCATCTGTTTTTTAAGTTTATCCTTGGAAAAATCAGTTGTCTGATGTTTCCAGCATGCCTTCCTTTGCAGGTGATCTGGTCTAGAAGTAAGAAGACACCAGTGCAAGAGTAATGGGGCTATGATGCATGGTGCAGGATCTTCGATACTCAGCATTTTCATATTTTTAGGGCACCAACCCTTCTTTTGAAGAGGAACATCATGTTTCTTGTGGCCTAGAAATAAAATTGGCTCATGCAGATAAATGCTGCATCTTAAATTAACAATGCATTAAAAATGCAATAGGTCTCGCCTTTCATTAAGTTAAAGCCATTTGCTTTGCTATACAATACCATAGACATCCCGCGTAAAGAACACATCTCTGGTCACCTGAAAAACCTCCACTGGCTCCCCGTCAATAAGAGGATTACTTTCCGGCTCCTAACCCACGCACACAAAGCACTCTACGAAATCGGACCTGAATGCCTCAACACACGACTATCCTTCTACACCCCCTCCCTCCAGCTATGATCCTCCAACCAAGCCCTCCTACTGTACCTCGCATCAACAAAACCACCATGGGAGGTAGATCCTTCTCCTACCTGGCAGCTAAAACCTGGAACTCACTTCCCACTCACCTTCGCCTTACTCAGAACCACCTAGCATTCAGAAAGCAACTCAAAACGTGGATATTTGACAAGTAATTCCCCACCCTTCCTCAAGCGCCTTGAGACCCTCTGGGTATGTAGCGCGCTATATAAATCTTTTGACTTGACTTCACTTGACATTAGCAAAACACATGGCTTTAACTTAATCAAAGGCAAGACCTATTGCGTCAGTGCTTAATCACCTACCCATTGACGCACGGGGGTGAGCCCCATGGGGGTCTCGTTACTAGCTCAGAGCTCGTGCCACCCACCGAACATGACACGCTCTAGGGACATCAATAATTGGAAGGGCAAAAGCTCCCTTGAGCTTGATTTTCAGTATGAATAGACCCTGAAAGCAGTGGCTCACAATACGTCTGATTTTTTGGGTTGAGGTGGTAGAAAATTTACCACATCGATAACTGGCTTAGTGACATTGCTTTTTGATCATTCGATATTAGCTCTTCCAATTATTATGTAGCAGATTTCCCCACACATTAGATTGTTCTCCATCTAATATGGAACGTGATCTGGGTTTAGCCCGTTGTGAGACAGGTTAGCTTTACCCTACTGATGGTGTTTTGTTGCAGCAGTAATCCTGCTAAGTACGAGAGGGACCGCAGTGCCATGGAGCTTTGGTTGTTTGATTTAATAGTACTCTATATGTTGCTGTCTGTAATAAGACTGTAGGCCACATGTAGGGTACACATGCTTCAGCTTGTTAAACGAGATGTTTGTTGAATGAATTACATGGCAAATATTTTCACTCATGAAAGAGCCATGTCAAACACACAAATACTTAATGAGTATTTAAGGAGGGTTTTTTGAGCTTCACTGGAATACCATTTTTGTGCCTGGTGCAGCAAAGGCCACAACAATAATTTTAAATTTATTTAGAATGACTCAGTTAGTATGGGTCGTTTTGTTGGAGTACTTGGATGAGAATCACAATAACCCTTTGTCTGCAAGAGAGTCACAGGAGTGACATTTGTGGGGAATTGGTGGAATAGGAAATGTGTAAATTGCTGAAGCTGAGCGTGCTTCACGAACTTCTGAGAGTTTCACAGTGTCCCCTCAACTTTCAGGCGAGAAGAATGTTTTTGGGTGAAGTGGCGAGCCTGGATGCCATTCTTGAGACCAACACCATCAGAGTACCGAAACCTATTAAGGTCCTGGACTTGGAGGGTGGAGGATCGGCTTTAGCCATGGAACACGTGCAGATGCACAGCATAAAGTATGTATTTCACTTTTATATTGGCAGTTCATGAATTCATATACGAACAATGGTATACTTAGTAGTGTTGATATCTTTCTAGAGGTGACAAAGTGTTCCACATAAAGTAACTGAGATAACTTGATTGGAAACAAACCACCACACTTGATGTAATACATTACAGTGATTTTGTAGCTGCAGAAGAATCAGTCAAGCACACAAACAAAATAGGGGCATCTTTTTAAGTATGCTGACTTTGTTTTACTTTTTGAGTTACCAATCTTGAAGTTTGTTCGGCCTATTGTACCATTCTGGGAGATGGAATTAAGTTTTTTTGCTTGGTAGGAGGGATTCAAGATAAGGACTGGTGTGTTAAATGGAAATGGGAACTCAACAAGATATTGACAATTAAATATCGGATATTTATAGTAAGTTAGACCATTCAATCACAAGCATTCTTCTAAGTAGGTACGCCATTTTGTATTTTGAAAGCTGTCTTCACCCATGGCCTGAGAGGAAGAATGTTGGGACCAAATCTGTTCCCAGGTTTTAGCTAACCATGGTGGAAGGGAGCTGAATCAGTGCTAATAAAAACCTTTTTGCACAGCTTGGGCATTCCATCATCAATATATATTGGCTGTAGATTTCCAATTAAGGTACCAATTTTATAGTGACATCCCTATCTAGTCAAATACAATTTCTGAGGGCTACATCCGATGCTCATCTTCAGGTTGACTTGGAGCTGAAAAGAAAGAGGAAGGTTCCGTTCTATGTCCTTCCATTTGGTAAACCACTGCCTATCTGTTTAATCAACCCACATAGTCACATGACAGGTCAAAACATATTATGATAAACAACACATCTGGGGTGTTAATGTCACTGTGGCCCTTGCAGGTTCTTAGGGTTTTTAAGCTAATGTGGGGTGGTTACCCTTCCCGGTGAAATTAGAAAATACAGATCTTAGAATTGTGTTATATGCACCAGTAGTCCAGTTTGAAGGTAAACGAGTTGAGGATCTACACAGCCTCAACCTCCTCCAACCATGGTTGGCAAATAGATGTCGATCTTTTCTCTGCTTCCAAAGTAAACCATAGTAATTGATATGTGACTTGTACGCATGGATTTTCTTGATCCATAAGGAGTCACTTAGTCTTTGAACTTTTTCTGCAAGACACAAATGACCCATTGCGCTGGAAGAGTTCTTTCAACAGACAAAGAACGTGTAAGTATCTTTCATGTCAAGTACTAGCGCAGCATGCATGTCAGTCTCAGAAAGAATAAAGATTGTGTACATTGCCAAAGGGTCTACAGTGAAAGATCCTTCCTACACCATAAATAACGGCAGCTGCCACACAGACAGGGATAACCCATCTGTAAAGCAGCTGATGGCTCCCCCATCAGGAAGACAACCACACTCAAACTCTGAGGGCCAGATTTACCACTTATTCACACAGCACAGTGCAGCAGCCACAAATGCTGTGCTATGTGAAAAGGAGAGAGGGGGAGAGTGCATTATGTACAGAAATATGGCACTCTCCTCCCCCTTCCCTAGCGCTGGTGCTGAAATCAGCACCACAGAGACAACTTAGCGCCATAGAGCATGGGTGTCTCTGAGAGTCTAGCATAAGCTTTGTACTGGAAGGATTCCCTTCAGTACCAAATACTATGCATAGACTGACTTTCCCCCGTTTCCCTCTTCGTATGTGTGCTGTAAAGTGCTGCACTCACCCAAAGCTGGAAAAGGAATGAGAAACTAAAGCAATTCTCCTTCCTTGATCCTACTTCAAAAGGATGCAGTTTTCTGACACTAAACCCGGTCTACTTTATTTAGTAAATAGGGTTTAGCATCAGATACCTTGAGTGGTTGCATGGGAACGCCCATGCTACACCCCCTTGGCGCTAAGTAATGCAAAACAGAGCTTTGCGTTACTTTCACGTAATTTCCAGCGCTAGTTAAGCACTGAAAAGGAAATTTAAAAAAATAATTTCTGTGCCGATTTGCTTCACTTTTGTGACGGCGTAAAATCTTAGAAACTCTCTCCCTAAATGAGGTGCAGGATACGATAGGTGAATAGGACATGTTACAACGCAAACTTTTAGAACACATGCCTTTACAACGCGGTTTTCACATCACAACATCCTTTACAATGCATGATTTTACAATGCATGCCATCACAACGCATTTTTAGAAACTACACTTACAACGCATTCCATTACAACGCATACCATTACAACGCATACCATTAGAAAGCATAATGCTTTTAGGGCAACAGTAGTGTAAGTGTTGAATAGTGTAGGGGTAAAAATTACTATGCCAACCCCAGTGAGTGCAACAGTTTGGTAAGTGTTGGATAGTGTAGGGGTAAAAATGACTATTCCTACTCCAGTGAGTGCAACAGGAGGGTAAGTGTTGGATAGTGTAGGGGTAAAAAGGACTATTCCCAATCTAGTGAGTGCAACAGTAGGGTAAGTGTTGCATAGTGTAGGGGTAAAAAGTATTATTTCCCATTACTTACCTTATAATGTGTTGTAATGGCATGCGTTGTAGTGGCATGCATTGTTTGGCATGCGTTGTAATGGCATGCGTTGTAGTGACTTGCGTTGTAATGGCATGCAATGTAAAGGATGTTGCGTTGTAATGACTGCTTTGTAAAGGTAGTGCGTTGTAATGACAGCATTGTAATGGTTGTTTCCCACCATAGGTGGACAGTTGGCACATCCAACAATTTGGAATTGGTGTCTACTTATTACCCATCTTTACAACACTGCATTCATTAGCAAATCTGCAAGTGAACCTTTTCTGAACTCTAGTTAATGTTTGTACAGTCATTTGTGTAACAAGGATATAGCCAGCTTTGTCTTCCTCTTGCTCCCTCAGTGGTTATAGGACAGTTTGATGTAGACTTGGACATCTAACCTTTGATAGCAGAAAGGCAGTCCTTTGGTTTATCAATATCAAAACCAGTTGAGACTTTCCAATAGGGTGGTGTGTTATCTACATACTGTTAGATTCTGCGGTGCCCTACAAGACTGCGAGGGGCTTAAAAAACAGACTGGAAATTCCAAATGATGTAGCCTCATGTACCTTACAGGAGATGAGGATGGGCTTGGTGGAACTTATCTGAAGCATCTGTTCTGTATTTTCTAGGTTTTACTGAAGCTTTGTAGGACACAGCTGTCAAATGCCATTTGAGGTGTGTGGGATCAAAAGGTGCCGTGAAGAGATTGAGGAGAATGAGGAACCATAGGCCAACTTTAATAACACTATGAGCAACTCATATAAGCAAATCATTAACTAGAAAAAGACATTTTTGATAGGGCAAGCAAAGTGTTTTTTATTGTTTCTGAAAACCTCAGTGCATTTTAGATGTCATGAGTGATGTCATGAGTGATGTCACTGACCATAGCGATACCAAAGGGGATGATGGACGGAGCGTTTGAGCAAATCAAACACTCACCCCAAGTCAACTGATCTGGGTTTAATCCATAATCATTCTTTAGTTCACTCCACCACCCCAGTTCAGACAAGGCCATATGCAAATCAGTCTGACCCTGTGCCTCACAGGAACAGTCCAGCCCGAACTGCTAAGCCATGTCTTCCCTGGACCGGAAACAAGCATCCTGGGACCAGTTTCGGGTTCATAACCCTCATTAGCCAGGCTATCTCGAATCCAGTGGCAAAGTGAGCAAGGGTCCCACATCTGGGCATACCCTGCCAACTTAGGGCGAACAAAGCGGAACCAAAAGGGATGATGGACGGAGCGTTTGAGCAAATCAAACACTCACCCCCAGTCAACTGATCTGGGTTTAATGAACCATGTCATGAGTGATGCAATATGTGACGTCATCAGCAGTGCATTGTGGGGGCACGAGTTATAGTTAGCTCTACTAACTATAAAGGCCGAATTTCTCTGGTTTTGTATGAGTGAAATGTCCAACTAACTATAACGTACCTGAAACCTATGGTTTTTAGTGAATTTCTATGGTTGTTTAAATGCTAATTTCTAACTATAATGTCCCAGACACCTATGTTTTTTTAAGTGAATTTCAAAGGTTTTTTTGAATGATAATTTCAAACTATAACGTCCCTGAAACCTATGGTTTTTTCAGTGAATTTCAAAGGTTTTTTAAATGATCATTTCTAACTATAAGGTCCCTGAAACCTATAGGTTTTTCAGTATATATATATATATCTATATATATATATATATATATATATCTATATATATATATATATATAGATATATATATAGATATATATATATATAAGGAAGGGGGGGCTCCCAGTTAAACCACACTCGTGGCAGGTAAGTGAAAATCTGGAGAAAGCTTGCTGAGCTTCCACGTTTCAAGCATTGCGCTCTTCCTCAAAGGTGGCTCAAAGGTGGCTTGCACAGAGACCACCAGCAATTCACGGTAATTTATTCACAATCATCCTCAGGTGAGAACACAAAGCATTATGGGACTGGAAGTCCAAACCACATTTTTACCCAGGTGGGCTGCTAGTGTATATATATATTGCCACAAGTCCGGTGCGGCGTAGGCTGTCTTCCTGGGGCGGTCCAAACACACTTTTACTGGCAGTCCCAAAATTTGCACAAATTGCTCCCGCTAGTCTCAGAAGAATATACGGACACTCGTGCGTGGTGAAATAAAGGTTTTTAATGGCTCAAAAAGAACGCGTTTCGGCTTTCACCTTGATCACGCTTTCCAATCAATCTGTTTTGTGTCCTGGCACAGGCGGTCCATGTTTTTTTTCTGGACTGCCGTGACAGCAGGCACATCGACGTGTGCCGCTCACACTGCTCACTTCTCACTAGTGGAGAAGTTACGGCATGACGTTATGCCAGGGGAGCGTTGTAGGGGAAAGGAAATCCTTTAAAGATGGTCATTTTCTCTCTGGATTTCCCTTCTCTTTTTGAAACTCAGGAGCAGCAACACTGTTGTGGCTTTAAGTGTAAACTTTGTCAATATTATATACAAGCCATAGTTACTGCTTATTTATCTTATGCAACTAACAACCATTGACAAAGCCAATAGTCCTGACTTGTTTTAGGTATGATGTTACTTGTTGTATCATACATCTGGATGCAATGACAGGAGCAACAAAATACAAGTCGGGCGGCACACTATGCTGAGCATAGATTTTTAGCTTGCCTGTTTTTAAGCCGTGCCCTTAATTATATTTGCCACACCCCTTTGAGAGACCCCCCAGTTTTTTCATCCCACTTAAAGCCCTGCTCTAGCCAAAGGCTGGTGTAAATGTCTTTAGTATTCTAACACCTCCCCCCGCTCCATAGGGGAAAATCATTTGAATTTGCAAAGAGGATCCTATTCCCTGGTGTGGGAATCTCACTTATGTAGAACTGTGTGCTGGAAGAATGGGACCCTACATGGAAAGTCACATGACCTACCGCAGAGTAAGGGTGGGAACCTGTGCCTGCCGCAGACTTGCTCTCGGGAATGTTTGCAATTTCAAGAAAGTCACAAAAATGACTTTGGTGTTGAGATCTGTCTGCGGGGTTACTTTAACTAAACGAGGAAGCGTGTGACGCTGCGTGTGAAATAATACATCTACTTTCTGACAACGTGCCAACAAACTTCTCATTGCTTTTTACCCTCTGTGCCATCATTTCTCCTCTCACTGAATCCTTTGCCATAATTACGAATAAAGAAATTTAAAAAAAACAACAGTAACACTGTGTGCTCTTGTGCAGTTAACAGTACAATGCCAACTATAGACACAGCTCTTCTAAAAGTACACTTTCAAACTATATTTTAATAGGTTATGCTTTTGATTAGCCTATAGGGTTCTTGTTGCACTTCGTACTTGTTACGTCTTATTGTTTAATAACCTCGAGAGGGTGAAGAGGCAGTGAACCTCCAGCTAAAGTCTCACCTTAAACTATGCACAACATACGAGGTTGACAGCAGGTCAATCATAAGCAGCAAACTGAACCTCCTTTTACCACAGTACCTACATTACTTGACAGACATGAGGTAGAATCATTGAATCCCTCCACAACAACCGCTGCACTGCTTGAACTACGAAATGAAGCTCAAAATGACAAACTCGCCTATGACATTCCCCGCCCCTCACTTGCACTTCCTAGCTTCTTTTGATGTCATCTGTGGTGCGCAGAAATGTGGGCGAAAAATGCACTGCGAGAAATACATGAGATACAAACGCCAAAGGTATCCGGGGTAATGACGTCCCCTAATGAATATGTGGTCTGCACTTGGAATGTACGGGGATTGGGCTCGGTACATAAACGACACAGGGTCCTAGCACAACTCCATAGGCGGCGGGTGCACATAGCGTACCTCCAAGAGACACACTTGAATGATTCTGAGGGAGCCAAAATGTTGCGAAAATGGAAGGGCCAACTATACGCTACTAAATACTCTGCGTTTTCCCGGGGGGCGGCCATTTGGATTAGCAACTCGGTCCCGTTTAAACTTATTGAATCTAAAATAGACAAGGAAGGCCGTTACGTGCTTGCTAAGGGGCTGCTAAATGGTATGTGTGTAGTGCTTGGTTGTTTGTACGCCCCGAATGTGGAGCAGTCGCAGTTTTTTGCGGACCTAGGTAGGGCACTGTCGGATTGGGTGGAGTATGATTGGGTTATAGGTGGGGACTGTAATGCGGTACTAGATCTCACGCTAGACAGATCACATCCACCCTTACACGCCACGGAGAGTCGAAGACAGGCAGCAGCATTGGCACAGTGGGCTGAGGGGTGGGGCCTAGTCGACTCCTGGCGGACGCTACATGCATCCCACAGGGAATACACGTTCTACTCCCCACCACACAAACTCCACACCAGGATAGATCGCATCTTTTGCTCCAGAACACTCACGCCGTCTATTGTAAAAGTGGGACACATGGGGAAGACGTTATCGGATCACAACCCGGTTGAACTGTCTCTGCAGTGGGGAAGATTACCCACCCCTATACCGACGTGGCGCCTATCCCCAAGTCTACTAGAAGACCCGGTTTTTAAGTCCACACTGACTGACGCTACCACACACTACTTCACCGAGAATACGGGCACGGCAAGCTCCAGACGGGTCGAATGGGACGCCTTCAAGGCTACCATTCGCGGAGTGGCCATGGGCACCAAGGTAGGCGTCAAACACCAGGTATTGGTAAGGCTGCGAGAAGTGGAGGATAGTCTGGCGGCTCTAGAAATCGAGGCCGCAGGCACGGGCGGCGCCCTCACGCAACTACAGGAGGCTAATATACAATATGCGGAACTCCTGGAAGAACTAAGGATCCTAGACCATAGGGAATACACCACACGACAGCACGCACAGGCGGACAGGGCGGGCGCGCTATTGGCACGCCTGACTAGGGACACGCCGGCGGCTACCCCTATCATGGAGGTACAGGATTCCTCTGGGGAATTGATCCAAGGGCAAAGGGAAATTAACATGGCTTTCCGGCATTACTACGCTACTTTATATGGCCCACACGCTCCACTCTCAGAACCGAAGCTGGAGGAATTCTTCTCCGACATATGTGTTCCACAACTGAGCGCGGCACACAGTGCGGAGCTGGCGAGTCCCATTACGGTTGCGGAAATTAGAATGGCCATTCGGGCTCTGCCTAGAAACAAGGCACCCGGGACCGACGGGCTTCCGGCGGAATTTTACTTAACATACATAGACCTACTGGCCCCCCGCCTTCATGAGTTGTACAGCGAGGCTTTGAAGGGAGACGGCTTGCCTGACACGACACTACAGGCACTGATTGTTTCCCTTTTGAAACCAGGGAGGGACGCTTTGCGCCTAGACAACTACAGACCGCTATCACTCCTGAACACTGACTCCAAAATTCTAAGTAAGATACTGGCGGTACGTCTGTCCCAGCACATCCCGGAAATGGTACACCCCGATCAAAGTGGGTTCGTGCCGGGTAGGAGTACGGCACTAAATCTACGGAGACTCAGTCAACTAATGTCTCCGGATGCGAGAGGGAGTGACACAGAGGGTTGTATCTCATTGGACCTCCGACAGGCATTCGATACACTCAGATGGGACTACATGTTTGCAGTCATGTCCAAATTCGGACTACCAGCCGGATTCATAGCCTGGGTGTCCCTGTTATACCGGAAACCCACTGCACGGGTTCGAACCAACAAATGCATCTCTGACCGGATTGTGGTAGCAAGAGGTACGAGGCAGGGATGTCCACTCTCGCCCTTACTATTTATAATCGCCCTGGAGCCCTTGATGCTGAAAGTGCGCACAGTGGCGGCTGCGGTGGGGATAAATAGGCTCGCCACCTACCATATCATATCGGCGTACGCCGACGACATACTGCTGTTCCTAAGAGACATGAATGCCCCAGCGACGCCGCTACCACGGATCTTTGAGGCCTTCCGCGAGTTATCGGGCCTCGCTATCAACGAGACAAAGTCATACGGATTCGGCTTTCGGGGCCCGGTGGAGGGAACACAAGTCCAGTTTCCGCCGCACTGTTTCCAGGTTGCACCCGTGACATTTAAGTACCTGGGTATCCAGATATACCGACAACCGCAGGACTTGCTGGACGGTAATCTGGGACGTGCCCTGACTAACCTGACTACGCAGGTGCATTTCTGGACTTCCCTGCCACTGTCGGTGGCGGGAAGGGTGGCTATTTTAAAAATGGTGGTACTACCACGTATGTTGTACTTTTTTACAAATTTACCAATTTTTATCCCTATGCCTTTTTTTAAGAAACTAAATACTCTACTACTCGAACTAATATGGGGGAAGGGCAGAAGGCGCGTAAGCATGGCCAAACTACAACTACCCACGGATAAGGGCGGCTTGGGAGTGCCTGATATGTTCGCTTATGCCTGTGCGTGCCAGCTGCAATGGCTAGCTTATTGGCTAGCAGGTCGCAATTTACATGAGCTGAACATGACGGAGGAGGATAGGGCTCGGGGGGTTATACATCGCTTGTTACTACCGGGGGCCAGAACGCCAGCAACGACTCCACCCCTACTTAAACTGGCTCTTACATACTGGAAGAGGGCGACCAGATATACCAATAGACGTTCGAACTATGCACCCTCGATACCACTATTGGGCATCCCACTGGGGACAGGCCCGATGACGGAACGGAGACTACAGGTGTGGCAGGGAGCGGGAATTACGCAAATCGGGGATTTTTTCTCAGATAACAGGCTACTGACATACGAGGAATTCACCAGGTTACATCACACGCCGAGGGCACTCTTTCTGCAACATGCACAACTGACGCACTACATAACCACCCACTGGATAGAGGGTGGAGCGGAGCCTGACACCAACACATTGACCACCATGCAATACCTCATGGGAACGGGTAGTCACTTGACAAAATGGCTGACTGCCGGAATACGGGAGGGCAGGGCTGACCCCCTACAACCCCTGAAACTACGATGGGAAGCGGATCTAAGAGAGACACTGAACGACAAGGAATGGGACATGGTACTGAGACTGCCAAGAAGGGTGTCTAGGAACCCTAGGTTTAAATTTATACAGTTAATGATTATACATAGGGCATATTTGACTCCCCACAAGATACACACAATGTTCCCGACAGCGGCTGATAATTGTCCTAGATGCCAGCTGGAGGATGCAGGCATGCTGCACATGTTTTGGGAATGCCCTAAGCTGGGACATTACTGGGGTACCATTCACCACATTTTGAATGACATAGCACCAGATAGACCTTACACATCCGCTTCTTATTGCATACTGGGGGTAGGTCACAAGGAAAAAAAAAGGAGTGTGGAATCCAGATTTGTAGATTTGGCACTGTTACTAGCGAAGAGGTCAGTGGCGATGAGGTGGAAGTCGGCCAGGCCGCCGGAGATAGAGACCTGGAGTGGGGAGGTGATCAGATGGGGAAAAGCTGAGGGGCAGGAGCTATGCAGGGAAGAGCGCAGAGGCCTCAGGAAACACCCCATTTCAATGGAATGGAATGCTCTTCTTCTAGAGTTAGAACAAGGCGTACAAGACCGAGGGGGCTAGTACGAATCTGTCATTCATCACAGGGGGACAATATGCGTGAGACCGATCACGCCCGGGAACCGAGATGCAGATCCACAGAAGACCGATTGTTGAAAATGTGTGATGTTAACACGGGGACAGGTACCCCTACCAGATACCGACTGTAACATAGACATTAAAGCAAAACCACCATATTACTGACAAGAGGAGCGAGTAAGTGCTGGGAGAGGGAGGGAAGGGGGAGGGTGCTAGGGAGTTAAGGGATGTTACTAATTACAGAAAATGGAAAATGTTAATGATGAATGCATACTGAAGTATATGTCACGATGCGGAGACACGCTATAAGATTGCCTGTACAATATACCGTGATTTATTTTGCAAATAAAGAAATTTAAAAAAAAAAAAACAAACGCCTATTAAAAAAGGTTTGGAGGATCCTCCTAAAGGGGCATTTTGTATTTTCCCAGCAGATATAGATTTCCGTGAGATTAATGTGAGCTCCCATAGGCTGTAACCAGAATAAACCTTGCAACACATGTCAATTATCATAGACATAACGTTGCCACTACTTGAAATCTCCTGTTTGTGTAGTAGTGAAGTGAAGAAGTGTGGCTCACTGGTTAGAGGCGGCAGACCCGAGAGCAGAGGACGGCCCGGGACCAGGGTTCGATTCCCGGCGCGGCAGGTTTCTGGACCAGGGTCAGCGGACTCGATAATTCTCTCGCCTCAGTGCCCACTCTGATCAGCGATCACACTCGGCAACTCTGGGCATTAGCTTGCCTCATCTTCACTAACGAGACCGCCGGGGATGCCTGGTCTCACCCTGGAGATACCCATTAAGGGACCATCTCTCAGGGAAGCCAGGAAGGGTTTCGCAGCGGTCGAAGCGCCTTGGGACCCTCCGGGTAAGTAGTGCGCTATATAAATGCCTATACATTTACATTTGTGTACAGCATGGAGTGCCACCTCTACAGCCATTGTAGTGTCAGAAATATGTTATTGCTTCTCTAACACCTATTCCTCCTTTCTGGTTGAGACATTTCATTGCCTCCATTCGGTTGAGTGTATTAAAAAAGCATTGAATCAGCACGTGGCTTTCCAGACAGGCTGAAGGATCTTGTGTTTATTTTTAGTGTATTGCCCATAGATACACCCCTTTGCAAACACCAACACTTTCAAAGAACATGTGCAGGCTCTAGCGCGGGGATGCCTATGGGTAACCAGGCGCTCTATAAATCCTGTTTCAATTCAATTCAATTCAATTCAATTCTGCAGTGCCTAACAGCTCCGTACACTTTCTAAGCACTAATCTGCCTTGACTTTTAGGACAAATGCTATAAGTATTCCTCTACTAATAATGTCTGTTTTATATATGTCGTTTCCAGCGAAATGACCCACGCTGAGACTGGTAAGTGATTCTTGGATTCTTTATTGCTTAGCTCCTCGTGCCCATATGCATGTCCGTTCCCTCTGCCCTCATCCAGTCAAGTGCCCGCCCCACTCCCTGAGCGGAAGTGGTGTCCGGTCTCTGTCCCCTCCCCTAGGTCCGAGTGCAGGGTCATTGTGCCCCTGAACCTAGGTTACTACATCTCCCCCCTTGTCACAAAAGAATGTGAAGACAGAGACAGAGAGTTCTTTATGTATTGCGTTGAAACGATGGGGGAAAAGAGAAAGATGGATAGAGAGAAAAGAGAGAGAGAGATATGGAAATTGGAAATAATGGAGAGACATGTGGTCATCCCCATCGCTACATTTCTTCAATCAGTCTTTTTGTCTTTTTGCTCACTCTTTTTGGACAAGTCTCTTCCTCTTCTTGTCCTTCACTCTTGTCCATCCATCTTCCTTCCTTGTCTGTTGCTCTGTTTCTCTCCTGTGTTCCTGTGATCTCTGTCACAGCATCCTCTCCGTCTTCATTAATAGTCATTGAAGTGAGAACTGTTTCTTGTTATTCTGTATGGGCCTGCCTCCACCGTGATCATTGGCCCCATGACCTCCGTTACTATTAGCTGGTCCTTAGAGAATGGACTCTCAGACTTTCTCCGTTGCCGCTGACGCACTAACACTTGGTCTCCCTGCTTGAGGTGCACGGTGGTGGCATGTCTCCTTGCGTCTGCGTATGTTTTCATTTTCTCTTTTGCCTCCTGGTCCCTGAAAGCAATGCTGCTGTGTTCTGATGGCCTCTTTGCTTCTAACTGTGGTAGCTGTGTTCTGCGTGTCCCTCCTAGCACTAACTCAGCTGGACATCTCCCTGTGGAGCTGTGGGTGGTGTTTCTATAATCTCGTAGTACTTGACAGAGCGCCTCTCCTCTAAAAATCTGTGCCAGCTTTGCTCTTTGGACAGCTTTCTTTATGTTGCCCATGAACCTCTCTACCATGTCATTCACTTGTGGCCACAGAGGTGTTATCTACCTGTGATGAATGCCTATGTAATTCATGATTTTTTTTAACTCCTCCCTGAGAATGGAGGACCGTTGTCTGCCTTTAGTGTCTCTGGTGATCCCCAGGCTGCAAATATGTAATCGAGTACCGGTAGTGTCGCAGTGGCTGATGTCGAGGAGACGTGGCGTACTGTGGGAAACCTTGAGTATTCATCAATGACCACGAGCAAGTAGTTGCCCGTGTCTAGCGGCCATAGAAGTCTGCCGCCAACGCTGTCCATACTGCCTTTGGAAGTTCAGACATTTGTAGTGGTTCCGGCTTCGCTGGCTGGCCAATTGTTTGACAGATGTGACAGTTCATGATGGTGTCTTCCACCATTTTGTCTAGACCAGGGAACCATATCTTCTCCTGCAGCATCTTCTTTGTCACGACTATGCCTCTGTGCGCCTCGTGTGCCAAATTGACTGTCCGTCGACGTAGCCCTCTTGGCATTACTATCCTTGTTCCTCGCATTAGTATGCCATATTCAGTCTCTGATAGTTCATCGTGTATCTTTTTGAATGCTAATATTTCTCCTTATTGACTCCGTCCCCCATTGCGCAGTTGTTGTTGATGTGTCTCCACGTTTGCTCTCTTGTTGTGGCTTTCACCGCTTGCATTGTGCCGCCCTTTTCTGACTCCTGTTCTAGTTCAGCCAGTGTTATCGTTGCTGGCGTGTTCTGTTTTAGCACAAAGTTGAGATATTCTTCTGCCATTGAGGTCTTCTCTGGTGCCTGTGGTAAGGGGTGTCGAGACATGTAGTCAGCCAGGTCGTGCTCTTTGCCCGGTTTGTGTACTTGAAATCGTAGTCCATCAGTCTTATGCCCCAGCGCTCAATCCGAGGCAGCATCTTTGCATTCGGATTGCCATATATTGTCACCAGAGCCTGATGGTCAGTGACGATGGTAAATGGTTTTCCGTAAATGAACATGTGATAGTGTTCGCATGCACAGACCACTGCTAAGCTCTCCTTTTCAGGTTGGGAGTATGCTCTTTCAATGTCAGACAGACTTTTGCTTGTGTATACAACAATTTTTCTTGGCGAATTTCTCCCTGGCAGATGTTGTGCTAATAATGCCCCTAGTCCTACCGGGCTGGCGTCTACAGTCAGCTCGGTACATAGCAGCGGATCGAAGTAGGCAAGGTGGTCTACGGCCATCACGGCCTGTCTGATGGCTTCAAACGCGAAACCCACACTCTTGTGACCAGACAAACATCTGATCCTGCTTTGTTAGGTCCCGCAGTGGTGTGCTCACTGTGGCAAAGTCTTTTATGTAGCTGGCACAGACCAAGAAACGATCTCACTTCTGCAACATCTATTGGAGGATTCGCCTTTTTTAATGTCTCTACCTTGCTGGGTTCTGTCCTCATTCCTTTTTACGAGAAAATATGCCCAGTTCACTTCTTCCCAGCTTGCACTTGTCAGCGTTTAACGTTAGTCCTCCTTGTTCTAGCTGCAGGCATACTTCACGTAGGGCATTGTCATGTGCTTCATTGGACCGACCAAACACCAGGATGTCATTGCTGTAGTTTAGACTGTTCTTTACTGGCCTGATCACCTGCCTTATTGATTCCTGAAATATCTCCCCAGCCCATGTGTTAGACCTGTCAGCCCTAGGGTGATCTTTCCCTGTGATTATTTGCCCTTGCCTCATTTTTCCCACCTACTTTTTGTTGGCTTTAGGACTCTGGGCACCCTTCCATTGCTAATCAATGCCAGGGTGCAGGTGCTCTCTTCCCCCAACATGGCTGCCACTGACCCCTGCTACTGCAGCATGGTCTGTATAGGCGCACTCTAGTAGCCAGGAGCTGGCTGGAACCCTTAAACAATGTTGCCATACCAGCCTGCCAGCCTGCCCATAGCTAGAATGAAGGAAGCTCCTGGAACCTTCCAGAATAGGGGAGGCACCAACTGCCACTGCCAACTGCCAAGTGACACTATATAAGGAAAGGGAGGGACATTTTCTAGTCAGTTGGGGCATCGCTGACCTGGGAAACCCACGCAGGAGTTTTAGGCGGGAGGGCCTAGTGAGGAACCTATGCTACTGGGAGTGACAGGATTTAGGTTCTGCCTCTTAAGCTGGGTGAGGTGTCCCAAGCTAGCCCTCTGATCTGGCCCAGTGGTAGGGAACCCCAGGGTCCATCTGCAGTGACTGAGGAGAAATTCTTCAAGCCTTCAACTCAGAACCCACCCCCACCCCCTCTCAGCAACTACAAGTAACCAGCAACTAAGGGCGCAGAACCATCCAAGCGCCAAGAAGTCTACTTTCCTGTTACCAGAGATCGCTGGGGGATCGACCAGGTACTGGACTTGTGCGGACCTGCGCAACCCCTGCCGGCATTGGGGTCTAACCGCCCCACCTGTCTTCCCCCTGACTGACTCTCTCTGCCCTCCATTCCCCCCTGCATTGCTCGCTGTCTCGCTTGAAAAGCGCTATAAGTGGTCCCCTCCTCAAGCACTATGGCCAGAGACTGCCTGTTCATCGGAAACTATTGAAATGGCCTTCCTTGCCCGGCCGCGCCTAGCGCTGTGAAGCATCTCCCAAGCGCTGTACCTTGCGCTCCTCTGAGGCGCCTGAGGGAATCCTGTGACGAGCGCGGCATTGGCACCGCTCCTTCGATGCCCGGGGCGCTTCCGGCCGCCAGCGCTGCTGCCTGCCCTTGCGCGGGGTCTCGCGGCCCCAGCGGAGGCCACTCCGTCACTTGCTTCCCCCCTCGGCGGCCCCCGTGTGCCAGGAGAGGGCCGCCGCATCGCGTGGACCAGGCCGCGTAGGCCTGAAGGCAAGCTGTTCCCTCTCACGTGACGGGGAGTGCGACCGCGTCACCGGCCACGCCCCCGCCAGAGCCGCACAGCTATTGGAGGCTGCAAACGAGCCCTTCATCAGCGCCGGCACCCGGAGAAGAGCTGGATTCACCGCGGAGGGGTGGTGGAGAAGCCCCGGTGCCCCCTCCGCTCTGCCCCGCATTGTGTCACCTTGCCCCGGGCCGGTGCTGTGCGACAGTCCCTGCATTGTGCCTGGCAGCGTGCGGGCCCGGTTGGAAGAAAGCTCCTCCCTCCACCTTAAGCCACCGCAAGGGCCCCGTAGGGCCGAAGAAGTGAGGTAACCCCCTGGGAGGAGGGCGGTAGGTCGGGAGAGGCCCGAGGTCGCCCCTCCCCCGGGGTTAACTGAGACTGGGCCCTGTTGGCCCCCTTCTAATGTGCCTTAGGAGTTTGGAGGTTGGAGGATTAAACACTGTCCCTAGTGCACCATATTTACAAGCCTGAAATGTTCATTCTGCACCATATTTACAAGCCTGAAATGTTCATAGTGCACCATATTTACAAGCCTGAAATGAAAGGAAGATTCACTTCACTGTACTGAATTTTCTTGCAGAGGTGGGTTTCCATAGTATTCTGATGATCTGATCTAGGTCGCAAGCCGACCGATATTCACAAGAAGAAAGGCTTGTCACAAATGACTAAAGGTTGTGTTCTTTGGAGTTCCTTGTTAGACTGATAAGTACTTGCCGATATGTTTTATTACCTTTAAGGAAAAGCGTCCATGAGAGGTTTGATGTGTTACTTAAACGCATTACTATAGTCGCTTCTTTTAGGATCCTCCAGGTTAATACAAATACCCCTTTGCCTGTCAGAGAGTCTGATGCGACAGGCGGGGTTAGTTAGTGTTTCACTGCTAGATGAGCGGGTTATTATTTTAATGAAATGTTCACCCATTCCTAGGAAATGCAACCTGAACGTGATTCATGAAATGTCTTAATGAAATGCTTACCTGAAATGCCAATGAATTAATAATGCATTGCTCTATTTGAAAGCCTATATAAAAGATCTTGATTTCTTTCAAATACAACTACTGGTGTGGTCTCCATTATTGCGCCACTGTGTGTTTCATTGGATGTGTGTGTTAAGTAGCTGCTTTACACGCAAGCCCCTGGCTGCCTTCCTGCTCGAGCCATGCTACCCCCTTGAGAGCTGCTGCCCCCAGTTCTTACATTGGTGGCGAGAGGTGGGATCCAGGACCTGTAGCTACTTAACACCCTCCAGTGGGACAGGGTGCGCTGCAATTAATTGGACACCTATCGTGCTTCAAGCAAACCCAATTGCTCACCACTGTCTAGCCTGCAACAAAGTGTGTTGAACCAGTAGTGTTGCCCACGTCCTAGAATTTTTTCTTCCGGGATATCTAGGTCCTCACCTGACAGAATGGAGTTCCAGCTGGCTGACCTTGATAGGTACACGGCAGTGCAGTTAAGGGAGTTTTGTCAGGGGATGGGGGTGCCTGTGGGGACGAGAGCTGTAAAGAAGAGCTCCGTACCGCCTTGAGGGCATGGGTAAGGGCCCACCCAGAAGAGGCGGAAGAGGATGGGGAACAGGTCACACACGGGGAGGCAGACACTCAGGAAGACCCAACCCTACTCAACATTGACATGTCAGACAATATATTGCCAGGAAGACGTTCCGGGGCAGGGGAGTAGTGTATCTAGGGAGAGTGTGTCACCGCAGGAATATGAGGACAGGAGGGAGGAGAGGCGATTATGGTGGGAGCTTGCCAAGCTAGAGCACGAAAGGGAGAGAGAGAGAGAAGATAAGCAGTTTGCTAAGGAGGAAAAGAAGCTGGCGCACGAGCTTCAGCTCAAAGAAATGGAGCTGAGAGCATTACAGTTTGGTGCGCCAGGAAGTCCTAATGGTGGCAGCGTACCAGAGGCTCAGCAGGAGCCCAGATTCTGGTTACCAAAAGAGGTGATAGCGAGCTACACCAAGGGGGATGACATTGCCAGGTGGTTGGAGGCGTATGAAGTGGCCTTGACTGCCCATGGGGTGCCTGAGAAACACTGGGGAGGTGGTTTGTACCGGTATATACCTCCTGACGTCAGGGACACCCTCCTGTATTTTGAAAAGGCAGACCAGTTTAGGTACACCCCCATGAAGGAGGCGCTTATCAAACATTTTGGCCTCAACCCTGAAAGGTATCGCCAGAGGTTTTGTGGCAGCAATAAGCTGTCCACGCAGAATTGGGTGGATTTTTTGAGTATGCCCGAAAGGCTCTGGATGGTTGGGTGCGTGGCAGCGAGGTGCGTGATTTTGAGGGTCTGTATAACCTTTTTTTGAGAGAGCACCTCTAGGATAAGTGTTTTCCAGAGCTACGCCAACATTTGGTGGACCGCAAGCTTACTGATCCCCGTGAGCTTGCGAAGGAGGCGGATATTTGGGTTAGCACCCGGGTGTCACACAAGGGCCCCGGGGGAGATGGCCCGAAAGGCGGACAGGGTGCCCCTCAGAAGAAAGAGTGTGGAAATAAAAGACTCACGAGGCCCACAAACTAGACAGTTTGGGAAAGGAGTAGGTACCCCACCTCAGAGGTATTCCCCAAAACCCACTTACCCTGACATGAGTCAGCAGCCAAAAGTGGTCCGGTGCTATGAATGCGGAGAGGTCGGACACTACAAGGGAGATGCCCAGTGTCGCAAATGACCCCCAGCCCCCACTGGTGGCAAGAGTCCCGGGGTGGCTAGCGTAGCGCTTGGATTGGAGCTGCCCCTAGATAGGGAAGGCGAGTGGACAGGCCTGACCCTGGTTTCACTCGGGGATAGAGAGATGGTCCCAGTGACGCCCTTACCATCGAATACTGCTAAGTACCAGCAGAGGGTGAAGGTCAATGGGGAGGAGGTGGACGCTCTGAGGGACACAGGAGCCAGCATGACCACTGTAGTGAGGCGGCTGGTGTCCCCTGAGCAGGTTGTTCCTGATGTGTACCATCCTGCCGTGTTGGCTGACGGCAGTATGAGCTACTATCCTGTGGCTCATGTTCCCTTTGAATGGGGAGGAGTGTCAGGCCCGCTGAGAGTTGCGATCAGCCCTGCCTTGCCTGTGGACTGTCTGCTCTTAAATGACCTCGAACATACTGCCTGGAAGGAAGTGGAGTTTAAAGCCCACACTGAGATGCTGGGATTACCAGGGTGGACTTGCGTAGTCACGCGGTCCACGGCTGCCCGGCAAGAAGCTCAACTCGGGTTGGAGCCTGGAACAACGGCCCAACCCACTGTCGGTCCAGAGGACAGTGTGGTGGAGGACACACCCCGTGTGATGGATGGGGAGCCCGCGGAGGTAACCCCGGAGTCCGTGAAGGTGGATGTCGTTCCCGTGGGGGACTTGCCGACCCTTGCCGAGTGGCATGTGGAAGGAGGTCCTACCCGGGAGGAATTCTGTCGGGCGCAGAAAGAGTGCCCCACGCTTTAAGGCATGCGGCGACAGGCCGAAGCCCAAGCGATGAACAAGGAGACCGGCAACTATCACGTGTATTGGGAGGATGGCCTCCTGTACAGTGAACCAAGGGTTCCGGTGCATGGATCTTCAAGGGCCTTAGTGGTCCCCCAGTGCAACCGGACCTTTTTATTGGAACTGGCGCATGAAATACTCCTAGCTGGACACCTGGGCCAGGACAAGACCTTTGCAAGGCTTGTCCCACATTTTTATTGGCGCACGATGAGAGTTGCCTCTGACACCTATTGCAAGACCTGCAAGACTTGCCAGGCCAGTGGCAAGACGGGGACCAAATTGAAGGCCCCATTGGAACCACTCCCAGTGGTTGGGACCCCTTTTGAGTGGGTCGGTATTGACATCGTTGGGCCATTGGACCCTCCGACCTCTGCGGGACATCGGTTCATTCTGGTGTTGGTGGACCACGCCATTCGGTACCCGGAGGCCATCCCCCTGAGGACCGTTACTGCACCTGTGGTGGCGCGGGCCCTGATAGAGATATTTACCCGAGTGGGATTCCCCAAGGTCGTGGTGTCGGACAGGGGCACAAATTTCATGTCGGCCTACATGCAGGCCATGTGGAAGGAGTGCGGAGTGACCTATCGGTTCTCCACTCCTTACCACCCCCAGACTAACGGGCTCGTAGAGCGCTTCAACAATACCTTGAAGGGGATGATCCGGAGTCTGCCAGAAGACCTGAGGCGGAAATGGGACATCCTCCTCCCTTGCTTGCTGTTCTCGTACCGCGAGGTACCCCAGAAGGGAGTCGGGTTCAGCCCCTTCGAATTTCTCTATGGCCATCCCGTTAGGGGACCCCTCAGTCTGGTAAAAGGGGGTTGGGAGAAGACTTCAAAGAAGCTTCCCCATGATGTTGTCAGCTACATGCTGGCATTCCGCAGCTAGATGGCCAAGCTGTGGAAGGAAGCCTCAGACAACTTAGAGGCTAGCCAAGCCGTCATGAAGGAGTGGTATGACCGCAACGCTCGGACGGTAGAGTTGGACGTTGGACAGAAGGTGTGGGTCATGGAGCCTGGGGAGCTTAGTGCCCTCCAGGACCGGTGGACTGGTCCGTACAAGATTGTGGAGCGTCGAGGCCAGACCACCTACCTAGTTGACTTGAAGACCCCCCGTCAGCCCCATTAGGTGCTCCACGTCAACCGCCTGAAGCCTCACCATGAGCGATCAGAGCTTGCTCTCCTCATGGTGGCGGATGGGAGCGAGGAGGAGGGAAGTGAGCCTCCTCCTGACCTTCTAGCGGCTCAAGAAAAGGATGGTTCAGTGGAGGGAGTTGTCCTCTCCCCATCCTTGACCCCAGAACAACAGAGGGACTGCCGCCAGGTCTTGGCGCAGCACGCCTCGTTGTTCTCCCTCACACCTGGAATCACCCATCTGTGTACCCATGATGTGGACACAGGGGACAGCCCGCCAGTGAAAACCAAGTATTACCGGCTGTCCGATAAAGTAAAGAACAGCATCCAGAGTGAGGTGACCAAGATGCTGGAACTGGGTGTGATCGAACCCTCCAGTAGCCCGTGGGCTATTCCGGTTGTGTTGGTGCTGAAAGCGACTCCACCGGGCACCACCCCAGAACTTCGGTTCTGTGTGGACTTTCGGGGGTTGAACTCTGTCACCAAGACAGATGCTCACCCGATACCACAGGCAGACGAGCTGATTGACCGGCTGGGAGCAGCCAAGTACCTCAGCACCATCGACTTGACATCAGGGTACTGGCAGATTGCCATGGCCGATGGAGCAAAGGAGAAGACAGCGTTCTCCACCCCCCGAGGGCCACTTTCAATTTCGAGTGATGCCCTTCGGGCTCAAGAATACTCCGGCCACCTTCCAGCGGTTGGTGAACCAGGTGCTATCTGGCCTAGAGTCCTTCTCAGCGGCGTACCTGGATGACATAGCTGTCTTCAGTAGCACCTGGGAGGACCATCTGCAGCATCTCCAGGAGGTGCTGCGGGCGTTACAACGTGCTGGCTTGACCATCAAGGCTAGCAAGTGCCAGATTGGACAGGGTTCTGTCGTGTACCTGGGACACGTGGTGGGCGGAGGTAAGGTGTAACCCCTCCAGGCCAAAATTGAGACCATCATGGCCTGGGAGCCCCCCAAAACTCAGACTGAGGTCCGAGCTTTCCTCGGTCTCACTGGCTACCACCGCAGGCTCGTCAAGGGTTATGGCACCATTGTGGCTCCCTTGACCGAGTTGACGTCCAAAAAGCAGCCACGCAAGGTCATCTGGACGGCTGCTTGCCAGGAGGCATTCGAAACACTAAAGCGCGCGATGTGCACCGCTCCGGTGTTGGCCACTCCGGAATTCCAAAAAGAATTCATCGTGTAGACAGATGCCTCATAGCATGGCGTAGGCGCCGTGCTGTCGCAACTCAAAGATGATGGCCAAGACCAACCTTTGGCCTTCATCTCCAGAAGACTCATCCCTCGGGAACAGCGATGGAGTACCATCGAGCGAGAAGCCTTCGCTGTGGTCTGGGCTTTGAAGAAGTTGAGGCCATACCTTTTTGGCTCTCACTTCCTGGTTCAAACCGACCACCGACCCCTTCGCTGGCTCATGCAGATGAGATTCGAAAACCCCAAGTTGCTAAGGTGGTCCATTTCCCTCCAGGGGATGGACTTTAGGGTGGAACATCGGCCCGGAGCTGACCACGCCAATGCTGACGGTCTCTGCCGGTTTTTCCGCCTTAGTGACGAGAACTCCCTAGAGGTTGGGAAGCTCTCCCCACTTTCAGCTGGGGGGGGCGCATGTTAGACCTGTCAGCCCTAGGGTGGTCTTTCCCTGTGATTTTTTGCCCTTGCCTCATTTTTCCAACCTACTTTGTGTTGGCTTTAGGACTCTGGGCACCCTCCCATTGCTAATCAATGCCAGGGTGCAGGTGCTCTCTTCCCCCAACATGGCTGCCACTGACCCCTGCTACTGCAGCGTGGTCTGTATAGGCGCACTCTAGTAGCCAGGAGCTGGCTGGAACCCTTAACCAATGTTGCCATACCAGCCGGCCAGCCTGCCCATAGCTAGAATGAGGTAAGCTCCTGGAACCTTCCAGAATAGGGGAGGCACCAACTGCCACTGCCAACTGCCAACTGACACTATATAAGGAAAGGGAGGGAAATTTTCTAGTCAGTTGGGGCATCACTGACCTGGGGAACCCACGCAGGAGTTTTAGGCGGGAGGGCCTAGTGAGGAACCTATGCTACTGGGAGGGACAGGATTTAGGTGCTGCCTCGTAAGCTGGGTGAGGTGTCCCAAACTAGCCCCCTGATTTGGCCCAGTGGTAGGGAACCCCAGGGTCCATCTGCAGTGACTGAGGAGAAATTCTTCAAGCCTTCAACTCAGAACCCCCTCCCCCACTCTCAGCAACTTCGAATAACCAGCAAATAAGGGCGCAGAACCATCCAAGCGCCAAGAAGTCTACTTTCCTGTGACCAGAGATCGCTGGGGGATCGACCAGGTACTGGACTTGTGTGGCCCTGCGGAACACCTGCCTGCATTGGGGTCTAACCGCCCCACCTGTCTCCCCCCTGACTGACTCTCTCTGCCCTCCATTCCCCCCTGCATTGCTCGCTGTCTCACTTGAAAAGCGCTATAAGTGGTCCCCTCCTCAAGCGCTATGGCCAGAGACTGCCTGTTAATCGGAAACTATTGAAATGGCCTTCCTTGCCCGGCCGCGCCTAGCGCTGTGAAGCATCTCCCAAGCGCTGTACCATGCGCTCCTCTGAGGTGCCTGAGGGAATCCTGTGACGAGCGCGGCATTGGCACCGCTCCTTCGATGCCCGGGGCGCTTCCGGCCGCCAGCACTGCTGCCTGCCCTTGCGCCGGGTCTCGCGGCCCCAGCGAAGCCCACTCCGTCACTTGCTTCCCCCCCTCGGCGGCCCCTGTGTGCCAGGAGAGGGCCGCCGCATCGCGTGGACCAGGCCGCGTAGGCCTGAAGGCAAGCTGTTCCCTCTCACGTGACGGGGAGTGCGACCGCGTCACCGGCCACGCCCCCGCCAGAGCCGCGCAGCTATTGGAGGCTGCAAACGAGCCCCTCATCAGCGCCGGCACCCGGAGAAGGGCTGGATTCACCGCGGAGGGGTGGTGGAGAAGCCCCGGTGCCCCCTCCGCTCTGCCCCGCATTGTGTCACCTTGCCACAGGCCGGTGCTGTGCGACAGTCCCTGCACTGCGCCGGGCAGCGTGCGGGCCCGGTTGGAAGAAAGCTCCTCCCTCCACCTCAAGCCACCGCAAGGGCCCTGTAGGGCCGAAGAAGTGAGGTAACCCCCTGGGGAGAAGGGCGGTAGGCCGGGAGAGGCCCGAGGTCGCCCCTCCCCCGGGGTTAACTGAGACTGGGCCCTGTTGGCCCCCTTCTAATGTACCTTAAGAGTTTGGAGGTTGGAGGATTAAACACTGTCCCTAGTGCACCATATTTGCAAGCCTAAAATGTTCATAGTGCACCATATTTACAAGCCTGAAATGTTCATTCTGCACCATATTTACAAGCCTGAAATGTTCATAGTGCACCATATTTACAAGCCTGAAATGAAAGGGAGATTCACTTCACTGTACTGAATTTTCTTGCAGAGGTGGGTTTCCATAGTATTCAGATGATCTGATCTAGGTCGCAAGCCGACCGGTATTCACAAGAAGAAAGGCTTGTCACAAATGACTAAAGGTTTTGTTCTTTGGAGTTCTTTGTTAGACTGATAAGTACTTGCCGATATGTTTTATTACCTTTAAGGAAAAGCGTCCATGAGAGGTTTGATGTGTTACTTAAACGCATTACTATAGCCGCTTCTTGTAGGATCCTCCAGGTTAATACAAATACCCCTTTGCCTGTCAGAGAGTCTGAAGCGACAGGCAGGTTTAGTTAGTGTTTCACTGCTAGATGAGCGGGTTATTATTTTAATGAAATGTTCACCCATTCCTAGGAAATGCAACCTGAACGTGATTCATGAAATGTCTTAATGAAATGCTTACCTGAAATGCCAATGAATTAATAATGCATTGCTCTATTTGAAAGCCTATATAAAAGATCTTGATTTCTTTCAAATACAACTACTGTTGTGGTCTCCATTATTGCGCCACTGTGTGTTTCATTGGATCTGTGTGTTAAGTAGCTGCTTTACACGCAAGCCCCTGGCTGCCTTCCTGCTCGAACCATGCTACCCCCTTGAGAGCTGGTGCCCCCAGTTCTTACACCATGATACGCCGAAACTCAGCCGCTTGTAGCGGAACAGACCCATGTGCATGGAGAACGTGGTGATGTATCTCGATTGCTCGTCGAGCTCCAGTTGATGGTACCCTTTGAACAGGTCCAGCTTCGGGAATCGGCATGCTCCAGTGAGACAGCTTATCATGTCGTTTAGGTGGGGCCCAGGGTGCTGTTCTCTTTCAATGGCTGTGTTTGGTCTCCTCATGTCCATGCAGATGCGGATCTTTGCAGTGTTCTTTTTTGTCACCGCCACTATGGGAGACACCCAGAGGGTCAGCCCTTCTGCTGGCTCAATGATGTCTTGTTCCAGTAGACTCTGTATTTCCTCTTCAACCTGAAGTTGTAGGCGTATGGGCACTCTTCGGTGATGCTGCGCCACAGGTTTGACTGCCTCATTGATGTGCAATGTTATTTGTTTCTCTTTTAGCCTCCCTAGGCCTTGTAGTATGGCTGGCTGTTCTTGTAGAATGTTTCGTTTCTCTGACATGCGGTATGTCATGGCAAGGAGGCCCATTACCTGCGCTGTGACATTGCTCAGTAGGCATGGTGCTGGGATGTCTCCCCGTAGCACATGTTTCTCTTCTCTGCATGACCAGTCCTTGTACGTTAGTTTTTCTATGAACTTCTGCATGTTTTCCACCTGCTTCTTCGAGCCCCAGGTGAAAACATCGAAGGCCGATGGCGATAGTGGCGGTCTTATCTTCATCTTTTCGTACTCCAACGTGCACATGATGTTGCAGGTGGCCCCACTATCAAGCATGAAGCGTGTGCTGTGGCATCCTACTTCAATCTCCACAGTTGCTGTTTTCTTTATTTGTTGCTTCTCCAGTGTTGATGCCACCAAGATACCTCATAATAAAGGGGGCAAATTAATAGCATGACCTAATTTACTCTGTTTCTTAGTTCCAAAGGGATTGTCACGTCATATGTTTACTATACAAAATAACACACACGTAAACCACCTTGAACAATCCGGCGTTGTGGATGGATTAGCTCAGTGAAAGGGCTCCTTGAAGCTCTATGCGCGTGCGTGCATTTACAGGCTCCTCTTTCAGGCAGGCAGCATGAAACCCCGCAGTGGACGAGAGTCACGGGCCTTACACTTTCCGGGTCAGGCACCAATTGGGACCAAGACTGTATGTGTCACACTAGCAACCAACTTGAGTGGCATTTTTAGGGTTTCTCATCAAACTTTGTTGCGTCACTTACTGGGGTGGTCGGGTTGGTCTTAAGGGGACATGTACTGCCTTGTCCATCAGCCCATGAGGCAGCACAATGCATTCTCCTGCGCTGATCACATATCTCACTGTGGGCGGACGTGACCATGCGCTATAACTGAACAGAATCCATAATGCTCGAGGTCAGACCAGGCTCAGACTGCGCTGCCTGTCAATGCTTCAGAGCGCGTGCACTTTGCGTTCCTCCAGCTATGTTATGCATATAACAGACTTGCATGCTATCATGAAGAGTAAGCACCGTGCACCCACTGTAAATGCCTCGGGAAAGGGGATCTGCAGAGACACCTAGTGGCTCTCCCCTCCATCCTCCTTTAGGTGCCTGTGAGCAACCCCTGCAATGGTGTGTGCATGAGTTTACACCTTGTTCACTAAATCGATTTCAAACAAATTTTCATTGTCTTCACTTGAGGTATGCATGGGGGATGCACACCGTGGTATCTTTTATCACTTGTATTGGTTATTACGATGCACTGCTTTGAACCCGAGCCTGTTACTATAACATTGACCCCCATCATAAATGCTATATTTGCTGAAGGGTATTTACCTAAAATATGGTAAAGTGCATCCATATTGCCACTTCTAAAAAAATCTTGATCTCAAAGACTCCAACAATTTTAGACCCATCTCTGGACCCCCATTTCCAGCAAAAATTTCAGAGAAAATCATGAATGCACAACTTAGTCTGCTCCTGAAAAAAGCTCAGGTGCTGGATCCCGCTTCTGGGGGGAAATCATAGCACTGAGATAGCTCTTCTTAAATCCAATGAAAAAGTCAGGGTCATACTCGACCAGGGGAAAAAAGCTGATATGATTATGTTGGACCTCTCAGCGGCCTTTGATACAGTTCATCATGTTCTATTGATGGACCAGCTTTAGGAGATTGGAGTCTAGGGTACCACCTGGAAACTAGTCAAAACTTTTTTATCAACTACAGACTGTTTCCCTTGGCAATTTCTCTGCTAAACCGTTTACTCTACCTTGTGGAGTCCCCCAGGGGTCATCGATGTGCCCATCACTTTTTAATATATTTGTATCATTATTGGCTCCCCTGATTGAATCTTTTGGTTTTAAGCTGACTACATATGCAGACAACACCCAAATTGTGGTCTCAGTTCTGCCAGGCAAGCAACAGGAAACGGCACACCAATTCCATGATTGCATGACAGCGATAGGTGTCTGGAGGGCCCAAAATTGCCATAAATTGAACGCCAGTAAAACGGAGGTGGTGCTGTTTGGTAATGACCCGTATTTCTGGACCCCGGCATGGTGGCCGGATACACTGGGCCCTTTTCCCTTCTCCCATTAGGAAGGTAAAAAATCTGGGTGTCCACTTAGACAATAAACTCAGCTTTAGGGAGCAAGTAAATGCGATAGTTTCATCTGTATCCTGAAATCCTGCAAGAAAATTATGCAATTTCTGCCCAAAGATAGCCAAAAAACAGTCATCACTGCTCTAGCCATGTCCAAACTTGAGTATTGTAACAGTCTCTATTTTGATATCCAGGAAGGGCTCATGAACAAACTGCAACTCCTGCAGAATGCAGCTGCCAGATTGCTTACCGGCATACCAAAATACACTTCAATCTTGGCTGAGATCAGAAGGCTTCACTGGCTGCCAGAAATTCTCCTTTATTGCCACAGCTCAGCAGTAACAATGGAGAGAATATAGAACTCCACCCAAACATTCCAATACAGCATATTGTGCATGAGCACACATCCATCTTCCTTCTTTGTTAGATTGGTGCTGTGAACAAGTAAACATATCTTGAAAAGTCGTGAAGAAACTTCTTTGGGTAATTGGAATCCAAAGGAGGATTATTTTGAAAGAGAATGAGACATAATAAGGTCAAAGAGTAAATCCAGGGCGGGATAAGACGTGGGATAATCTTAGCCTCCGTGTCTTTAATAAAATCCAGATTTTCTGCCCAGCAGGCTGTGAAAAATCTAAATTTTATGGCATGACACGGAGGCCAACATTATGCAAGTTTAAAGCACATTATCAATTACATTATTGATTGGTCTGAAATAACATTTTTTAAACATAGTCTCATTCGACCAGTCAGCAGCTCTTAGAATATCTTGGAGGCCTCTACTCAAGATAAAGGCTTTAGAAGCTGAGGTACCCCTGAGGGAGTGAGCACCGAAGATAGAAACATCCACACCGCACTCACTCATCACTTTCACCCATCTTGCAAGTGTGGGGGATGAGACTGCTTTATGAGGGAATCTGTGGGAGATTACAAGTTGGCTCTCATCCCCTCTCAAGGGGCCAGTTCTCTTTTCATCCTCTTTAAGACACTTGACAACACATAAAGCATCATTCAGATGGAAAGAAGGGTAGAAGATAGAAGACGACGTAGTCTTAGTCCTTTTCTTAAGGTAAAAACAAACTCCCTCAGGCTGATAAGCTCTGGAAGTGACGTCCAAGGCCTTAACATCAGAGGTTGGTCTAAAAGAGATTAGACAGAGAAGGACAGTAAGCTTGAAAGAGATACGTTTAAGGGAAAGATTAGCGTTGTCACCTCATGAGGACAAGAGTTGTAAGACATTTCTTACGTCCCATAAAGTCGTATATTTAGGAGTTGGAGGATTAAGAACCCTCATACTTCTCATAATTTTCTTTGTCAAAAGGTTTTGTCCGACTGAGACACCATCAATCAGGGAATGACCCGCGGCTATGGCTGATCTATCTACATTAACTGTCCTGCAGGATAGTCCAGAAGCGAAAAGTTCAGATAAAATATTAACTACGTGAACTAGATCAGTTGAAACGGGATCGTAGTGTTGTTGAATACACCAGCGAACCCATTTATCCCATGCCAGTCGCCCAGGGATTTTCCATTGAAGCCTGAAATCCTCTATATATACATATATATAGAGGATTTATATATATATATATATATATTCACTGAAAAAACCATAGGTTTCACACCAGTTATAGTTAGCTGGAAATTTTACTGATATAAAACCATTGAAATTCCCACGTTATAGTTAGATGGACTCACTATAACTTGCGCGTACAATGCCCTGCTGATGACATCACATATTACATCACTCATGACATGGTCAGTGACATCACTCATGACATCACTGATGACACCATCCAGTGAATGTGTGTCTTTCTGAAAAATAAATATATTTTATATATGTATATGTAAAAGTTGATGGAAGAATAAATGTTTAAATAAGTGTCTAAATGGATGGTTTTTAAAAATTGATTGGTTAACTGGCTTAATAAGACATCATCAGCAGTGCATTGCACGCGCAAGTTATAGTGAGTCCATCTAACTATAACGTGGGAATTTCAATGGTTTTATATCAGTAAAATTTCCAGCTAACTATAACTGGTGTGAAACCTATGGTTTTTTCAGTGAATTTAATAGGTTTTTTAAATGCTAATTCCTAACTATAACTGGTGTGAAACCTATGGTTTTTTCAGTGAATTTCATAGGTTTTTTAAATGCTAATTCCTTTGTATATCGAGTTTCTAACCTTTTTTTTTTTTTACAATTTGCTGTTTTTTTTAAAGTATTCATGTTTTTTTTATATAATTTTTTTCTTTTGCGCTCTGGGTGCGCGCTCCGGGAAGCTTTCAGCTAAGCTCTCCGGTAAGCTTTTCCGTGAGCTCATCTGAAAGCGCACCCAGAGCGCAACTGTCGTTCGTGAAAAAAAATATGAATGAAAAGTTAATAATAATGCAAAACATTTCGTACCATACAAATAAAATTAGTTTTTTTTAATAAGGAAAATGATTATGCATTTCTGTAAAAGTTTGATGACGTCACTTCGGCGCGCAACGTAAGTGCCCTCGGAAGCGCCTACGTTCGCGGCGCATAAACGCACGCAAAAGCGCCTACGATCGCGCCACGTTTGCGCCCCGGAAGCGCCTACGATCGCGCTGCGTAAACGCACCGGAAGTGCTCCGGAGCGCGCAGCGTAAACGCGTCGGGTCATGTGACCCTAAAATAACACTTTTCATTGGTTGCTAACAGTTTTTTTTACAATGAATGAAATCCCCACCCATTTCCTTCACTTCTTCTTTCACTTTTGTGACTGAAAGACCTGCCTTTTTTGCTGTTCAATATTTCTTGATTAATCATGGCTGCCAGACCATCCAGCAGTGAAGATGACTCCAATGATTTCATTGATGAAGAGCCTCCTCAGCCGAAGGTCAAAGAACATTTCATCTGGAAATTTTTTAAGTTTCCAGCAGACCAGAAGAAGGTGAATGCACCAAAAGTAGAGTGCAGGATCTGCAAACAGGTCCTGTCACGGGGTAACCCCCCAAAAAAATACTCTTTTGGCAACTTCACCATGATTCGCCATGTGGAGAGGAGGCACCCCCAGAATTTTGCCCGGGAAAGTGTCAGGGCTCTGGCACAAGAGGTTCCCAGAGATGGGGCCTCTACATCAACAGGAGGAGCAACTTCTTCTGGGAGAGAACAATCGCAGGAGCAGGTGGCAAACATACAACCTGCATTTAACCATGGGGTCGTCAAATGCAGATACTGCAATCAACTCCTCACCTATGGGGAGCAAAGTGTCCTGCTCATGGTTCGAGCATTGGAGAACCATCGCTGCCCTTCCCACCCCTAATTTTTTTGTTTTCTTTTTGCTCCTGTTGAGCAGTTTCCATTCCCTGTTTTTGTTCCTGTTCAGTTAAAAGAAGAAAACCAAAAGTTCTTTTCAGAACTACCTCCAATTCTCATCAAAGAGCTATATTCTTAAAAAAATGAAGAGTAAGTGAAATATAGTGCATTGATAATTGAAAGGAGAATGAGTAAGAAAGAACAGAAAGGTATGAGAGGTGAAAGGAAGTGAAGTAGGAGGAATGAAAGAAGGTGAGTGTTAGAAAAGAAAGTTATGACACAGTGAATAAACTGGAGGCCTCATTTCTGAAAAGTGACGCATCGCTACGTGAAAACAGCGATGCGTCACTTTTCTGGACGCACTCCTTATGACATTCCAGATATGTCATATTTAATATATGACTAATCAATTCGCAAGGAGTTACAGATATGTCAGTATTTCTGACGTATCTGTAAACACAAAAGTAACGCATTGCTGGAGTGCGTCACAAAAGTGACGCAACTCCAGTAATGTGTCCTTTCACATGGAAAAAGCACCATGTGAAAGGTCTGCTGTGAAGCAGGCGCAAGATTTTGACGCAACAGCATCCTAAAAGTGACGCACTGCGTCGTTATTACCAAGCTTTTTGCGGGGGAACACCCCCTCTGCATGCATTATACCTGACGCTATTTTTAAAAAGTGACGCATCTAGGTACATGGGTCACTTTTTAAAACTCTGCGCCACATTATATCTGCATCAGGTATAATGTATGCAGAGGGGGCAATCCCTCGCAAAAAGCTTGGTAATAACGACGTACTGAAATCTATGAGATTTCTCTGCGTCACTTTTAGGATGCTGTTGCGTCAAAATCTTGCGCCTGCCTCGCGTCACTTTCATGTTTACAGATATGTCAGAAATACTGACGTATCTGTAACTCCTTGCAACATGATTCGTCATACATTAAATATGACACATCTGGAATGTCATAAGGAGTGCGCACAGAAAAGTGACGCATCGCACCAACAGTGTTAAAAAAATGTGCCTCGTTGCACTATATTTAAAGGACGCAACAGCATCCTAAAAGTGACGCAGTGAAATCTCAAAGATTTCACTGCGTCGCTATTACAAAGCTTTTTGCGGGGGAACACCCCCTCTGCATGCATTATACCTCACGCAGATATAATGTGGCGCTTGATTTTAAAAAGTGACCCATCTACCTAGATACGTCACTTTTTAAATATAGCGCAACAAGGCGCATTTTTTTACACCACTGGTGCGATGCGTCACTTTTCTGTGCGCACTCCTTATGACATTCCAAGTAACGCATTGCTGGAGTGCGTCACAAAAGTGACGCAACTCCAGTAATGTGTCTTTTCACATGGAAAAAGCACCATGTGAAAGGTCTGCTGTGAAGCAGGCGCAAGATTTTGACGCAACAGCATCCTAAAAGTGACGCACTGCGTCGTTATTACCAAGCTTTTTGCAAGGGAACACCCCCTCTGCATGCATTATACCTGACGCTATTTTTAAAAAGTGACGCATCTAGGTACATGGGTCACTTTTTAAAACTCTGCGCCACATTATATCTGCGTCAGGTATAATGTATGCAAAGGGGGCATTCCCCCGCAAAAAGCTTGGTAATAACGACGTACTGAAATCTATAAGATTTCTCTGCGTCACTTTTAGGATGCTGTTGCGTCAAAATCTTGCACCTGCCTCGCATCACTTTTATGTTTAAAGATATGTCAGAAATACTGACGTATCTGTAACTCCTTGCAACATGATTCGTCATACATTAAATATGACACATCTGGAATGTCATAAGGAGTGCGCACAGAAAAGTGACGCATAACACCAGCAGTGTAATAAAATGTGCCTCGTTGCACTATATTTAAAAAGTGACGCATTTAGATAGATGCGTCACTTTTTAAATATTGCATAACAATGCGCATTTTTTTACACCGCTGGTGCGTCACAAAAATTGACGCACAGGAGGCGCAAAACTAGCAGCGCAAGGCCTTCATAAATATGGTCCTGGATTTTCCCCGTGCTTCGTTGGTGCGCGTACCATGCGCTTCCCCCGCGCAAAACGAAAAAAAAAAAAAAAAATGTAATGCCCTGCAGGACCCTATTTTAGCCCCTACATCAAACCTAGGGGGTCAGAGGGAGTCTACTCTTCCCCCTTATGGTCATTTGCCCCTTTTTTTTTCAAACCCCTTGTGTCTCGATTTTACCGAGACACAAGATGGCGGCCGCTCCAGACTGTTTAGAATGTTTACAGACACCCAAGAGCCAATCAGCTTCCTGCGCGCAAGTCGCGTGTCGCGCCTGGAGCGCACTCCGGTGCGCGCACCGGAGAGCGCATATAGATATATATATTTTTTTGAACCTAAATTACTCAAAATCCACTGGAGCACATATCTTGAGACATAGCAAAGGCACATCGGGCTACCAGTCCCTACAATTTTGCCAAGTTTGGTGGAAATCCATTCAGCCGTTCGGGCTAAAAGTGAAATCGACCGCCCTATGGAAATTAACATGGGGAAAATGCGTTTTGGGACCCCCCTTTTATCTCGGCCCCCGCTTGACGTATCCCCCCCAAACTTTTAAGGAAGGACCCGAGCTCGACGAGGCCATTTTCAGGAAATTTTCAGGCAGATTCGTCAACCGGTGCCAAAGTTATTCCAAATAGAATTTTGAGATTTAACATTGAAAAAAATCCTAACTATAACTACCTACTGGCGACCGCCAGTAGGTAATATATATTTATATATATATATATATATATATATATATATATATATATATATATATATATATATATATATATATATATATATAGCCTTCTTAAACACCAGAGGACTTACAGGCACCGCAGAAAGAACATAGCTTCAAGATTCTGAAGTCCTAAGAACCTGCCAATGCTTATATACATGTATATATATACAGCAGGCAGACTTTTTAGACGTCCGTGTAACCGTTGACAATAATACTGTTATTACATCATTATACCGTAAACCTACGGCAGGTAACAGTATACTTCATGCCAGTAGCAAACACCCTCAGCATGTTATTGCAAACATTCCATACGGTGAGTTGCTGCGTGTTAAAAGGATCAGCAGCACTCCTGAGATATTTGAGCAAGAGGCTCAAAATACCATCAGCAGACTCAGAGCGAGAGGCTACAAGGACAATACTTTAAATAGTGCCCTTAGACGTAGCCGAGATAAACCTAGGGAAGCTCTTCTGAGATCTGAAACATCTGAGCCAGAATCTGATAACACTGCCCCTCGCCTGATTCTGACTTATAGCAAACAGGAGAGACAAATCAGGTCTATTGTTAGGAAGCACTGGTCTATCCTCAAAACGGATAGTTTCTTGAGTGACATACTTCCCAGTGCCCCTACCATAACCTACAAAAGGGCCCCCAGTATGCACAACTGTCTAGTTAAAAGTAGCCCTGAGCTGGGCAGTGGCAGTGCCTGGCTCAAGCAGAAAGGTTTCTTTAAATGTTCCTCTTGTAGGGCGTGCAAATTCGGTGTGAACACATCTCATTATCATACACCGTTTAGTCCCTTCAGGAAACCCATCCGGGGATACTACAACTGTCACAGTGAGTTTGCTATATATGTCCTGACGTGCACCTGTGGCCTTCGTTATGTGGGCAGTACCAAACTACAGGTGCACGTCAGGATCTTGCAGCACTTACGTGCGATAGTGAATAATGATAATACCTACCCGGTAGCACGCCACTTCAAGTCCACCCACAACAATGACTTGTCTAATTTAACGTACTATGTCATTGATGTGGTAGCACCCCTCACTCGAGGAGGTGATAGAGAAAGACTGTTAAGGAAAAAAGAAACTGAGTATATAATGGAGCTGGACAGCAAGTACCCTAATGGGTTAAATACAACGGAAGATTTGCATCATTTGTTGTGACACTGCATATTATTACCATCATGTGCATGGTTATCATATTATATTTCTCTTATTAGATCTAGAGAGTACTCACAAGTGGTCTTTCATGTTTATTCTTTTCAAGGTCCTGCTGAACTAAAGAACTGGTTCTTGTAAAGAAAATTCTAACTGCGCTGAGTTGCACCAAGTCGAAATCTAATTAAGACCTTTTTTTCTTATAAGATCTTGATTTGAATGTAATTGTTCCCTGTAAATGTATGTCTCTTGTACAAACTTCATGTATATACTGTTGATAAGTGAGTTATTGATATCAACATGGATTTTCTTCGCTTTCACTAAATCACATTATTATTTATTTGTAGGAATCACTTTGGGTCGAGGTATATGAGTTGAGGCACTTACAATGTACATTCTTAGAGCCTAGTCATGACGATATAGCACACAAATGAACTGTGAGACTAGGAGAGGTACCCAATAAGAGGGTACAGGTTTATCGAGTCATGATTTGTGAATATGTATATAGTATTGTAAATAGACAGATGGTGTGTACATATATTTTTGTACATAGGAAATGAGTATATATAGATATTATATTTTTCTATATGTTTATACTTTATTTCGTATTTAAGTTGGATCCTTTTTTCCAACACAATCAATTTGAACATGACTTTATACCTTTTATATACAGGATGTTACTGTCAAAGTTTTTGCATTCACGCAGCTATTTTGTTTCAGTGCCCTTCTCACTGTTTTATATTTGTTTAATGGTGTGCACTTATATATAAAACCACTATAGTGTGTTTTTTATGTCTATACACCATGTGACTCACTGAATAGGTGGAGCATCACGTTAAAAAAATGTGTATAAATTTGTTTGCTGACCAGGTGCGCGTTGTGTGACCAAGAGCACAAGTTGCTCGAAACGCGTAACCTGAGAGGTTTTGATTAAAATCTCTCTTACTGCAACCTACGTGGTCCGTGTCTTCATTTCTGGCAGGAGAGTGCTGTTTGAAGAATTTGTTTATATATATATATATATATATATATATATATATATGTATATATGTATATATATATATATATATATATATGTAGCGCACGTGTGCGTTTGCAGATGCACATCAAGAGAAATCTGATTTTGTTATGACTGATATGTAAGCGACCCTCTCTAGAGGATGATGCTGTGCTGCACAGTGGCAAAACTGGTAAATCTCTTCTAGGTTCACTGGCTGTTCATAATTCCTCCATCCAGTGTTGAGTCCGGAAGTGTTGGGGTACAAAACTGTTTCTACTCTTGGTCAGTATCAACATAGGCAGCGGGTCAAGTTCGTCCTATATAAAACTACGGAAAAAGTGATGTGGACAGAGGCCTTGACGTGAATGATATACAGTGTGGTAGTTGTTCCTGTAGCTTCCTTTCTCTCTGAAAACATTTTGCAATTGTGTTAGGATTCTGAAAGTGGTGTGGAGGGGTAACCGTTGAAACCTTCCTAAAGGGAAACACACTAATGGGAAATGGCTAAAGTTAAATATGGAAACTCCCTAAATTTATGAGCTGCTGCCTCCCAAAAAATTTGACCCTAAAATGAAGAGTTGGGAACCGTCCGTGCATTTCTGTAGGTTGCGTGATCACTTGGAAACTGCACATGTAGATCTGGCCTTTTTCATACTGTATGACAAATTATATATGCTACTGAACACGACTCAGGAGAACACCACATGCAGCACGTTGCATGGGGGTGAGGGGGTGTCTCCTTGACAGGTGTTGACCAAGTTCGGTGTTTATTCTGCAGCAGTCCCCCCACGCACACACATGGATGCCTCCTACCCACAGAGGTGTGTGATGTTTACCTCGAACACAGAATGTACTGGCACTCACCCGAGCAGCTGCTATTCAAGAATTTTAATGTCCTATTTTTGCTTAGCAGTCGCTTTTAGTCTAGAGACTCGCCTACATACCTGATGCGACATGTCCCTTTTTAGGGCGTTGGGATCCAAAGTGTTTGCTAAATGCCTGGCTGTTCATCGAGGTGCTTGCAGCTGTTAGAAGCCCCTTTTGTTACAAATAAGACGCTGTTCTTGTTTGTGTGATTTAACCCATGGAGCTGAACCTGTGCCGTGAGCCGTTGCTGGAGCGCGAGGAGGAGATCTCGAAGCTGAAGGCCAAGCAGAACAACACGAGGGTGAGTCATAAGGAGATCACAGGGCTGGCTGATGAGGCGCGCGACGCGCTGCTTGGAGATTACAGGCCCGCGCGCCTGGGGAGGTCACCTGCCTGGTAGGCCGTACTGCTGGGAGATCAAGGGGCAGCTGTGAGAAGGAAAGAGGCACAACAAGGAAAGGGTCAGTGTTACATTTGTGAAACCCAAAAAAAACAAGCACGTTTGACGAGGAGAGGAGGAGGCAGCAGGGGGAGGGGAGAGAGGAGAGGGCCTGCGCCTGGCTCCCTTGCGGGAGCGAGCAGAGGAAACCATCTGTTTGAAAGTTAATTACAAACAGATGGTTTCAAAGCTTGTTCCCGCAAGGGAATCGCCAAATGTCCCCTCCTAAGCAGCGAATGCACGCTGCGTAGGCGTGACCTAAAAACGGGGTCAGTTCAAGGCTCTATGTGTGTTACATAAAGCCCTTAAAGGAGATGGGCCCAACCACCTAAAAAGGTTATTTCACTGGTATATACCTAAAAGAGCACTACACTCTGCAAAAGCAAAATTTGTGTCAGGACCCCTAGTAAAGAGAGTCAATTGGGGCGGCAGAAGATTTGCGGTTGGTGCAGCCAAGGCTTGGAATGGCCTCCCGCTGCACCTTAGATGCATGACTAATCTCGCTTCTAGGAAAGATCTCAAATCTTGGCTTTTCACTGGCTAATCCTCACCTTCTTTTTCCCCGGGCAGGGTCCCTGAGGACTTCAGTTAGCGCCAGGACACCTTCGGGTAGCAGTTGCGCCCTGAAAATATTAATAACATTAACATTATTAACATTAACATACCATACATAAAAGCTTGCAAAAATGTAGGTGTATACATGTGCCTCCCACCTGTCCACCTGTGCCAAATACTGCAGGACCATGCTATCCAAATTTTCCTTCGTTAACAATATGTATGAACTTTAGAGTTTAGACTCCTTAAATGCAAAAAGCAGGCGCTCGTCTCAGCGCTGATTCAGAGCAGGTCTTCATGATACGGCCTAGAGCTCTCCTTGCACTAGACCACTGAAATTATTCTGACTGTCTTGCAAACATGAAGTGGCAGACCATGGGTGTCATTGACCTAAATGTAAGCAAGGACAATGGGCTTCTGTGGTCAAGTTTGCTGGGGAAAAGAGTTAGCGATGAGGAGGCTATTCAAAGACCTTGGAGAGGGCCCCAGTGCCACTGCACCTGCTGTACAGTAGAAGCTACTCCTTAGCACCTGTGCAGGTAGATGACGGGGCTCAAGCTTGAGGGTACATGTGTCAGGCTTCTCCTGAAGATGGACAGGGTCACACTCGTCGCCCATTGCACCGCAGCACAATGATCAAGTTGCAAAGTGGCAGGCTGTCGATGTTACAGCAAACTCATTTTCACTTATTTTAATAGCTTCAGTTTTCCTTTAAGGATTCTAAATGCCACATCGAGTGCAGTATAATGTAAAAGTAAAAAAAGAGTGCGCTGCTCCGCCCACCTCTGTGGTTCTAATTTTACACAGCGCAACTTCAGAGAGAGTTGATAATTTCAAAGCGCATGTGGGTGTTTGCGTCTGCATTTACTACACCTGTGCATAGATCTTGCAAGTAAATGATCTCGAAGCGCACTTCTTTCACAGATTCATCACACACGGTATAGTTTCCACCTCCTACACCTTTCCTGAACCATGCACAAATACTTATAAAGTCACAGCATGCGGTCAAAAAGAATGCCGCCCCCTCCATCCACCAAAGCTTCTCCACATGTGCTGCTAATGCTATGTTTACGTCCCGTGGGTCGCCTATACAACTGGAGTGCTTTGCAAAACCGTCCACCTTCTCCACGAGCTCAAAGAGCTGACAGGTGCCGTTAGAGGGCTCTAGCCTCCAGCTGAACTGTCATTCTTCCTCAAAGCTGAGTGGTGGAGCCAATGGAGTTTGGGGACTTACCAAAAATGGGCGGAGCCAAGACGGAAGAGAACTATTGGGGACCATAAAAGAGTGTTAGTGTACGTTCATTGGTCAGCGGAGGGGATTGCATTTTTTATTTAATGAGCCCCGGGGAGGTGGCGGTCTCTGGGGCCCCCTCAACATAATTTGGCATGCCCCGGGACCTGGCCCACCCGGGGGCTTAATAATAACAAAGTGCAGGAGCCCGCACTTCCTTTTGTTTTTATTTTCTCCGCTGGATTCGCGACCACAGTGCGAATTTGGCCGATTTAAAAAATAGAAAATGCTTTTTTTGGCCCTGGGGGTCCTTGTGGAACACACTGAGCAGGCCTAGGGAGTCAGGAAGTTTGTACCCTGCCCACTTTTCTTGTTTTTCACCTTTTTATTTACTCTTTTCTTGTGACTAGGTTACCGAGTCACAAGATGGCTGCCAACACTTCCTGGTTTTGAGTGTTGGTAGCCAATCAGAGTGAAGCTCGTGCCCGGGAGGGTTTGCGACTCCTCCTCTGTGCTCAGATATCAAAACATTTCTTTTTTTAATTTCTCAGGAACTACTTAATGGATTTACACCATTTAAAAAAAAGGTCGCTTTCTGAACCAAGCTCTACCTTTTTGCCAAATTGGGTGTAATTCCGTTCAGCAGTTCAGGCTGTAGACTTGGCTAAAGTTTCCTATGGAAATTAACAGGGAGAAAACAAGTTTTGGGACCTCCCTTTTTTCTTGGCCCCCACTTGACAAATCACCCCAAAACTTTCAAGACAGGAGCTGACCTGAGTGAACCTTTTTTTTAGAAAATTTCAAGAGGATTCGTCAAACGGCCTCAAAGATATTGGCAAATCAAAAAACACTTTTCCTATGGATAATAGGTCCTAACTATAACTACCTACTGGCGACTGCCAGTAGGTAATGTATATATATATATATATATATCCGTTTCCCGGACCATTTTCTGCCCGCTTCAAGTGTTGTGTTTGCCTCAGCCTACTGCCAGCGGCAGCTTGTTACTTAACGAGGAGTCGGATTCATTGACTGTTCGGCTCTACATTTTGGCTTAACTTTTGGCTGCACTACGCTCGAGGTTTGAACTGTTGGGGACTGGAGGGAGTGCGTGTGACTAATTATTTGGCGTGCAAACCTCACTTCACTACTGCATCTTTACCTTGAACTTTGTCTGCCGTCCCCTGGAATTCTCGCCAGTAGCACTGCCTTCTGGGAGTTGAAGTTTCATTTGTGCCACCATGGTTGAATCAACATGTGACTTGGGGGCGGGAGCCTACTTACCCTCCAATGAGGGTGGTATTGGACATTTCAAAGATGCAGATGGGGTCATCACGTGTCAGCAACAGCAACTGAAAAAGGCTCATTGCCGAAATGCATTTTGCTATGCTGTCCATCATTAAACGGCTCCTGCAAAGTTCCCTCGTGTGGCCTCTTCTCCTTTCCTATCTGCGAGGAGTGCGGTTTCTTAAATATATATATATATATATATATATATATATATATATATAAATATATATCCAACAATCTTTTGCCCAATTTGAGGAGGCCCTCACTGAAAGCAAAGCGCCTCTTAGAGGGGAGATTGCAGCCCCTTTTCGCGATGCCTCTTTTCTTCATACTTTGGCCCCACGCGTTTCGGATATCACTCCTTGATCACAAACCATGCGCTGAATAAGACAAACAGCGACAAGTGTAAGTCACCTGCTCTTTGTTTCATCAAGCAAGCCTCAGTGGGCGTGTCATCTTGCCCCGGTGGACGCTGGTACTTGCAGTCCTTACTCACTTAAATTCCCCAGTGGTTGTCACTGCGTGTCTTGTCCCAATAATAAAATCCTCAGTGGGTGAAGCGGACATAGTTGAGTGCGCTGTCGATACATATCTCACACTTTTAGGCATGCTTACAGTCCTGCATTACGTGCCCGAATCTTCAGACACTCCAGGGCCACACACAGGTGGCGGTTCCTCCTCGCGACCCAGGCATGGCAGCTAAACATCCAACAGAAGTTTTGCCCAACTTGAGGAGGCCCTCACTGGAAGCAAAGCTGCCAATGCATATCTCACACTGCAGTGTCTCAAGGTTCGGGCATGTAATGCAGGACTGTACCCTTCAAAAGATAATGACAACCAATTGGGATGCAACCTGGTCAATTAATTCACACTCTATATCAGAATGAGAACAATCATTTGAAAAAAGTGTCCCATATCTCCTGACCTATCACCGGAGTCACGCTCACCCCTAAAATTCAGTTTTTGCTGCTAGAGAATCACTTGTATTTGCAATTCTTTGGCAGCTGGTAGCTCTAACCCATGCAATGTAGACAAGTAAATGCAAAGGAGAAAGGGGGTAAAGACCTACATAGAGAACAATTGCCTAAGACCTGTCAGCATATCTAGAATGCAACTTGTATTGTTTGATTTAAATGAATAATTATAGGATCTTTCATAGGGGTCGTGTTATACTTTACAGGGTGCTAAAATTCAATCTGGCTCAGTTGTCTAAAATGCCCCAGAAGTGACTTTAAAAGATATTGATACACTCAGAGGTCCAGATCATGTGTACAGAGATTATATAATTCTTCACGAGACAAACAGGCTGCGAAAACTCACATATGCCCAAAGAATATGTCTTTGTATCTGTCATAAATAGTGAAACATGCATTTGCAATAGGTCTTGCATTTGTGAGAGTTTATGCTGTTGGCATTGTAAATGACAACGCCCTTTATATGTTTGTTTTGATAATTAACACATAAATAAAAGGCATTGTCATTTACGATGCCAATAGCTCAAACTCTTGAAATGCCAGACCTATTTCACTTCAAAGAAGCAGCCGCCACTGTCTCGGGCTGCTTGGAAAGTGAAAGCATGCAGGGCAGGCTGAATGTTGCAAAAAAAGCATGTCGTGCCTGCAGTAGAACACACTCAATGAAGACAATAGTGCTTGCTGACTAAATAAGACATACCGTGTAACTACAGAAGTAAAAGGGCATGTCCTTATGGGAGGTTACAAATAAAGACAAGGAAGTACTAAGAAAGGACTAACAAGCCTATTAACAAATCAGAAGCCAGAATTTACAAAGGACAATGACACACCCCAATGAAAAATATGGGCGGAGAGTGGGCAGAGCTTCAAGTCCATACTCCAATAGAGCATGCTTCCATCTTAAAAACGAAGTGTTCCAGGATCTCTACATGTAAGTAGGAATGCTCTACGCTTATGAGGATCCTACAATGCAGAACAATATGATCTGATGCCAAACCCGAGAAACACCTAGAGCAAGCGGAGCCTGTTCCAACTGGAGAAACTGAAGGGGGAGTGGTAAAAGGTACGTACTCCCAAGACTGCCTTCAAAACTGACTACAAACATTTAGCATTTAAATGTATTGGCATCAAGCTACTACTCTCAGACCTAATTTAATTATAATACATGCAGACCCTTCAAAGTGTTGTCACATTTGCTATACATTAGTTAAAACATCTGCACTTCATCATGGGACGTGTGACCTGGAGCCAGTTGTCAATTCTTTCCTCAACTATTACACTTGTTTTAAAGAATCACAGTGAATGTAGGAGCACACATTTATAAAACACTAAACAAGTTCATTTAGGTAAAGTCTAGAGCAACTCTATCAATACTAAAAGATCTGTAGAGAAGGGGAGGACTGGGCTTTCCAGACAATGCGTTATACTCTTGGACATCACAACTTAAATCTAGAGAACAGTGAGAGCTAGAGGCTTTCCTTCTTGGATTGTGATACATTGGGTATGTGAGACTTGCTGCAATCGAACAGCATGGCTACACATTCACTTTCCAAAGGACTTACAGTTACAGAGGATCAAGATATGCTGGGGCTCGAACTTATACAAGGCTGAAAATATAGGCACGCTTCACACAGCCAGGACTACATAGGGTATTAAGCAGTTTTGACAGGCCGCTGGATGTTATGTTATGTTATGTTAAATAAAATTTATTGAGCGCACGTACGCCCGTAGGCTTCATGGCGCTGTTGGAAGATTTGCAGAGACATAACACAACAAAAGAAAAGACAGAATTAACTATGGATAAGCTTGCCTAAAAAGCCAAGTTTTAAAGGCTTGTCTAAAAGCCAGAATGTCTTCATGGAGTCTCAGTGTCAGTGGCAGAGAGTTCCACAGGGAGGCAGCTAGAAAGTGAAAAGAGCTGCCTCCCTGACGTTGTTTCCTAATGCGAGGCACAACTAACAAGCTCTTGTGACCCGAGCGAAGAGCACGTGAGGGGGTATACCTAACAAGCAGGCTGCTAATAAATCCGGGGCCCTTACCTTGTAGAGCCCTAAAGATAATGCATCCAGCTTTAAAGGTTGCTCTCTGCGCTACTGGCAACCAGTGGAGACTAGCAAGACCCGGCCTGATGGACTGCCACTTGGGTAGCTTGCAGATCAGCCTGGCCGCTTGGTTCTGAGCCAGCTGTAGTCTCTTGAGCTGCCCGACTGGAAGACCCAAATACAAGCTATTGGAGTAGTCCAGTCGGGACAGCACGAGAGCGATCACAACTTGGATCAGAGCAGAGTAAGTTAACAGGTGGGCAATTTTCCTGATCTTACGGAGTTGGAAAAAGCTTGAGGATACCACCGTCCCTACCTGACTTTTAAGAGAGAGATCTTCATTAAAAGTAACCCCTAGGCTTTTCACTGTATGAGACTTGGCCGGGGGATTTCCCATCTCTGGAGGCCAAAAATGTGGCCCCCAGTGAAGTTCACTCTTCCCAGGCAAAATCAATTCAGTTTTGCCTGGGTTTAGTTTTAGATGATTAAGACTCATCCATCTCTGGATGTGAACCATGGCCTCCCGAAATTCGGTGGCAGCGCCAGCGGAATCCAGGCGGAAAATCAATTGCAAGTCATCAGCATAGTTAAAAATTAAAGCTTTAAACTTTCTCAGCGAATACAACAGGGGCCGTAAATACAAATTAAATAAAAGAGGGGACAAGGACGATCCCTGAGGGACTCTGCATTCATTTTTAATTTTAGGGGCTGTAAAGGTACCCAGTCTCACTGCCTGGGTGCGGTCCGAAATAAATGATTTCAGCCATCCCAAGGCCGAGCCTCTGAGGCCCGCCTGCTCGACACGGTCGACCAAGATGGTGTGGTCGACCGTGTCGAACGCGGCCGACAGGTCCAGAAGTACTAGTGCTTGATGAATATCCTTGTCCGCATTGCATCTAAGTACATCCTGGACCGCCAGTGTCACCATCTCGGTAGAGTGGCCCGGTCGAAACCCGGCTTGATTAGGTTCCAGGTATCCTGTGGATTCAACAAAGCTAGAGAGACAGCTAGAGGCATGTGCCTCCAGAATTTTCGAAAGAAATGGTAACAAGGATATTGGACGATAATTTGATGGATCGTGGGGGTCCAAGCCAGGTTTTTTGATCAAGGGAATAAGTAGAGCATGTTTAAAACCTACAGGTACCTTTCCCTGATCTAGTGAATCATTTAGCAGTGGAAGGATCCCTTGAGGAATAGTTTGCCCTATTTCTGTAAAGATGTGGGGTGGACAAATGTCGTCGGGTGAACCAGACTTGACACGTGCCAAGAGTGCGGAAAAGGTTTTAGAGTCTATAGCCGGGAAGGCATCTAACGTGACAGGGTTGTTAAAAATATCATCCAAGGGAGATGATGTAGGAGAGCTCGCAATGTTGCGTTTTATCATGACAATTTTCTCTCTGAAATATTCATTCAGAGAGTCACACAACTTCTGAGTGGGAACTATTGAAGGGGCTGTCCTATCATCATCACAAAGCTCCTTAACTATGTTAAATATATCTTTAGTTTTATTGGATGAGGTTAAAATTTTCTGAGAAAAGTAGTTATTTTTATGTTGGCGCAAGATTTTTTGGAACTCCTTCCTAGCAGCGCAGTACGCTTCTCTGTCTTGTGGGGAGTAGTTTACTCTCCACTTCCGTTCCTTTTGTCGTACCCCTAATTTAAGAGTTCTCAGTTCTTGGGTGAACCATTTATGGGCATCGTTCCCTCTAATACTAGAGACCTGTACAAGGGGGGCAAAAAGGTCAGCTGCGTGGCGTAGCCAGTTTGACAATAATTTTTCGCCAGAGTCCAGGTCGTCATGTGGCAAAGGTATGGATTTACTTAATACATCAATGAATCCAGGAAGATCCATAGATTTCCATTTACGGAATTCTTTGCCCATGAGTGATCTGGCCTTGACATTCCCTCGTATTTCTAACGTGAACTGAATGACAAAGTGGTCTGACCAAACACACGGACTAATAACAGGGTTAGGTAGTGGTAGGTTGTGTGTCCAAATTTGGTCAAGGCTATGACCTTTTTGGTGGGTAGGTGAAAAGATATGCTGGGTTAAATTAAGATCTGTGAACAGGTCTCTCAATTCTGCAGCTTGAGTGTCTGTATCTATGCTATCGAACCAATAGTTTAAGTCCCCAATTAGAATGGTTTTAGAGTAGCTGACTACATGTGAGGCCAGCTGCTCTGCCAAAAGAGATGGATAGTTGGCCATATATTGGGGGGGGGCGGTAAATCAAGACCAGGATAAGGGCCCCACTTTCAGTGTCCAACTTGATCACCAGATTCTCCGTGTCCGGGAGGGTCAGAGAGGGTAATTCCCTGAAGTGAAGGGACTTGAGGATGATAGCTGCTACGCCACCTCCCGCCTTCCCAGATGTGCGATTGGCAGTCAGAATATAATATTCTGAGGGAAGTGCAGCAAGAATGTCGGGGAGGGAGTGAGGGGTTAACCAGTTTTCAGATAGTAAAAGGATGTCAGGTTTTACCTCCTTCAAAAATAGAAAAATGTCGACCTGGTTTTTAATCAGGGACCGGGTGTTGAGATAGTAACAACACAGATTGTGAATTGTTGTAGATGCAGACCGACGCTCAGGATTCGATGGCGAGATAAACTGAGCGTCGTCCGCCGGAAAAGGGAGGGAGGAAAGACCTAACTGTTGGATACGTGTCAGTGTGTGCGGGGGCAATGAATAAAGGCAAGGTTCAAGGGGTATGTGGGAACGCAAGGTTTGTAACTCCAAAGATGAGTACCTGAGAAATTGGCCAGGGGGAGTGGGCCCGGGTCCCGGTCGGCCGCGGACGGGCGCAGACGGGCTTAACTCAGGCGCAACTCCGGTGCGCCTTCGTCGCGCCCGCTGCGCTCGTCCGCTGCGCTGACACATGAGGGACCGTTTATGTAGGGGCGGAACTCGGGGGGTGTGGCGATGATGTCACTCGCCTCGCCTGAGCAACCCAGCCCAAGATGGCGCCCCCGGCCGCTGAGAGCCCGCCGAAGCGATCAGCACCCAGCCGGCCGCCGGTGCTCTCAGGAGGAGTGAGCAGGTGAGCGTCCTGTAGTGCTCAGGATCCGGAAAGGAGTTTAGGACAAGATGAAAAGTTCGTAGGTTAAAAGCGCGCCTCTGCGCTTAATTCGGCGGAGCGCCGGTTAAAATAGCAAAATAGCAAAAGTCAATGTCTTCCAAGTGAGTAAGTTCTGCTGCTTCCTCAGCAACAGGCGTGGACCCCCTGCCACAAGGTCACCAGCCTGCAAGTCACTGCAAGTAAACACTGAGAGAAGTAGAAAGGCAGCAGTTACCTTAAAATGGACCCTGGTCTTTACAATCATGCTTCATTCTGGTCCAGGGAGGACCTGGCCTGGCAGTTCGGGCTGGACTGTTCCCATAAGGCACAGGGTCAAGACTGATTTGCATATAGCTGGGTATGAACTGGGGTGGCAAAGTGAGCTAAAGAACAATGATGGATTCAACCTAGATCTGTGACTGGGGGGGTGTCTGAAAAGTTTCAGCACTCCGCCCATCATCTCCTTGTGCTTGCTCTACTTGGTAAAATCACACATAATGAAAAGTGCTATTTTTGGGGGAAGGCAAAGTCTTAAAATACATTTCCATGGTAGCAATACGTATAAATCATTCAGTACTATTACTAATGCAAAGACATACCTAGTTCACATAGGGCTATCCATTTGTCCTGTGTAATATATCACAATATGTCCCCTTATGTCAATAATACCGATGCATCTTCATAATTAGTTACATAGACTCCTACTTTGGGTTAAATATTAAATGGATGATGTAGAATAGTTGATGACAGAGTATATTTGATGAAGTTAGTACTGAGGGAAACTGTCAATGTTACCAAAGAAACAGCACATCCTCTGACAGTAATAGAAACTATTATGGTGACAATGTGGCAGCATGGACAGTTAGATGTCATAGACACAATACAAAATATAATAATATTGGATACATAACAGGGGTGTACATCTATGCCATCTTCCTCTCCACTGTGTACTATAACATTTTCTGTCACAAATAAAATGTTTACAAAAATATGGGCTGTATCTATACTAAATTAGTCATAATGGAGTGAAAACAACCCAAATGTAGAGAGAATGAATCTTTGCTTATCAGTTACCATCGAGAGTCCAGTTTTCCTTTCAGTAAGGTATTACAGGTTTATAGTTTAAAAACAAAGCTTATTTAAAAAACGCATCACGTGATGACCAACCAAACCAAGATGGACACTGTTTAAATGACAACCACCTAGCACAAGATGGGTTTGCCCTTATTAGAATATATGGTTTGTCCATATCCAAAATGGCTGCTGTCACATGATAAAAGAGATAAATGCCATTAAAAAGATTTAGCTGAGATTATCACATCGGTCACTGAGTCCCCACAAAGCGACCCATCCCTGGAGCACCGCCTTGGACCATAGTGGCTAAAATCCTTAATTTCAGGGATCGAGATACACTGTTGTACACTGCACGTGATACGGCACACATCCTCCTGGAAAATGTCAGGGGCTCCATTTTTCCAGATTACACATTGGCTGTCCAGAGGAGGGGTTCTTCTTTCCAGGAGGTTAAAAAACAATTTAGTTCTAAGGGTCTTCAGTATGCCCTGTTGTTCCCATCCAGGCTTCATGTGATTGATGAGGTGTGAGAAGTGAGGAGAAAATGGGCATGAAGAATGCGCACTTTGTTTTTTGAAACACTGTAGGGAGCTTGGGACTGGTCAAAACATAATTTCCCAGACTCAGGAGGCCAGCATGCATCCCCTTCTTAGCTACCCAAGCCTCAGTTTGTTCGGCAGAGGAAAAGTCATCCTACCATTCGGAGCAGCCCGAAGATGGCTCCATCCCCACAGCAGGCATGGGAGGGACAGCAGGCCGCAATCAATCACTACAGGGACTTCTCTGAGACTCACTACTGACCACATCAGCTCCAGTTCATTGCAGGACAGTCTCACTGATTCAGACTATGCAGGCAGCATGGCACTTTTTCCATAGATCACCCCGCAGATGATGATGGGCGTGAGTAAGATGCTCGGTGTTTTATATATTATTTCATTTTAAGTACTGCCTATACTAGGAGGGCCTGAGATTGCCAATTAGTGATCTGTAAGCGACTATGAACTTCACACATATGCACTGTTTCTTCACTGAGAATTAACTGGCCTGTGTGTGGCCTGGACCCAGACTATGGGTGACCCCTGTCTGCATGGCAATACTTGTTGTTTCTTTGATAACCTTTATTGCTTTACAACCAGGGCTGGTGTCAGGGTGGCTCCCCTTGGTGGGCATCGTCCCTCCCCTTATTCTGGTTCTAAAGTCGTAAAGTGAGAATTTTGTCTCAGTTTAGTAGTAGTAAAGTTAGGAATCCTAACTTTACTGCTACTAAATGCCTTTTGTGAATACCGAAAGTCATAAAGTTAGGATTTTGTCTTAGATTACTTTTGTCAATCGGGCCCAGAGCACCTCCGTCTCACAGACTATTAAGCCTACGCCCGAAAAGTACTTGTGAAGATGGATAAGTCAGGACCATTGTTAGCTCACATGATCCGAAACAATGTTGCTCGATATCCAGCAGACTATTAATGGGCGTTCCGTGATTTATAAGTACATCTATACACTGCTTCGTCTTCCCCGAACCCCATCGGCCGTTGATGCATTTTTGCATTTGGCATCATTACCTAGGGTGTTGCCGGACGAAAGGAAAACATTAAGTGCACCCTTAACATCGGGAAAAATACGCAAGGCCATCATGGACCTCACCAGGAATAAAACACTGGGATAAGACAAGATCTAAATAGGATTTTACTCCATGATCGCCTCCAAGTTAATACTGTACTTCGAAAACAATAAAATTCCTCCTTGGAGGAGGGCTTGCTTCCTCCCTCCACTAGAGAGGCGGTGGTGATGTCGCTCTTGAAGCCCTGTAGTTCATCTGAAGAACTTCATACCGACCCCTCTCCCTCTTGAATACCAAATATAAGTTCTTGAGTAAAATCCTTGCCCATAGACTTCTCCCATTGGTCCAGTGGCTGTTGCATGGGGATCAATGTGGCTTTGTGCCTCAATGAATATCCATCTGTTATTTTACATCATGATAGCATTCAGTGATCGTTACCCATTTGCACGCTGCATATCCTTGGATATTCGTCAGGCATTTGGCACCCTGGGATGGGATTTTATGCTGGCTGTATTGACTGCTATGGAATCCCCCAGACGTATACTCAATGGGTCACCCGCTTGTACACGGGTCCAATGCCAGAGTCAGGAAAAGATCCCATTATCTCTACCAAGGCTTCCCCTTATCGCCGCTTTTATTTATCCCGGTGCTAGAGACCTTGGCGCAGCATATTCGTAAGGAGTCTTATGAATGGAGCCTAGGTCTTGAAAAATCCAGAAAATGTGACTTGAATCTGCTTGACCTAATTATAATGCTCTTGACCCATAAACTATTTTCAAATTATGTGATCCTGGGTCAGTATTTTAATTCACTGAGACGCCATTTTCTTCTTTATCACACATGAGAGCACCTTCAAATACGCAAGTTCAACACGTCTGCTGTACAAAACACTCTTCAGTTTGATTTAATCAACTAAACATTAGCTCCATATAGAATGCAAATCTAGCCACATATAAGAGGCACGTGACTGCAGACTTGCATCTTAGTTCATTAAATGCATTGTCATCAGGGCTTGGCCAGGAATGTCTCTCACATCATGTTTTTTTTTTTTAAGATCTATTTTATTTTCAGACATAAACCCAAAGAACAGGTCCGACTACACACAGCGTTAAGCCCACAGCCCTATACAGGGCCAGCCGTGTAAGTAAATGTTTCTCTAGTGGCCTAAAAAAATCCACCACAAAGAGTAGGTTTTAACACAGCGTAACGCCTACAACCCTCGAGGGGCCGGCCGCGTGAAATGATACTTAGAATCAGAGCAATAGGGCATAGCGTAAATGAGGACTCCGAAAGATCCACAGCTGTATCGGACAGGCAACAAGCCTAAAGGTAACAGACAGATCTAGACAAACATTAGAACCATGAGAATAGGAAAAGGAGAGAGAAACAATAGGACAGAATAGAAGAAAGGAGAGTGATGTGTGAACGTGGGGGGAAGGCATATGTCATCACATATGCTGGCAAGGACCAAAGCCAGGGGGGCACCGCCAGCAAGCGGGGAAGTGAGCAATGCGCCTACGGGAGCAATCTGCCAGGGTCAGACGGAACAATTGCATCTTCGAAGAGGCGCTGCGCCCTAAGCCTGGCAGGCAAACGTGCACGCTCAACCTCACAGAGATATTTAATCAGAGGTTGCCAAACAGCCTTAAAGCGGGTATTGCGTGCTTGCAGCCGCGCTGTGAAAAGCTCCATAGATATGACATGCCAAAAGCGCATAAACCAGGCGGCCACTGGAGGAGCCTCAGTTCGTTTCCAATACAAGGCTATAAGCTGTTTAGCCGCCCCTAGCATGTGAAGCACCAGAATCCAGTCGCTCCGACTGAGTGCTTTCAGGCCAGCAGCTTTGATGCCCAATAGGATCGTGTTTGTGGCCTCAGGCAGAGGGAACCCCAACACCCCCCTAATGTGACTAAGTACCTCCTTCCAAAACATGGTCAACGCTGAGCACGGCCACCACACATGTATGAAGTCCCCAGATGCAGTCAGACACCTCCAACATAAGGGAGAAGACGAAGGAAACATCTTATGCAAACACAGTGGAGCATAATACCATTGAGTCATAACTTTATATGCATTCTCCCGCTGTGGGATACTGCGATACATTTTGGGGATATCTTGCCATAACCGATTCCACTGCGCAGGTGTAATGTCCGCTGTGGATGTCAATTGCCTGCCTCTGATACGGATGAGAGGGGGCTACAGGAGGGTGCTGCAGGATCTGATAGATCCGGGATATCAGCCCCTTGGATCCATCAAAAGAGCAGACCAGCCGCTCAAAGGGGTGAAGGCGCGGGTAGCTGCCTGCTGCATCTTGCTCCCAGAAGCCCCGTGCCTCAACTGAGCATACTGCAATCCCGCCTCCGGTGAGACACAGAACTCCTCTCTACATTGTGCAGAAGTCTTAAACACTCCCCACACAGATCACATATCGCCCTGCATCCCCCTTCCGCCCAGGCTTCGAAGGCGCGCGTACGATGGACCGGCCGGAAGAGCGGATTCCCCTCAAGAGGGGTGTGCGGTGAAGGAAACGTCTTAAGACCTCTGCGCTCCGCCACCTTGTCCCATACATCCAGCAATGTTCTCGTTCTAGTAGGCACCGCTACATACGCACTCCTAGAGCGCGCCGCCTAATGGAGCTATGTGAGATCCCAAATGGTGCACCACGTCACCACCCGATGCATATGTAACCACACCTTCTCGCTCTCCGTCGTCGTCCATTCCACCGCAAAACGGAGGTGCGAGGCCCAATAGTAATCCACCAAGTTGGGACAAGCCAGCCCCCCCCCCTGTTACACGGTCACATAAGAAGCTTCTGCGAGAAACGTGGCCGACATCCGCCCCATATGCAGGCCGTAATTTCTCGTTGGAGACCTTGTATATGATGCAAGGGGATAGGTGTGGGGAGACATTGAAATAAGTATAACATTTTAGGGAGTATCGGCATCTTGATGGCGTTCACCCTGCCCAGCCACAAGATCGCTAGGGGCTTCCATCTCCGTAGGTCTTCCAGGATTGCCTTCCAACACTCCCACCAGTTCACTTGCGTCCAATTGTCTAGAGAGGGAGTCAGCTGGAGGCCAAGGTAGAGAAGGTAATTGGAGGCCCATTGAATCGGCACAAGCTTCTCAAGTACTGGAATCTCCACCTTTGGGATGGTGAGATTCAGGGCCGAAGATTTGTCGTGATTAATCTTAACGCCGGAGGCCCACTCAAAAAAACGTAATAGAGAGTGTAGAGCTGGGAGGGACACCTGAGGGCGCGTTAAGGTGAGGATAAGGTAATCTGCGAAAAGTTCTACCTTATTTTCGCGTCCTCCAAGCTGGACACCATGAATGTCCGGTGCCTGCCGTATCAATTCCGCTTAGGGGCTCAACTACCAGGGCAAACAACAAGGGTGAGAGGGGACACCCCTGCCTAGTACCCCTATGGATGGGGAAGGGTGCTGAGAGTCGCCCATTTGCCCAAATCCTGGCCAGCGGGCGAGATATGGTGCCATGACCCTGGCGATCATGTTCGGGCCAAGCCCTATCTTATGTAAAACCACCCACAGAAAAGCCCAGTCTACCCGGTCGAATGCTTTACCCGCATCTAGCGACAGGAGGCAGGCCGGTATATTCGAATGGTGAGCTTTCCCCACCAAGTGTGCAATTCTATGCACGTTATCCGCCCCCTGCCGATTGCGGATGAAGCCAACCTGATCCGAGTCCACCAGCCCCGGCATGTGGAGCTTCGGCAGCAGCTTAGTATAGATTTTTAGGTCAGTGTTTAACAGGGCTATAGGGCGGTAGGATGCACAACGTGAGGGGTCCTTTCCGGGTTTGGGGAGGAGGGCTATCTCTGCCATGCCCATATCGGACGACGGCCCATCAGCATCAGTGAAGGATTCATACAGCCGTAATAGGTGACGAACAGCAGTCTATCGCCACGGCCGAGCACCCCAGCGCCCAGCTCTGCCTCGGCTCCCGTAGCTCCCCAGCAGCATCGGCCAGAAACGCCACCTGGGACAGCTATCCCACGTCGCCGCTGCCTCTTCCCAAGAAAGACAGGGTCAGCCCAGCTCCCGCTCCAATGGTATGCCGCCTCCGCTGCACCTCCGCTTTGCCCCGCTCAGCAGCAGGGCCCAGGGGACTCCGAGCCACGCCAGTTGCCGAAGGGCCTCAGACCTGTAAGATGGCGACAGGGCCACACCAGGGATAGCCACTCGACTGCAGGTAATGACATTACCTAGTGGGACATTTCTCCTGTGAGTCTGCAATGTTTGTTCCTACGCAGATGTCACAAAAGTGATCCAGCTGAGTGACACTTTCACATGGGTACACAAAAAACATGTGAATTGTAATTCTAATTAGGTTAGTGAGCTCATTTATGAAACTGACTGACTTTGTTACCACTGCACCTATTTTAATTCACTTTTGTCACCATTCTACACTAAACCTGTCTAGCCCATAAAACTCTCACTTTACCAGACAGCTAACTAAAAGATATCTGGCAAAGAGCCCCTGTGTGGGTACCTATCAGGCATTGCAGCGCCGGCCCAACGAGGAGTTAGCCCAGTGATGAAGCATGACACCCATTTGGTTGTGTGAGGGACCCGGCTCCTTTTGGAGCATATTCCTCTCCCTGGAACCTTGAACCCTAAAGCTTCTTCCAGAGGAACTACACACATCATTTACAATGTGTTTTTTTCCCCTCATTGACCCTACGGAAGCAAATTCCACAAGTGCACCATCCTCATCTTCAGATGTGCATAATGTCAACATGAAGCTCTCATCAGACTCAGTCTTCATATCATCCACTTCATTCCCTGTTTGCCCTTTTTAATACCTCCCTGATTTACATACCTGAGCATCATGCCCTTTCATACGACATTTAAAACATGATCCCCCCTACAGCGGAAACACTATTGCTGTTGCTTAACGCCTTGCGTGCGGTGCAGATTTCCGCGGTGCGCTGAAGATTGCAAAAACCCACGGTTCATGACGAGCTCAACTCGTCATGAGTGTACGAGAGGTGTACCTCATGAGCGTCGAAGGGGTTAAATGATTCTTGCTCACACATCGAAAACAAGTTCTCACACTCCTTCCCAAACAAATTTCTCTCGCACACCAACACACTTTGGGGTGAACGATTATCAACATTTTCTTTCTCTTATGGCTTTTTCTTTCTCTCACGGTTTGTCAGACTGTTTCGCCAATATCTTCACTTCACGCATACTAGTATTTGCACTAATTTCTTTGACACCTTATTCAGAATGTTCAGTATTTCTAAAATTATAAGAGTTTTCTGGCAATCTGGCTCTTTGATAGATAACAATTTCTCTTGTATTTTCCTATTATACATTTTTTCAGTAAGTTGATCACATACAATTTCGTCTTTAAACTCCCTGTAATAATGTAATTACACGTAATTGCAAGTGTTCACAATGCTGCCACTAAGTCGTCGACTGGTTCACTCGGAAGTTGCGACTGTTGTAAGAATTTGTGCCATTCTCAAACAATGTTCTTCCCTGGGTTAAACGTTTTGTCCATAGTTTTCAGCGCCGAAAGATATTAAGACAACCTCATTAGCACCCTCATCTCTGTCCCCAGCTCCTGTAGGAACTCTGACGGTTTCTAAAGGGGCAGTTTTCAACACACTTCTGCCTTCAGGCCCTAGATTACAGACTAATAACCCCTTCTTCTTCTTTGAAGTGAAAGTGTCTCCATCTATGACCTCTAATTATCCCTCAAATGCCTCTTTCCATACTTCACGACATAAGGGAAGGGTGGCGGGCACTGTGAGAAATGGTGGGGTGCTGCAATTTCATCTATGGTTAATTCGAACCAGAGGAACCAAGGTGGGTGAGTTGCTGTCTTAAAGAAATTTGATGTGCCTATCACCGTTAATGCAGGCACAAATGTGAAGTAAATAAGTATGCTTGCAATGAACCTGTTCTTCACATGAAATATGGTGTGCCTATCACTTTTGATGCAGGCACAACTATAAACTAGTAATTGTTCAATAATTCCGCATATGGTAGTTCCTTTCCTTTCTAGATGGAAATACTTCTCAATTTTCATGGAGTGCCCAATCAAAATTGGCTTGCAAAAAGCAATCAGTATTTTCCACTTTAAAGATGACTGCCAGTTACGCTCGTCGCTCTCTGTTTCTCTAGTAAGTAGAGCTTCTTACAAAATTGGGGCATGAATAACCCGTCCTAAAATGGCCGGCAAGACAATTCTGTAGTTTTCTAAATGCGGTAGGGCTTATGACTGCTGCCTAGGTACGCAGTAAGATTGCTTTGAGCATGATGTTTAAAGTTATAAACTGCGCATTAGGGCTCTGAAATGGTCCCAAACTGCTGCACATACTCCGCGTTTCACTTTACATGATGAGTCCTGGCTCTTGTGAGGAACCAACAATCGCGGAAAGCTGCTTGAATCACACAGGGTACCTACAATGCCTTGAGGCACTCCACAGACTCAATAGCACTGCCTAGATGGATGGCACACCAACTCCCTCCAAAATCAGTGTGACAGAAACTACAACCAGCCACCACGAGTTCCAAATATGTTGAACCTGGTGCCACTGGCCCTCGTCGCCACATGAAGAGAAAGACCATAGGTAGGATGCAGGGTAACTTGATTATTGCCAGTGGCAGCAGGCTTCAAGCAGCAACTGCAGTCCTGGAACGTAAAGCCATCAGTGAGTTGAGGTTAAAGGTTTGCATGAAGGGCTGAAAGGAGTGAATGGAAGGTGCGGGGATGTCAGGCACTAACAACAGTGCAGTTTTAAGAATGCATCATCTAAACAATTTGGTAAAAATAGAGATTTAAATTTTTCTAGTGAATGTCAATGAGAGTAACCAATAACAAGGCTCCTACAAAAAGTAATACAATTCTATGATACAAATGGAAAAATGGTGACAAAATGACTTAGTCTCTTTAGTGATGTTTTAGTGGGGCTTTGTTTGCGGCCTTGTTAAAAAGTAATTTAACGGGGGCGTAGCCAAGATGGCGACCTGAATGGCAGCAGAATCCCGTGGCTCCCCGCTCGAGATCCCCCTTCCCGACTTTAAATACGCTTTCATACCGTGGCTTGGCGAGGTTACTGGCCGAGAGAGCGTTGGACGGGGGACGCCTGTCCTGTGAGCCGCTTTAAGCCTTGGGTGGTGCCGGACGGCTGCGACGGTGCCCTGCGGTCGGCGGGCGCAAAATGGCGGCCGATTGATGGAGGAGTGGAGGGACGCGTGTCTGGACCTGCGAGTGCTCCCAGGCCAGGTTGCGCTTTGGTGAGGCTGCTGACACCCTTCAAGGCGGTGAAGTGAGCGCCGGTCCAGACTACGAGCAGAATGAGAGGCGGGCCCTGGCGACATCCGGTAATGGCTGCGGACCCTCCCGCGCCGCTGTGAAAATCGAGGTCCGGGCGCTCTGGCCTACTGAGTGGAGGTAGGCCAAGAGACACCCTGCTGGTGCCGGACATTGGGGATTGCCTGCTGTCGGGACACTCCTTGGTGGCTGCAGGTGAGGAGCGGTCTCCTACGGCCGAGGCAGAGGGGGCTGCCAGCGTCAGGCGACGCGGGAAATCGCACTCGGCACCCAGGAGGGCGCAAAAATTTAGGCCGCGGCTTGGCGGCCTCAGACTGGCCACTGTTTTTCTACCGTGGGGGTGGGTGGCTTAGCTCACGGCCCCCCCCCACTTACTTTGTGAAGGCAGACGCTCGGCAGGGCACAGAGGCCCCCACGGCAATGAGCGCTGAAGGACTGACCAGGCGAAGATCCGATACAGTGGGAGTGTCCCAGGGCTGCGGGTGTGCAAATCCAGGTCGGTGCTTCCGGGCCTGCATATTCGGCCTTGCAGCGGCCTAGCTGGATTCAAACAGTTGCCTGTGGTGGATCACAAGAGGCAGAGATCGTCGACCACTTGCACTGGAGGGACGGTGCGACACGCGGGGAGTGAGATACCCCTGGGAGCCTGGCAGTTGAGGGACTAAGCGGAGAGAAAGTTATAACTTACGTACTTTGCCGAGGCCCGGCGAAGGGGGTGAACTGACCAGGAAAGGTGGAAGAAGGTGTTTACGGCCGGTGGAGGGCCTGGTTGGCATGGGATATACTGAGTCACCCCCCGGGCGAGGGATGGTCCCCCTGACCGCAAGGAGGCAACGGCACCCAGAGTCGAAAGCAGGGCCGGTTCAGCAGCTGGTGCAACTTCACCTAGCCGTCTCCATTGACGGGGTGTTGGTAGCAGGTCGACTGCCCAAATCTTCCTCATATACACGCGACACTTAAACGGAGGAGACCCTCAGCATTGCACGGAAGAGGCTGCAGGATCATCACATATCATGGCCAATGCCGGGAGAAGAGGTGGGAGGACACTCACGGATATGCTCATCAAAGGCCCCCCCAAGGGCGACAAGAACCCACCCTCCCCCAAGCCAAGCCATCTGCTGACCAGGGAGATTGAGAGGTCCCAATAACCAAATCCTTTCTCTAGGCACTGTTTAGCTCCCTGCGAGATGACTTCCATGTGCTGAAACAAGACATGGCCGGTGAACACCGGGAACTCCGCCGAGACGTGGATGATTTGGGCGAACGGGTGGCAGCTATTGAAGAGGCGGAGCAGTCAATGGGCGACGAAGTGGAACAGCTGCAGCAGGAGCTTATTCGTCTTCGCGACCAGCAGGTGGACATACAGGCGCACGTGGAGGACCTTGAAAATAGGTCCAGAACGAACAACATCAGGGTTCGAGGTGTGCCTCTTAAAGCAGAAGGAGAGAGCGTTGTGAGCTTCCTGTAGGACATGTTTCGGGACATTTTGGGTGAGGCCTAGGACTTCGACTTTTGCATCGACAGGGCGCAAAGAGTCGGCCTGGCACACCGGCGCCTACTCCTCCTCCCGACATTTTGGCCTTCCTCCCGGACTTCCCCTTGAAGGGGAGAGTCTTGCGGGAAGCGCGACAAAAGCAACCTCTAAAATACCTTGGGCAACCAGTGGCGCACTACCAGGACCTCTCAGCCATCACTCTACACAAACAAAAAGCCTTTAAAGTGGTCACCACATTCCTGCGAGATAAGGTGGTCCCTTATTCGTGGGGTCACCTCTTTAGGTTGATCTTCAAATGGAATGGGGCTTTGCATCAGATGCGATCGCTACAGGAGACCTGCTCCCTGCTGGGTATCGAACTCAACGAGGACGCTTCATCCTTGGACACTTCACGGCTCCCATCTCCAGCTCATCATCGGCGCCCATCAGAGAGTGGGTGCAAAGGGTTACCCGCAAGCGCTTGCCTAAGGCGTCCATGAAACCGTATCCTTCTACAATGGCCTGGTAGCAGGCTCTGGCTGTCCAAGAGGTGTCCAAGGACACAGTATCGGCAGAGTGCTCTTGCGGAGTGAGGGGACTATACTGCAACACGGTCATGCAAGTTGGGGGGGATGGGCGGGGGGCCGGAAGGGTCGCCATTGCCACACGTTCCCTCACACACCTTCACCACAGGCCTGAACTGTGTGTTAACTGGCCTGGGACTATGACGAAACACTGGGGACTCCCTGTTGGGGTTAGGGAGGGGGGAGCGGTAGGGGGGTGGGGTTAGAGGAGGGGTCTGGGGGCGCTTGGTTAGAAGCAGAAGGAGAGAGCGTTGTGAGCTTCCTGCAGGACATGTTTCGGGACATTTTGGGAGAGGCCCAGGACATTCACGGAGGGGTCGGGTCGGTTGGTTGGAGGTTTGGGTGTTGGGGTTAGGGAGGGGGTGGTATGAGGGTTGGGCAGGGGGTGGGGTTCTGGGAGGGTGGAACCGGTGTGCAAAGGTTGGGGAAGATTTGTGGTGGGAAGGGTATGTGCTACAGAGTTGCGGCTGCCCACAGGCTTGACCCTACGTGATTTCCATTCATTGCCCTGTCATTGAGACAATCTGACATTGCACTATTTCTGAGTTCTTTCCTATGATCCAAGTCTTGACTCCCAATGTGAAAGAGTTAAATAACCCCATCAAGAGACGGGCTATTCTAAGCTACCTAGAGAATTCTGGGGCCTCTATTTGTCTTTTGCAGGAGACACACTTGCTACCAAAGGACTGGCACAGGATTAGGTCCAGGGCATTTCCCCACCAATTTTATTCCTCTTTTCTAGAGAAAAAGGGGGGAGGGGTGGCCATTCCACTTGCACAGCACTTTCAGGGCAGGGTTGGAGACAAAGTAGCAGAGACGAAAGGGAGATTATTGGCATACAGGTTCTGGGTGGGGGACACTTCCTTAGTTGTGGGTTCCATATATGCCCCGAATTCTGGACAGGAGCTCTTTCTAACTGACTCACTTTCAGAGGTCCTCTGTTACCATGATAGACAGATCCTACTTGGGGGGGATCTTAATATAGTTATGGACCCCGAGAAAGACAGGGCAGGCCACAGACACAGGGCTACAGGCTCGATTTCCATTGCAGGGGCAGCGTGGCTCTGGGAGAGAGGTCTGGTAGATATATGGAGGGAAGCACACCCTCACAGCACACAATACTCTTTTTATTCCCATGTCCATCATACGTATGCTCGCCTGGATCATTTTATAGGGTCTACCGAACTTAAAACCTTGGTCCGGTCGGTGGAGAGGGAAGTGGCGGCTGCGAGAGTCATTGTTACAGCGACCGGATACCTGCTGGCAGGTGCAGAAGTGCATAACCGATTACTTAGCATCCAACGACACCGCTGACACCCCATTATCGGCCCTTTGGCATCTAACACCTGCTAGACTGCATCAAATGAATCCAGACCGAAGCTCTGAATGTTGGAGGGGCTGTGGGGTGACGGACACCCTGACACACATTCTCTGGGAGTGTAGGGAAGTACAGGGGTTCTGGGAGGAGGTGCTGAAAGACGTGGATACTTACTTCGACACAGAGGTCCCCCGATTCCCGGCATACACCCTTTTAGGCCTGCCCAACGCGCTCACCTTTCCACTCAAGTCCATGCGTGTGAGGCAGATGGGTCTGGCCCTGGGCGCAGCTGTTCACCATATCTTATCCCTTTGGGGTACTACGACTCGCCCCTCACACTGGGTGGCTGCATAAGCTATGGTACATCATTGGTATGGAGCGCATACAAGCCACCATCACGAATTCGTCTGCATCATTCCACATGGTTTGGAAACCGCTCCTCTCTCTGCTAGCGCAGAAGTTCAATTAGGTGACCTTCCCCAAGTACCTGCGAGTGCTCCGACTTACAGACATTCCGCCCTCTGCAGATACATCTCAAAAGGCGTAAACCATTGCTCCTCTATGGCGCACGGCACACCGGTTCCCGGGGTGGGGGGACAGTTGGGCTGGGGGGTGTTGGGGTGGGAGGGGGGTTTTGGACAGGTATGTTTCCAGGAGAAGGCCCTTTATTATTGTCTGTACCACCATTGATCCACATGGCCCTGGGACAGTCATTGTACCTCTTTACTGGGACTGGCTAGCTGGGTTGCTTATTACACAAGCAGAGTTTGAATGCTTCTGTTCATGATTGCACCAACTGTGTTATATTTGGGTCATTGGGTACTTTTCGTTGATTACCTTTGTCTGCTTAAAATCAATAAAATAAAGTTATTAAAAAAAAAGTAATTTAACTCACTAGTAGACTCGATGATCTGGAGCAAAATATTAACCAGTGTGATAGTGAAAGGTTTTCATAGATGAGGGCATGCACAGATGAAACCCAAAGTTTAAAAAACACCAGGGGGGTAGAAGGTGTCCCATGGTAGGGAAAGCTTCATTCAAGATCATCATCCATGTTTGTGTATAAAGTGATGCCAGATGTTATAGCAAGTGTTATATAATTTATACAGTGGTAATAGATTGGCAGGAAGAAATTAGATTTTTTTATCAATGTATTGATTATAGTATGGGGTCAAGACAACAAGGTAAATAACTGTAAATGTATGTAATTGTCACAGGCAGTCAGCAATGCTCGGAGAACAGATAGCCGACCTACACCTGCACAACCAGAAACTTGGAGAGAAGTTGAAGAAACAGGAGAACACAATTGGTACAGTAATCTTGCTCTCAGTCTCACATTGTTGAGATGGGAATGTCTCCTGCATGATATACGTGTGTACCCCTGTCCTGAGTGCCAGACTGCAAGTGAATCAGGTATCCTGAAGCAGAGGCCTTAGCCTGTTTATGGCAATGCGATGCCCGCAACCTGTTCTATGAGCACTGTGTGCCCTCATAGCTGATAAAAGGACTACTGCCCATGACCAGGGTAGTCACATAAAGTGATTGTGGCAGCAAACCTAGTTTTGTGAATCATTAGTATGACCAGACCTTTTTCTGTGTCCAAGGTGAGTGTGATCTACTGACCCCCCTTATACTTAAACACAAGATCTTTGCACTGAAACCAGGGGTGCTTGTCGGGTGCATGTGTGTGCAGTGAAGCAGGAACACATATGTGGTAGCATTGGTGGGTCCTCCGCTAAAGCCAGAGGAACGTCACTCCACTGCTAATTGAACTGTGAAAACAATAAAAATAAAATAAAAAGATAATAACAAGCCTTTATTATCATTTTATTTTTCTGCGAAGGATTGTGGCCGGGTGGGGGCGGGGCTGAGCAGAGTGAGGAGTGGTTTTTGCACTACCAAAGTAAGCACAATCACGTGCACTTAGAACGTTCTCGATGGGGCTGTGTTGCACAGCCCCGTGGAGAATATGCTCAGGCTTCCAGGTACTGCCTGAGCGGCCAAACAGGCCACCCAGACCAATCACAAGTTGCTCATGCCGCGTCGTGATTGACTGGGAGAGTCTGGAGCCTGGGTCCCTACAGTGCTGGTGAGGACATAGGAGAGGCGTGCAGTAATGGCGGCAAATAAGTACATTTAAAAAAAAGTTTTTTATCCAGTTCCCTCCACCAACCACTGGTTCCTAAACAGCCGCCACTGTGTGGTAGTATGCCTTTGTGTGTGGTGAGAGTTTGAGTGCTGGAACCAGTGGGGTCCATTTCGCATGTTTCCTGGTTTAGCATGGCTCAAAAGGGAGGGTGGATGTAGCTTCCTCAGACAGTGGAAGTGTATTGCCTGCATTACTCTGACTTGGGTGGAGAACCAGACAGGGAAATGAAGGAGGCTGAGGCAATGATGGTGAATTTCAATGGTTTTGTTAGTAAAAAACAGCATGTTTTAACTGACATTTTCAACTAACTATAATGTGCCTTAATCATTATATATATATATATATATATATATATATATATGTATATATATGTATATATATATATATATATATATATATATATATATATATATATATATATATATATATATATATTACCTACTGGCGATAGCCAGTAGGTATATATAGTTAGGATTTTTTCTCTATGGAACTTTTGAAAATTCTATGTCTAATAACTTTGGCGTTTGTGGACGGAATTGGCTGAAATTTTCAGGAAAATGGCACATTTTGTTTCTGAGCAGCTCCTGAAAATTTGGGGGGGTCGTCAAGGGGGGGTCGAGAAAAAAGGGGGGTCCCAAAACGCGTTTTTCCCATTCATTTTTCCATAGGGCGGTTGGACTCACTTTTAGCCCGAACGGCTGAATGGATTTCCACGAAACTTGGCAAAATTGTAGGGACTGTTAGCCCGATGTGCCTTTGCTAGGTCTCAACATATGTGCTTCAGTGGATTTTGAGAAATTAACGTTTAAATCAAGATATATATCTGTAACAGCGCTCCGGGCAGCGATCCGGTTAGCGAACTTTTCGCGTATCGGAACTTTGCGATGCGAAGCTGATTGGCCCTCCGGTGTCTGTCAACATTCTAAACAGTCCGGAGCGGCCGCCATCTTGTCTCTCGGTAGGATCGAGAGACAAGAGGAGGCCAAAACAAAGGGGGAAATGAAGGAAAGGGGGCAAGGTAGACCCCTTCTGACCCCCTAGGATTGATGAGGGGGATATTATAGAGCCACGCGGGGCCCCAAAAAAAAAAAAAAAAATCCGATTTTTTTCGCCGTAGAGACGCGTCTTGGTAAGCGAACCGGGCAGCTAACCGGGAAGCTAACCGGCAGTGTAACGGGAGTCTGAGGAGTAGCTGATTGGCTGTCAACATTGTAAACAGTCCGGAGCGGCCGCCATCTTGTCTCTCGGTAGGATCGAGAGACAAGAGGAGACCAAAACAAAGGGGGAAATGAAGGAAAGAGGGCAAGGTAGACCCCTTCTGACCCCATAGGATTGATGAGGGGGATATTATAAAGCCACGCGGGGCCAAAAAAAAAAAAAATCCGATTTTTTCGCCGTAGAGACGCGTCTTGGTACGCGAACCGGGCAGCTAACCAGACAGCTAACCGGGAAGCTAACCGGCAGTGTAACGGGAGTCTGAGGAGTAGCTGATTGGCTGTCAACATTGTAAACAGTCCGGAGCGGCCGCCATCTTGTCCCTCGGTAGGATCGAGAGACAAGAGGTGGAAAAAAAAAAGGTGTAAATGAATGAAAGGGGTAAGGCAGACCCCTCCTGAACCCCTAGGATTGATGAGGGGGCTATTAAAGTTCCCTGCGGGGCAAAAGAAAAAAAAATTGCGATTTTTCGCGGTAAAGGTGCTTCCTGGTACGTTAACCGGGCAGCTAACCGGCAGCGTAACGGGAGTCCGACATATTGTGTTTTTTGAACGTTTGTGATATGTGCACGTGTGGATTTTGTCTAATTAAGGTTAAAAAAATATATATATATCTTTAAGCGTGTTCTGGCGCGCTTACGTTTTGGGTTTGGTTTGCGCTGCAGAGACGATACGTCACGGTTATGCGATGCATCATGAGGCGTCTCACGGGCTACGTGATACGTCACTTAATAAAGAATATATTTTACAGCTATAGATATTAGCTTTTAAAAAACCAATGAAATTCACAGAAAAAACCATAGGTTATAGACCATATATAGTTAGGAATTTGCATTTACAAAACCTTGAAAATTCACTGAAAAAACCATAGGTTATAGACCATATATAGTTAGGGATTAGCATTTAAAAACACCTTATTTTATTTGCACAAAACCATTGAAATTCCATATATAGTTAGTTGCACTAACTATATATCGCGGACCCGCAATCCACTGCTAATGATGTCACATATTACATCATTCATGACATGGTCAGTGACATCACTGATGACATCACTGATGACATCTCAAATGACATCACTGATGACATCACTGATGACATCTCAAATGACATCACTGATGACATCACTGACATCTCATTTGACATTACTGATTACATCACTGATGATATCATTTATGTGATAATACATCTTCAGACTCTAATATAACCTTAGATACACTCAGTGTAAACAGGCACTCACAGACTGTCACACATCCATGGAGTTACTCACACACCTAGTCAGTCATGCAAAGAATCAATCACATCTCCATTTCCTCAACTATACAGTTATACACACCTTACTTATTCAAACATATAGTAACACATATTTACTCTCTTATACAATCCTTGATACAAGTTCACAATGATTCATACAGCCACTCACACATTCACTGGCTCTTATGTTCAGTTATTTATATATGTCAACTCTCACATGGAGTGTGTTTTACATATGTACTTACTTTGACATGTAGCACTGAGATATCCATTCACTCACCAATATACTCATGCACACAGTCAACTGTCCATACAGCTGTTTCTACATGCACTTTTGAACCCATACACCTAGGGAATCAACTGCTCACACATCTATGCACAGAGTTATACACCTCCCAACCACCCACACACATACTCAGTCTCCCATACAAATACTTGGGCAACCATTCAATAACCCATATAGTTACTGATATAGCTACTGATTTAAACATGCAGCAGTTTACAGAACAACATAAATAATGATTGCCAAATTAAGACACTTTAATCACTAACCCATACACTCAGTGAGACACATTTAATCATTCTCTCATACAGTCAGTCATGCACCTACTAAATCCTTCATCCAGACACTTATACATCCACTCATTCTTCAATATGTAAGACATATTTTAACTTTACAGAAACATACAGTCACTGGGTGTTGTCATCAGTGATGTCATCAGTGATGTTATTTGAGATGTCATCAGTGATGTCATCAGTGATGTCACTGACCATGTCATGAATGATGTAATATGTGACATCATTAGCAGTGGATTGCAGGTCCGCGATATATAGTTAGTGCAACTAACTATATATGGAATTTCAATGGTTTTGTGCAAATAAAATAAGGTTTTTTAAATGCTAATCCCTAACTATATATGGTCTATAACCTATGGTTTTTTCAGTGAATTTTCAAGGTTTTGTAAATGCAAATTCCTAACTATATATGGTCTATAACCTATGGTTTTTTCTGTGAATATATATATATATATATCCCAATCTGATGCCTGTGTATAGAGGAGCCTCACGCCAGGATATGCTGTTGCCACAATCAGCTTTATTGGAGGGGTTGAAGCGGGGCACACACCAGCAATGCCTCACAAAATTAAAGTTCAGCCTGACGCGTTTCGTGGTCATTCCACTTTTTCAAAGGCTCACGAACAGAAGAGGCAGCAGCACAGCACTTGAAAGCACCACTCAATTATCCGACCCCGCCTTCATGGGCGTAGCCCTTCCAGCGGCACTCTGGTCTTTGTAGTGCTTCATATTTCTCCAGTGAGCAGCTGCGCTAATGCCCCCCTAAATTGTCAAATATGCTACCACAGTGGGCCGTGGGACATGGCTCAAGTCCCCGCTTACCAAGTCTTCCTCCAAAAGCCCGGCTCCTGTCCCATAAGTAGCGGCGCTTTACACGTCGTTGCAGGAACAGAATGCCGATTTTTGAAGGACAATAATGTGCAGCGAGGACTCAAGCCAGGCCCTACGACCCACTTGGGGACAATGCAAGCTTATTTGGGTGAACAAGCGTGGCCGCTCACTGCAGAAACATTGTGGGCACTACAACGACCATCGGGCCGCAGTCGTGGCCACGCCCCCATTGGGGCGGAGTATGAAATACAACGGTGCCATCATGGAATTTGCTGCGCTGCTCTCTCAGCAGTTACCTGGCCTTTGAAGAAGTGTGCATAACACGAAACGCGTCGGCTAGAATGGAACAATGATGTGAGGCATGGCGGCTGGTCTTCGATGCTCCCTTCATGAATAAATGTGGCGACAGAAATTACCTGTTCGTGGGCTCTCTTTACACAGGCAACTCTTTGGGATGTTTAACGGCTAGCCTGAGCCGTGGAGTAGCTCCGGTGTTGTTGAGACACCCATGCGGTGACGCCAACCGACGCCACCGTTTATGGAACAGAATGCCGATTTTTGAAGGACAATAATGTGCAGCGAGGACTCAAGCCAGGCCCTACGACCCACTTGGGGACAATGCAAGCTTATTTGGGTGAACAAGCGTGGCCGCTCACTGCAGAAACATTGTGGGCACTACAACGACCATCGGGCCGCAGTCGTGGCCACGCCCCCATTGGGGCGGAGTATGAAATACAACGGTGCCATCATGGAATTTGCTGCGCTGCTCTCTCAGCAGTTACCTGGCCTTTGAAGAAGTGTGCATAACACGAAACGCGTCGGCTAGAATGGAACAATGATGTGAGGCATGGCAGCTGGTCTTCGATGCTCCCTTCATGAATAAATGTGGCGACAGAAATTACCTGTTCGTGGGCTCTCTTTACACAGGCAACTCTTTGGGATGATTAACGGCTAGCCTGAGCCGTGGAGTAGCTCCGGTGTTGTTGAGACACCCATGCGGTGACGCCAACCGACGCCACCGTTTATGGAACAGAATGCCGATTTTTGAAGGACAATAATGTGCAGCGAGGACTCAAGCCAGGCCCTACGACCCACTTGGGGACAATGCAAGCTTATTTGGGTGAACAAGCGTGGCCGCTCACTGCAGAAACATTGTGGGCACTACAACGACCATCGGGCCGCAGTCGTGGCCACGCCCCCATTGGGGCGGAGTATGAAATACAACGGTGCCATCATGGAATTTGCTGCGCTGCTCTCTCAGGAGTTACCTGGCCTTTGAAGAAGTGTGCATAACACGAAACGCGTCGGCTAGAATGGAACAATGATGTGAGGCATGGCGGCTGGTCTTCGATGCTCCCTTCATGAATAAATGTGGCGACAGAAATTACCTGTTCGTGGGCTCTCTTTACACAGGCAACTCTTTGGGATGTTTAACGGCTAGCCTGAGCCGTGGAGTAGCTCCGGTGTTGTTGAGAAACCCATGCGGTGACGCCAACCGACGCCACCGTTTATGGAACAGAATGCCGATTTTTGAAGGACAATAATGTGCAGCGAGGACTCAAGCCAGGCCCTACGACCCACTTGGGGACAATGCAAGCTTATTTGGGTGAACAAGCGTGGCCGCTCACTGCAGAAACATTGTGGGCACTACAACGACCATCGGGCCGCAGTCGTGGCCACGCCCCGATTGGGGCGGAGTATGAAATACAACGGTGCCATCATGGAATTTGCTGCGCTGCTCTCTCAGCAGTTACCTGGCCTTTGAAGAAGTGTGCATAACACGAAACGCGTCGGCTAGAATGGAACAATGATGTGAGGCATGGCGGCTGGTCTTCGATGCTCCCTTCATGAATAAATGTGGCGACAGAAATTACCTGTTCGTGGGCTCTCTTTACACAGGCAACTCTTTGGGATGTTTAACGGCTAGCCTGAGCCGTGGAGTAGCTCCGGTGTTGTTGAGACACCCATGCGGTGACGCCAACCGACGCCACCGTTTATGGAACAGAATGCCGATTTTTGAAGGACAATAATGTGCAGCGAGGACTCAAGCCAGGCCCTACGACCCACTTGGGGACAATGCAAGCTTATTTGGGTGAACAAGCGTGGCCTCTCACTGCAGAAACATTGTGGGCACTACAACGACCATCGGGCCGCAGTAGTGGCCACGCCCCCATTGGGGCGGAGTATGAAATACAACGGTGCCATCAAGGAATTTGCTGCGCTGCTCTCTCAGCAGTTACCTGGCCTTTGAAGAAGTGTGCATAACACGAAACGCGTCGGCTAGAATGGAACCATGATGTGAGGCATGGCGGCTGGTCTTCGATGCTCCCTTCATGAATAAATGTGGCGACAGAAATTACCTGTTCATGGGCTCTCTTTACACAGGCAACTCTTTGGGATGTTTAACGGCTAGCCTGAGCCGTGGAGTAGCTCCGGTGTTGTTGAGACACCCATGCGGTGACGCCAACCGACGCCACCGTTTATGGAACAGAATGCCGATTTTTGAAGGACAATAATGTGCAGCGAGGACTCAAGCCAGGCCCTACGACCCACTTGGGGACAATGCAAGCTTATTTGGGTGAACAAGCGTGGCCGCTCACTGCAGAAACATTGTGGGCACTACAACGACCATCGGGCCGCAGTCGTGGCCACGCCCCCATTGGGGCGGAGTATGAAATACAACGGTGCCATCATGGAATTTGCTGCGCTGCTCTCTCAGCAGTTACCTGGCCTTTGAAGAAGTGTGCATAACACGAAACGCGTCGGCTAGAATGGAACCATGATGTGAGGCATGGCGGCTGGTCTTCGATGCTCCCTTCATGAATAAATGTGGCGACAGAAATTACCTGTTCGTGGGCTCTCTTTACACAGGCAACTCTTTGGGATGTTTAACGGCTAGCCTGAGCCGTGGAGTAGCTCCGGTGTTGTTGAGACACCCATGCGGTGACGCCAACCGACGCCACCGTTTATGGAACAGAATGCCGATTTTTGAAGGACAATAATGTGCAGCGAGGACTCAAGCCAGGCCCTACGACCCACTTGGGGACAATGCAAGCTTATTTGGGTGAACAAGCGTGGCCGCTCACTGCAGAAACATTGTGGGCACTACAACGACCATCGGGCCGCAGTCGTGGCCACGCCCCCATTGGGGCGGAGTATGAAATACAACGGTGCCATCATGGAATTTGCTGCGCTGCTCTCTCAGCAGTTACCTGGCCTTTGAAGAAGTGTGCATAACACGAAACGCGTCGGCTAGAATGGAACAATGATGTGAGGCATGGCGGCTGGTCTTCGATGCTCCCTTCATGAATAAATGTGGCGACAGAAATTACCTGTTCGTGGGCTCTCTTTACACAGGCAACTCTTTGGGATGTTTAACGGCTAGCCTGAGCCGTGGAGTAGCTCCGGTGTTGTTGAGACACCCATGCGGTGACGCCAACCGACGCCACCGTTTATGGAACAGAATGCCGATTTTTGAAGGACAATAATGTGCAGCGAGGACTCAAGCCAGGCCCTACGACCCACTTGGGGACAATGCAAGCTTATTTGGGTGAACAAGCGTGGCCGCTCACTGCAGAAACATTGTGGGCACTACAACGACCATCGGGCCGCAGTCGTGGCCACGCCCCCATTGGGGCGGAGTATGAAATACAACGGTGCCATCATGGAATTTGCTGCGCTGCTCTCTCAGCAGTTACCTGGCCTTTGAAGAAGTGTGCATAACACGAAACGCGTCGGCTAGAATGGAACAATGATGTGAGGCATGGCGGCTGGTCTTCGATGCTCCCTTCATGAATAAATGTGGCGACAGAAATTACCTGTTCGTGGGCTCTCTTTACACAGGCAACTCTTTGGGATGTTTAACGGCTAGCCTGAGCCGTGGAGTAGCTCCGGTGTTGTTGAGACACCCATGCGGTGACGCCAACCGACGCCACCGTTTATGGAACAGAATGCCGATTTTTGAAGGACAATAATGTGCAGCGAGGACTCAAGCCAGGCCCTACGACCCACTTGGGGACAATGCAAGCTTATTTGGGTGAACAAGCGTGGCCGCTCACTGCAGAAACATTGTGGGCACTACAACGACCATCGGGCCGCAGTCGTGGCCACGCCCCCATTGGGGCGGAGTATGAAATACAACGGTGCCATCATGGAATTTGCTGCGCTGCTCTCTCAGCAGTTACCTGGCCTTTGAAGAAGTGTGCATAACACGAAACGCGTCGGCTAGAATGGAACAATGATGTGAGGCATGGCGGCTGGTCTTCGATTAACGGCTAGCCTGAGCCGTGGAGTAGCTCCGGTGTTGTTGAGACACCCATGCGGTGACGCCAACCGACGCCACCGTTTATGGAACAGAATGCCGATTTTTGAAGGACAATAATGTGCAGCGAGGACTCAAGCCAGGCCCTACGACCCACTTGGGGACAATGCAAGCTTATTTGGGTGAACAAGCGTGGCCGCTCACTGCAGAAACATTGTGGGCACTACAACGACCATCGGGCCGCAGTCGTGGCCACGCCCCCATTGGGGCGGAGTATGAAATACAACGGTGCCATCATGGAATTTGCTGCGCTGCTCTCTCAGCAGTTACCTGGCCTTTGAAGAAGTGTGCATAACACGAAACGCGTCGGCTAGAATGGAACAATGATGTGAGGCATGGCGGCTGGTCTTCGATGCTCCCTTCATGAATAAATGTGGCGACAGAAATTACCTGTTCGTGGGCTCTCTTTACACAGGCAACTCTTTGGGATGTTTAACGGCTAGCCTGAGCCGTGGAGTAGCTCCGGTGTTGTTGAGACACCCATGCGGTGACGCCAACCGACGCCACCGTTTATGGAACAGAATGCCGATTTTTGAAGGACAATAATGTGCAGCGAGGACTCAAGCCAGGCCCTACGACCCACTTGGGGACAATGCAAGCTTATTTGGGTGAACAAGCGTGGCCGCTCACTGCAGAAACATTGTGGGCACTACAACGACCATCGGGCCGCAGTCGTGGCCACGCCCCCATTGGGGCGGAGTATGAAATACAACGGTGCCATCATGGAATTTGCTGCGCTGCTCTCTCAGCAGTTACCTGGCCTTTGAAGAAGTGTGCATAACACGAAACGCGTCGGCTAGAATGGAACAATGATGTGAGGCATGGCCGCTGGTCTTCGATTAACGGCTAGCCTGAGCCGTGGAGTAGCTCCGGTGTTGTTGAGACACCCATGCGGTGACGCCAACCGACGCCACCGTTTATGGAACAGAATGCCGATTTTTGAAGGACAATAATGTGCAGCGAGGACTCAAGCCAGGCCCTACGACCCACTTGGGGACAATGCAAGCTTATTTGGGTGAACAAGCGTGGCCGCTCACTGCAGAAACATTGTGGGCACTACAACGACCATCGGGCCGCAGTCGTGGCCACGCCCCCATTGGGGCGGAGTATGAAATACAACGGTGCCATCATGGAATTTGCTGCGCTGCTCTCTCAGCAGTTACCTGGCCTTTGAAGAAGTGTGCATAACACGAAACGCGTCGGCTAGAATGGAACCATGATGTGAGGCATGGCGGCTGGTCTTCGATGCTCCCTTCATGAATAAATGTGGCGACAGAAATTACCTGTTCGTGGGCTCTCTTTACACAGGCAACTCTTTGGGATGTTTAACGGCTAGCCTGAGCCGTGGAGTAGCTCCGGTGTTGTTGAGACACCCATGCAGTGACGCCAACCGACGCCACCGTTTATGGAACAGAATGCCGATTTTTGAAGGACAATAATGTGCAGCGAGGACTCAAGCCAGGCCCTACGACCCACTTGGGGACAATGCAAGCTTATTTGGGTGAACAAGCGTGGCCGCTCACTGCAGAAACATTGTGGGCACTACAACGACCATCGGGCCGCAGTCGTGGCCACGCCCCGATTGGGGCGGAGTATGAAATACAACGGTGCCATCATGGAATTTGCTGCGCTGCTCTCTCAGCAGTTACCTGGCCTTTGAAGAAGTGTACATAACAAGAAACGCGTTGGCTAGAATGGAACAATGATGTGAGGCATGGCGGCTGGTCTTCGATGCTCCCTTCATGAATAAATGTGGCGACAGAAATTACCTGTTCGTGGGCTCTCTTTACACAGGCAACTCTTTGGGATGTTTAACGGCTAGCCTGAGCCGTGGAGTAGCTCCGGTGTTGTTGAGACACCCATGCGGTGACGCCAACCGACGCCACCGTTTATGGAACAGAATGCCGATTTTTGAAGGACAATAATGTGCAGCGAGGACTCAAGCCAGGCCCTACGACCCACTTGGGGACAATGCAAGCTTATTTGGGTGAACAAGCGCGGCCGCTCACTGCAGAAACATTGTGGGCACTACAACGACCATCGGGCCGCAGTCGTGGCCACGCCCCCATTGGGGCGGAGTATGAAATACAACGGTGCCATCATGGAATTTGCTGCGCTGCTCTCTCAGCAGTTACCTGGCCTTTGAAGAAGTGTGCATAACACGAAACGCGTCGGCTAGAATGGAACAATGATGTGAGGCATGGCGGCTGGTCTTCGATGCTCCCTTCATGAATAAATGTGGCGACAGAAATTACCTGTTCGTGGGCTCTCTTTACACAGGCAACTCTTTGGGATGTTTAACGGCTAGCCTGAGCCGTGGAGTAGCTCCGGTGTTGTTGAGACACCCATGCGGTGACGCCAACCGACGCCACCGTTTATGGAACAGAATGCCGATTTTTGAAGGACAATAATGTGCAGCGAGGACTCAAGCCAGGCCCTACGACCCACTTGGGGACAATGCAAGCTTATTTGGGTGAACAAGCGTGGCCGCTCACTGCAGAAACATTGTGGGCACTACAACGACCATCGGGCCGCAGTCGTGGCCACGCCCCCATTGGGGCGGAGTATGAAATACAACGGTGCCATCATGGAATTTGCTGCGCTGCTCTCTCAGCAGTTACCTGGCCTTTGAAGAAGTGTGCATAACACGAAACGCGTCGGCTAGAATGGAACCATGATGTGAGGCATGGCGGCTGGTCTTCGATGCTCCCTTCATGAATAAATGTGGCGACAGAAATTACCTGTTCGTGGGCTCTCTTTACACAGGCAACTCTTTGGGATGTTTAACGGCTAGCCTGAGCCGTGGAGTAGCTCCGGTGTTGTTGAGACACCCATGCGGTGACGCCAACCGACGCCACCGTTTATGGAACAGAATGCCGATTTTTGAAGGACAATAATGTGCAGCGAGGACTCAAGCCAGGCCCTACGACCCACTTGGGGACAATGCAAGCTTATTTGGGTGAACAAGCGTGGCCGCTCACTGCAGAAACATTGTGGGCACTACAACGACCATCGGGCCGCAGTCGTGGCCACGCCCCCATTGGGGCGGAGTATGAAATACAACGGTGCCATCATGGAATTTGCTGCGCTGCTCTCTCAGCAGTTACCTGGCCTTTGAAGAAGTGTGCATAACACGAAACGCGTCGGCTAGAATGGAACAATGATGTGAGGCATGGCGGCTGGTCTTCGATGCTCCCTTCATGAATAAATGTGGCGACAGAAATTACCTGTTCGTGGGCTCTCTTTACACAGGCAACTCTTTGGGATATATATATATATATATATATATATATACATATATATATATATATATATATTCACTGAAAAAACAATAGGTTTTAGGCCATATATAGTTAGGGATTAGCATTTACAAAACCTTAATTTACTCGCACAAAACCATAGAAATTCGCATATATAGTTAGATGCAATAACTATATATCGCGCACCCGCAACCCACTGCTGATGATGTCACATATTACATCATTCATGACATGGTCAGTGACATCACTGATGACATCACTGATGACATCTCAAATGACAACACCCAGTGACTGTATGTTTCTGTAAAGTTAAAATATGTCTTACATATTGAAGAATGAGTGGATGTATAAGTGTTTGGATGAAGGATTTAGTAGGTGCATGACTGACTGTATGAGAGAGTGATTAAATATGTCTCACTGAGTACATGGGTTAGTGACTAAACTGTCTTAATTTGTGCATCATTATTACTGTAGTTCTGTAAACTGCTGCATGTGTTGATCAGTAGCTATATGAGTAACTATATGGGTTATTGATTGGTTGCCCAAATATTTGTATGGGAGACTGAGTGTGTGTGTGGGGGTGGCTGGGAGGTGTGCGACTCTGTGCATAGATGTGTGAGCAGTTGATTCAGTAGATGTATGGGTTCAAAAGTGCATGTGAAAACAGCTTTATGGGCGGTTGACTGTGTGCATGAGTGTATTGGTGAGTGAATTGATATCTCAGTGCTACATGTCAAAGTAACTACATATGTAAAACACAGTACATGTAAGAATTGACATATATAAATAACTGCATAAGAGCCAGTGAATGTGTGAGTGGCTGTATGGATCATTGTGAACTTGTATCAGGGATTGTATAAGAGAGTAAATATGTGTTAGTATATGTTTGATTACGTAAGGTGTGTATAACTGTATAATAGAGGAAATGGAGGTGTGATTGATTCTTTGCATAACGGACTAGATGTGTGAGTAACTCCATGGATGAGTGACAGTCTGTGAGAGTCTGTTTACAATGATTGTATCTAAGATTATATTAGAGTCTGAAGAGGTTGATCGTATTATCACATGAATGATATCATCAGTGATGTGATCAGTAATGACAAATGAGATGTTATCAGTGATTTTACAAGTGATGTCATTTGAAATGTCATCAGTGATGTCATCAGTGATGTCACTGACCATGTCATGAATGATTTTATTTGAGATGTCATCAGTTTTGTCATCAGTGATGTCACTGACCATGTCATGAATGATGTAATATGTGACATCATCAGCAGTGGGTTGCGGGTGCGCGATATATAGTTATTGCATCTACCTATATATGCGAATTTCTATGGTTTTGTGCGAGTAAATTAAGGTTTTGTAAATGCTAATCCCTAACTATATATGGCCTAAAACCTATGGTTTTTTCAGTGAATTTCAATGGTTTTTTAATAGCAAATATCAAAAGCTGTCAAATGTCAAGTACATGATAGGTCAAAACTTTTTCATGTTTATGCACGCTGATGTGCTTTGAACGCTGCCCCCCCCTCTTTTCTCTTAGTAGTACTCTCTCTTTGCAGATAGTGAAGGGTAGTTAACGCAGGCCTTTGCCCCCGTTGTAATCCGTCGTGCCTGCTTGTGTCTCCATTTGATTGATTGTTATCCAAGCATTTACTGTTTTAGAATTGATTCTCTTTGGTTCATTCTCTATTTACAAACAAGCACAAAGTCGCAATACTCTGTTTAGTCTTTGCAGATAGTGAAAAATCGTGTAAAAAAACAAAAGTAATCGAGCAAAATCAGTAGGCCACTAATGGGATCTCTTTTTGACCTCGCTAAAATAGAAACATTAGGAACAACCCTTCATGAGAAATACGAAAATAGTGAGATGAACTGAGCTCCACACCATGAGGGCTGCAAGACAGCTCGGCTCCGCCACCCACCCCGCCCAAAACAACGATAAACTCTATGCAAATATTATAAATATATACAACACACCAGCAAAGTAACAGGGTAAAACATTTTATTAAATAACTATTTACATAACTATTTTATACTTTTTGTTGCCTGATCCGGCTAGCTCAATCGATCGAGCATGAAACTCATGCACTCTGATAGCAAGCGTTGCTGCTGATGCTATGCAGACAAAAACTGTTTTTCAGTTTGTACATTCATCAAGATTTTTCCATCCAAGGCTGGTTGAGAGTTTGTAGAACGATGGCTTCAGATTTTCAACATACGGTGTGGTGGCGCGGACTGGGAGGGGGCGCTTGGCTCCTGCCCCCTCCCCAAGTCGTGTTGCCCTGGTGTGGCCTAAGATCGCCCCGACATAGGCGGCCGGCTCCCGGGGTCCGGCGGAACTTTTTGCCTTTTGATGACTCTTCCATTCTGGACCTTGTCCCACAATCCGTTTGACCTGAAGACACGCTGTAGTGGGGCGCCCCTTTACCGTTTCAGTTGCCATTCCGCCCGCTTTTGCTACACTGTGCCTCTTCCGCCATTCAGCTGTTTACCGCCCGCTCTTGTGACTACAGCGTCTCGCTCACCATGTAGTTGAGTTGCTCCCGCTCTTGCGATGCAGCGATAGGCGGCTGCCACAGGACTCTCAAAATGGCGGCCGGCTCTTCAGATTTGGGCGTGATCCACTAAAATGGCCCTGGGACACCTTGGAACTCGGACGCTTGTCTACTAGGGCTTGGGCCCCACTCTCGAAAGCGTCCCCTGAGCCTTGAAGATTCTACAAAAGTCTTGGGGGCCCCCGACTCCCACAGGCTTCTGGTGGGGAGCGGCTGCCATGATTGCTCGTGGAATGGCCATGACTGAGCTACGAGATGGTGGTGCTCTCATGCTGACGCCAGCTTCAGTCTGAAACATCCAGAAACACTGTAGACTACCAATTCGATCAGTTCCGGTAGCGCCCCAACGTGACCCGGTAGGGAAGAGCTTGCCCTCCCCTCTTTGACTGATGGTCCTTATTGCCTGTCCATTCTCTTGTCATTTAACAGAACTTTTGAGACTGCTGAAAGGGGTTGTGTTCCGACCGCTGGTTGGTGGAGACATTTTGACTATATTCTGGACCTACGTTGTCGCGTAATGCGTTATATGACACGCCGCGTTAGCGCACCCGGAAGTGCTCCGGTGCGCGAAGCGCAGCTTCCCGGAAGCGATCCGGGGCGCGGCGCGTAACGTAAGCATAACAGGTCATGTGACTTGTTTATAAAACTTTTCATTGGTTCATTTTACTTTTGTTATTCTAATGATGAAAGGCTTGGTCATATGACCTAAAAATTACGCTTTTTATTGCTTTCGAACATTATTTTTTCTTAAACATATATGTTATAATGTTCCAGGCTAATGTACTTTCCCGGAAAATTTACAACTGTCCTGCAAGTAAAATATATTCCTTTTTCTAGAAAAAGGGCGTTTCTTCGTCCCATGACGGAGCCGTTGAGCAAAAGATGCTCGGCCTGCTGTCTTAGTCACCGATACGCCTGAATATCAGATTCTTATCGATCACTTTATGTTGCAGGAGTCGAAAACACAACAGCTCTTGACCATTTATCTTAACTGCGTTCCTGCGTATTATACCTTTTATCCGTCATGTAATTGGACTGCTTTATTTCACTTGCCTTTTACTGATTCGAAAACAGTGACTAAAATTAAAAACTTTACCAATGTAAATACTACTACCATGTTTTGTTTTAAAAACCTTTATTGTGAAAATGTCAGTATACAAATACGGGCCTATAACCACGTGGGCCAGCCACGGAGCAAACTGGAATCGTATATGATGAGGAGACATTTACACTGTAGAGGAACGTAACGAGCGGGCCATTAGGTTGCAAGAACTAAGGTGTCTAACAGTTGCGGAATCGGTGGACGTACATTTTGTAATTAAAATACGACAGGGCCACTTACAATAAAATTTTCTAGATATACATTTGCGGGCAAGTACCATGGGTGACGTTAATTCCAACTTACAATAGTACAGTAATCAATAACACATCAGAACTTAATATCAATAAGGATGTCGAAATAGTCAATCAATTCTCGTCCCCGCCCGCCATGTGCTTCAAAACTGCATACGTATCTCGTGATATCAAGGTTGTGCAACCAGTACACAACAAGGAGTTACGAGTCCCATTTATACCAGCGCCATTTTGGGCGAGGCCGGGCTGGTCCAGGATATAGTCAAAATGTCTCCACCAGCCAGCGGTCGGACCAGAACCCCTTTCGGCAGTCAAAAAAGGTTCAGTTAAATGACAACAGAAGAGATAGGCAACAAGAACCAACAGTCAAAAGAGGGGAGGACAAGATCTAAAGCCATTGTTCTACAAACTCTCAACCAGCCTTGGATGGAAAAATCCTGAAGAATGTACAAACTGAAAACCAGTTTTTGTCTGTATAGCATCACCAGCAACGCTTGAGTCAGCTTTGTGTGAAGCCGCCATTTTGATTCAATCAATAGCGTCCCCCTGCACACATTCAGGGACCTGGTCGTGTCTTCAGGTCAAACGGATTGTGGGACAAGATGCAGAAAGGAAAAGGAAAAAAGTTCCGCCGGACCTCGGGAGCCGGCCGCCTATGTCATGGGCGATCTTTGGCCACACCAGGGCAATAGTGAAGCTGCAGCAGGTGCAAATAAGCTTCAGACAGTGTTACAAACACTGCTCAGAACTCTCAACTATGGCACTCAACATCCAGGACTTGCCATCCGGGTCTTGGCGCCTTGTGCTGGTTCCGACCTATTCACACATCGGTCCACTACTGACACCACCTCATAAGCCAACGGGGCACCCCACGCCGACTTTCGGCGCAGCATTGTAGGATGGCCACACCAGTGCGGCAACTTGCTAGACACCACCTCGGTGCCATCCAGATCTCGGCGCGTTGTGCTGCCTTCGGCCTACTGTAGCCGCAAGTGCGGACGCAACTCAGCTGGATAGCGAGTGAAACACCAAGGGGCGCCCCTCTGCAGCCGAGGAGCCTCCATCTTGGGGGCGACGCACAGCATCCCATTGCTTTCCAATGCAGTCAGATCCTCAAACAGCCCCCACTGACTGACGCGACCTCACAGGCCAACGGGGTGCCCCACGCCGACTTTCGGCGCAGCATTGTAGGATGGCCACACCAGTGCAACTTGCTGGACACCACCTCGGTGCCATCCGGATCTTGGCGCGTTGTGCTGCCTTCGGCCTATTCGCACATCGGTCCGCTACTGACGCCGCCTCACGTGCCAACGGATTTTCTACGCTTTTTATAGCAGCGCGTAACGTAAGCATAACAGGTCATGTGACTTGTTTATAAAACTTTTCATTGGTTCATTTTACTTTTGGTTTCCTAATGATAGAAGGCTTGATCATATGACCTGAAAATAACACTTTTCATTGGATTAAAACATTTTTTTTTTCCCAAACGATGAAAGCCCCACCTTGTTTCTGGATGTTTCAGACTGAAGCTGGCGTCAGCATGAGACCACCACCATCTCGTGGCTCCGTCGTGGTCATTCCGCGAACAATCATGGCAGCCGCTCCCCACCGGAAGCCTGCAGGAGTCGGGGGCCCCCAAGACTTTTGTAAAATCTTCAAGGCTCAGGGGACATCCGAGTTCCAAGGTGTCCCAGGGCCATTTTAGCGGACCAGGCCCAAATCCGAAGAGCCGTCCGCCATTTTAAGAGTCCTGTGGCAGCCGCCTATCGCTGCACCGCAAGAGTGGGCGCAACTCAACTACATGGTGAGCGAGACGCTGTAGCCGCAAGAGCGGGCGATAAACAGCTGAATGGAGAATGAGGCACAGTGTAGCAAAAGCGGGCGGAATGGCAACTGAAACGGTAAAGAGGCGCCCCAGTACAGCAGACGAGCCTCCACCTGGGAGGCCCGGTCACGCCGCCCCCCCCCCCTTCCGGGGCGCCCCACGCCGTTTTTCGGAGCAGCATTGTAGGATGCCAAAACCAGTGCGACAACTTACTGGACATCACCTGGTTGCCATCCACATCTCAGCGCGTTCTGCTGCCTTGGGACTATTCGCACAACAGACCGCTACTGACAAGGCCTCCACCCGCACCAACCGGGACGCCCCACGCCGTTTTTCGGAGCTGCATTGTAGGATACCAAAAACCAGTGCGGCACCCAGGTAACATCACCTGGGTGCCGTCCAGAACTCAGCACGTTGTGCTGCCTTGGGACTATTCGCACAAAACACAGCTACTGACCATTGTTACTTCATTTTAAAAAAATGTTTAAATGTATTTACTGTTTTTGTTGCGTTGTATATATTTATAAGTTATTAAAATGTTATAATCCTACTACTTTGTTGGAGTGCTATATATTTTTAATGTGACACATAATTGTAAAAACTTTGATGTACAAAGAGGCATCCCTGGAATCTTCCGCTTCAGGCTCGGACCCACACACCCTCACAGTGAGAATCCCCTCCCCAAGCACAATACAGGATGGTTATCAGATAGTAGGAACGCGTGTGGTGTGACGGATCTCATCGGGTGGGGGCCTTGATCTACTGTAACTCCTTTGAAGAGGGGTGATTCTCTACAGCTGGGGCCATAAACTACACCTGCAGGGCTACGTGATAGCCTGGGACCGGCCTGGACAATCGGACACAGAGGAAGAGCAGTGTCAGAGGGTGCGGTAGTGAATAGGGTGAAAGGGAGGTGTCGGGCGGGCACAGGGTGTGATTCTCAGAGAAGAACAGCGTAGATGGGAGGAGGTTTCTGGCCCATGCATGAGAGAGAGAGAGCGGGGGTGACCAGTGCGTGGGGGAGATGCTTACGAGGGTGGGGAGCCATGCTGAGGATCGGCGGCGTGCAGAGAGTGGGTCTGGTCAAGGCATCTAAAATGGCTGCCGTGCTCAACAAAAGTGTGGCATTGTAAAAAAGGCAAGATGGCGCAGACAATGTTTATCAATAAGGATTAATTTATAACAATTATTTTTAACAAAATATTTAATCGCAGTGACAAAATGGCGGTCAACAGTTCCTGATTTCCATCTAATCAAACGTTAACAGACGTCACGCAGCAAAAAAAAAAAAAGACGCTCACGAACAGCGCAGATGGGAGGAGGTTTCTGGCACATGCATGAGAGAGAGAGCGGGGGTGACCAGTGCGTGGGGGAGATGCTTGCGAGGGTGGGGAGCCATACTGAGGATCGGCGGCGTGCAGAGAGTGGGTCTGGTCAAGGCATCTAAAATGGCTGCCGTGCTCAACAAAAGTGTGGCATTGCAAAAAAGGCAAGATGGCGCAGACAATGTTTATCAATAAGGATTAATTTATAACAATTATTTTTAACAAAATATTTACTCGCAGTGACAAAATGGCGGTCAACAGTTCCTGATTTCCATCGAATCGAACGTTAACAGACGTCACGCAGCAAAAAAAAAAAACGCTCACGCACAGCCGCTGGAAGACATGTATCAACATATATGAGCCTCCTCAGCCACCCTCAGAAAACATAAGGGGTCAGGATACGTCTCCCGTACCCCCTTATACCTAGTAATTTAATTAAATCGAAACACAAAATGGCAAATTCACGTTTTGCTACCAGTTTGCAACCCGGTTCGCGAACCGAGAAGCGCTTCTACCGCGAAAAATCAAATTTTTATTATTTGCCCCACGGGACCCTTTAATAACCCCAACATCATTCCTAGGGGGTCAAGAAGGATCTTCTTGCCCCCTTTCATTAAATTCCCCCTTCGTTTTTCTCCTCCTCTTGTCTCTCGATCCTACCGAGAGACAAGATGGCGGCCGCACCGGACTGTTTAGAATGTTGACAGACACCGGAGAGCCAATCAGCTTCGCTACGCAAAGCTCCGTTACGCGAAAAGTACGCGATCTGGTGCGCTATCTGGGACGCTGTCACAGATATATCTGTTTTTTTAAACGTTAATTTCTCAAAATCCACTGGAGCACATATATTGAGACCCAGCAAAGGCACATCGGGCTAACAGTCCCTATAATTTTGACAAGTTTCGTGTAAATCCATTTAGCCGTTCAAGCTAAAAGTGAGGCCAAAGGCCCTATGGAAAAATGAATGGAAAAAACGCGTTTTGGGACCCCCCTTTTTTCTCGGCCCCCCCCTTGACGGAACCCCCCCAAATTTTCAGGGGCTGCTCAGAAACAAAATGTGCCATTTTCCTGAAAATTTCAGCCGATTCCGTCCACAAACGCCAAAGTTATTAGACATAGAATTTTCAAAAGTTCCATAGAGAAAAAATCCTACCTATATATACCTACTGGCTATCGCCAGTAGGTAGTATATATATAATTCGAATCAGGAACCCATTCGAAAGGAGGCCACACGAGTTAACTCAGCTCCACTTATTTATTAACATCTTGCATGCAGGCTTCAATCCACAATGTGTGCTTCGAAAAAATAAAACGCCAGACGCGTTTCGAGAATACAGGCTCTCTTCTTCAGTGGCGTTTGAAACAGGTAAGACAGCACGATGCAAATTGCCATTTCATTTCAACAAGTTCCTGCCCCACTGGGCGTGGCCTCTGTTCAGGCCTTCTGGGATCTGTAGTGCTGTCAAGCGTATTCCCAATGTGGGTGCGCTGTTCTTACTGGAATTTTCAATGAGTATTTCCCAAGTGGGTCGAAGTTCCATTCTGGCAGAAGCCTGCTCCGCTTTCCAGATACCAATGGGAGCGCCACTGACACTCCCCTGTAGAGCGCCAGATCTCTCGTTCCTACTGCTGAAACTCGTTTGTTGTCAACACGGACCCGCTGCAGCGGTGGGCTTCCCTTCACGGCCGAGCCAGCCGTCTGTAATATAATTCGAATCAGGAACCCATTCGAAAGGAGGCCACACGAGTTAATATATATATATCCCCTTGCTAGAGTAAATTTTGACTAATTTTTTGACAAATTTGATAGATTCTTGATAAATATTTTTAGGGAATGAATTTCCTTGTATAATCTTGAAGAAAATCTAGGATGAATCTTTTGATTAATTTTGTATTTATGTCACATTACTCTTACTCCATGTCTTTGAGCTTTTGCTGTTATTTGAATATTTGTGTGTATGTATGGCATTGCACAATTTAACATAGGACACCAGCCGATCCACAGCTTAATTCAAACGTGAAAACCTACGAATGTATTATATTATATCCCTGCTTGGACATAACACCTTTCCAACATGGCGCCCACTGTGGCACACAGGGGTGAAGTCCTATGTTTATGTTAATGCCTAATCACTTTTTCATTTAATGGGATGTTTGTTAACCAACAAGTGACACACTGACGAAGGCTAGCGCCGAAACGCGTCTGTGCTTTTTCTGTTCCCATAAGAATAAATCACCTGGATAAACTCTTGCTCTACGAGTGCTGCCTCTTTCTTGCCAAACTGAGGAGGGTTTCGAGCGACATATATATATATATATATATATATATATTAAGCATGGGCGGAAAATCCGTTTCGCTCGCGGATTTTGCGGATTTTCGGTAAATTCGCAATCCGCGAGATTCGCGAATCTCCCGCAAAATCCGCAAATCCGCGAGCAGCGGATTTTGCTCGCACTGCTCGCACTGTTCGCGTGAGTTCGCGGCTTCCCAGTACAACTTCGCGCCCCGCGAATAAGTGCAAAATTGCAGAAATACGATCTTAGCAAAACTGAAACTACTTACCAGGTTCAAAAGTTCAGGCTCATCATTAGTAGCCATTTCCTGTAGTGCTTCCTGAGGGGCCCCTCCAGAGTTCAGTTGCCAGTTGCAACTATTATGTGACCCTGCTCTGAACCTCAGAATAGTTACACATATGCCACAAAGATCCTGAATTACAGCTAAGGGAGACAAGCAGGAGCCAGGCTGGAAGTTCAAATCCATTAATCAGCCCCTAATTCATTATTGTCAGTTGGGGCAGGGCAGGTGTTGTAACTAATTTTGCAACAATGAAAGCACTTAGCAAGTACAAAAGATCACTAATCAGGAAGCACTAAGGAAGCAGGTGCCAGCTAAAAAAATATTCTGTGACACATTAATCAGCCCCAAATTAATTCAGGTCACTTGAGGCAGGGAAGGTGTGCTTGCGTTGCCACAATAATGTACACTGACTGGACAACCAGAGGGTGCTGTGATGAAACAGAGGGTGGCATGGGTGGGCCAGAGGGTGGCATGAGTAGTCAGAGAGTGGCAGTGGTGACAGAGAGTGGCAGTGATGAAGAAGAGTGTCCCAAACAGGCTGGACACGTAGAAACAACAAGTTCGCGAAACTTGCGACCCGACAGGTAAGTTCGCAATTTGCGAAAGTGTACAAAACCCTCGCGAACTGGCAGAAACCCGCGCAAACACAAAAAAAAAAAAATCCGCAAATTCGCGAGAATTCGCGGATTTTGCGGATTGCGAGTTCGCAAATCCGCAAAATTCGCGAACGCGAGATTCGCAAAATTTGCCCATGCTTAATATATATATATATATATATATATATATATATATTACCTACTGACGGTTGCCAGTAAGTAGTTATAGTTAGGACCTAGTTACCATAGGAAAATGGCAACTTTCTATTCCCAATAACTTTGGTGTCGATTGACGAATCTTCTCGAAATTTTCAAAACTAATTCTTTGTTGATATCAGCTCCTATGTTGAAAGTTTGTGGGTGATTCGTCATGGGGGCCGAGATAAAAGGGGGGTCCCAAAATGTGTTTTCTCCATGTTAATTTCCATAGGAAAATTTAGACAAGGCTACAGGCCTACGGGTGAACGGAATTACCCCAAATTGGGCAGGGAGAAGGGTCTTGGTGTAGAAAACACGCTTTTGTTTACTTGGTGTAAATCCGCTCAGTAGTTTTTGAGAAATATTGAAATTTACAGATATCGTAATTTGGGAATTCTGCCATCTGATTGGCTGAGGCGTTACGAGCAGGAGCTTGCTGCTTATCGGATGGGATGGTGTTGCAACTAGGAAGTATTGACCGCCATTTTATGATTCTATTGAAGCAAGTAAGGGGAAAAAACTGTGAAAAACGTAGGAAAGGAGGGTAGGAGCACTGTAAGCTTTGTGGGGGAGTGTGAAGCGAATTAGTCACTGTTACCGGTCTGAAAGTGCGGTGTTGCTCACAGTGACATGGTGCTGCTATGATATGGTGCTACACTCAGGTATGAAACTGAGAGTCTAAACCGTGAGGTCATTGCTGTAAAGTGATGTGGTCTGGTGTTTGTAGCATACGTGTCCAAGTAGTGTTAGTAGGCGTTTATACCATACAAGGAGTGGGGAGCGAACTACTGACCGCTACTGTGTGTTGATAGTATACCGGAAGCCGGAAGTGAAGTAGTTATGCCTACCGGTGTGAAGACTTGGGGATGAAACCGAGGTGATTGCTGTAAAAGGATGGGCTCTGGGCGCTGTAGTATACATGTATAAGTAGTGTTAATAGGCGTTTATACCATACAGGGAGTGGGAAGCGAACTACTGACCGGTACCATGCGTTTATACTATACCAGAAGTGGGAAGCAAAGTACTCACGCCTACCGGTGTGAAGACTCGGGGATCGAACCGAGCTGATTGCTGTAAAGTGATGGGCTCTGGGTGTTGTAGGATACTAGCCGCTGTAGTATAAGTGTGTAAGTAGTGTTAGTATGCGTTTATAGTATATAGGGAGTGGGAAGCAAACTACTCACCCCATCTGGTGTGAAGACTCGGGTATTGAGTCATAAGCTTTTATTCGATATGCAAGATATCTTATAAGCGCACATACAATACAGCCATTTGCAAAATACAAAAAACAACAATTTAAGAAGGCAATATTAAATCTCATTAAAAAGGATAAAAGGACATGGACTGTCCAGAATAATTTAACTAAAAATAGAATTAAACCGCTACTGACAGTCTCTTGCAACGAACAAGCCAGAACTGTTTTAAAAATTTAGCTATGCCACATACAATAGGAGGGGAAGTGTCTGTCATTAGGATGCGCAAAGCTACTAGGTAACTACGTGTACCCATGTTTCGGCAGAGAGGTTTAAGCCAAGAGCTCCTGGGCTTTGCATAGTCCGGGCATTCGAATAGGATATGCGTGATGGACTCTATCCTACTAGGACAGCATGCACAGTTTGGGGACGTATGAGCAGCTGATTTCCAGTTTGATACCAAGGCCCCGAGCGGGAGCGAACCTACTCTAAATTTAAAATACAGTGCTCGGTCAAAGGGGAGGGTGATAAGGTCCAGGTAAGGCTCGAAAGCTACAACATCTTTTACTGATAAAAAGGTGGTAGTGGACTTGCAATGATCCGGGTTTGTAGCTAGTTGTTCAGCAGCCCATTTCCAATAAAGTGTCTTCACGGCCTCTTTTGGTGGAGCTGAACGTGATGACCAACAGTCCCCCAGTCCGATTTTCTCCAGAAGGTTTTTAGTGTCTCTCAGCCATCTTATTTTTGCCCAGCCACCCAAACTCATTATTTCCGCCAGCCCATCAGCGTACGATTTTAACTCTACACCCCTCCCAATACGTGTCCATAAAAGAAGAGGGCGAAGCTGGGCTTGATCTTTAATGTTTTTGCAGCCTGTATCCAACAACACGGGTACAGTTGGGGTGCTCAGAGGGATGGCAATGAATGATTTTAGGAGCTTACTCTCCGCTGTAGCCAAGGCGTCCAGACGGCAATGTCCCCAGAGTTCTGCCCCATATAAGGCCGATGTTACTACCTTAGCCTTGTAGATGTCAATTACTGGGGTAAGCGATCTCCTAGGTGAAGCCCGAAATTCTCTCAGGAGGGCTCCTCCTACTCTCTTATGGTTGAGGACCATCTTATCAATGTGGGGTAACCAGGTCATTCTGTCCGTAATCCGAATTCCAAGGTAGTCAAATTCGGATACTTTCTCCAGGGCAACAGAGTTTAGAATGGGTGGGCGTCCCAGTTTCTTTGGAGGATTTAGGACTAGGTACTTAGTTTTGTCCACGTTAATTACTAGTCCCTTTGCAGCACAGAAATCCTGGAAACGGGTTAACAGTTTCTGGAGGCCTTGCGGAGTCTTGGAGATCAAGAGCGTATCATCCGCAAAAAGCAGGGTGGGGATCCATACTCCTCCGAGACAGGGGGCGTCGGCTGGTTCTTGTTGGAGATGTTCTACCACCCCATTCACATATAGTGAGAAAAGGGTGGGCGCCAGAACGCATCCCTGCCTCACTCCCCTGGACACTGGTATTTTCTCTGTTAGCTCTCCGTTTTTACCCCAGCGGACCTGAGCAAAGGTATGGACGTGGAGGCTGTAAAGTGATGTGGTCTGGTGTTTGTAGCATACGTTTCCAAGTAGTGTTAGTAGGCGTTTATACCATACAAGGACTGGGGAGCGAACTACTGTGTGTTGATAGTATACCGGAAGCCGGAAGTGAAGTAGTTATGCCTACCGGTGTGAAGACTTAGGGATGAAACCGAGGTGATTGCTGTAAAAGGATGGGCTCTGGGCGCTGTAGTATACATGTATAAGTAGTGTTAATAGGAGTTTATACCATACAGGGAGTGGGAAGCGAACTACTGACCGGTACCATGCGTTTATACTATACCAGAAGTGGGAAGCGAAGTACTCACGCCTACCGGTGTGAAGACTCGGGGATCGAACCGAGCTGATTGCTGTAAAGTGATGGGCTCTGGGTGTTGTAGGATACTAGCCGCTGTAGTATAAGTGTGTAAGTAGTGTTAGTATGCGTTTATAGTATATAGGGAGTGGGAAGCAAACTACTCACCCCATCTGGTGTGAAGACTCAGGTATTAAACCGTGAGACTAAATTGTGAGCTCATTGCTGTAAAGTGATGTGCTCTGGGCGCTGTAGCATACCTGTGGAAGTAGTGTTAGTTTGCGTTTATACAATATAGGGAGTGGGAAGAGAAATACTTACCCCTACCGGTCTCAAGACTCTTGGATGAAACCATGAGCTCATTGCTGTAAAGTCATGTGCTCTTTGTAGTATTCCAATGTAAGTCCTAGTAGAATGTTAGTATGTAATTCTACTACAATCTAAGTATGTAATGTTAGAATGTAGGGTTGTCATGAGGGGAGCCTTGCGGAGTTTGTACACGGTAATGGAGAAGACGGTTGCCTTGCTGTCTGCTCCTGTTGGTTGCTGTTTAAGATGTCTTATTTTTCTGTAATAAATCTACTTATTGGATCCACTGCTGTCTGCCTCTTCACTACATAAATTTGGCGATGAGTGGGAGAAGGTAAAAAGAAAGCACCACTCACCAATATTTCAAAATTGCTTGCGGTGTGCTGAAGACCCGTTTTCTTCGTGTAGCTGTTTCTACTCATGCCAGGGTCGTCTGCTCATTGAACTATGTCATCCGACTTCTGGTAGGATTTATATTTTTAGATTTTGCGCTTCCTCTGCTTCTTCACTACATTCTGGTCACTGTACTACAGGTACATGTAGCGCCCCTCCCCCCCGCCCCAGCGCCTTGAGACCCTCGCGGGTATGTAGTGCGCTTTACAAATGATTGATTGATTGATTGAGTGTTAATATGCGTTTATACTAACAAATGCATTATGGTCCTAGGGAGGGCGACATGTCAGGCGCAGCTCATACAATGTCCCGGGGTGTGCAGTCGCGGAACATTTGTGTTTGCTATTAGAGGGCTGGTGCATGGCTTCCACCCTGTGATAGCAAATACTTGTTTGACTACTTGAAGCGAGAGGAGGAAAACCTTGTATCGCTTTAAAAGAGGGGATGCGGATGGTAAAAATGGAGAGAAAAAAGAAACAAAAAAAAAGTGTGGTCTCATCCATTCTTTTAAATGAGGCCCTTGTGGGTAATGTTCCGTGGCCAATCCAATTATTATATTGCGGGGTCTCTGTAGGACTGGGGATCTTAATGTCACACGTAAATTAGGCGCGGAAGGACACAGAGACGTTTTGCAGCCAAGGGGACCACCACCTTCCCGGGTATTGTTTACTAATTGTTCGGGGGGTTCGAGGCCAACTGAAGTCCTGGGATCGCCACACTCCGGGGCTTTATTTAAATATGCAGGTTGGGCCTCGGCAGTCCCTGAAGCCTCGGTGGTCCTAGGCAGTACTTAAGGCGTTATAAAGTGATACACTCGTTGAACTCTTGCAGTTGTCTAATAGTCAGTTAGATTATGTTTGGTAGGTGCATTGTAATATTAGAAAAGTTTGCCCTTAAAATCTCCTATAAACAGATGATTTTCACAATAAATAATAGACAAGTGTTTTCAGAAAAAGAAGACCTATACACTCAGTTATTTATTTGGAAAAAAGTAACTTTTATTAAAACCCAAATAAATAGAAACGTAAGTTTAATAGAACAAACAGTATAATATAAAAAACGTGGGTTAGACTCCTGTGGAAGCAGCGTAGGAAACCTGCAAGACAAAAATGAAACATAAGTATGTGTGCTATGTGGAAGAGGTAAAGAAAGGTAGTCCGAATGAAAGGACGATAGAGAGAATGGGAGGGAGGGTGGGTGGAAGGGAGAAGGGGAGGGAGAATCAAAAGAGGAGAGGGAGGAGGAGACAGAGCGTCTACCTACTGCATCCAGCCCTTAGTGTTTACCCTCCTGTCACCCGCTTGTCTAGGATGCTGGGGTCCGTGAGAAAGAGTGTAGTTCAGGAAGTCCTTAAAATGAAACACATGAGGCCAGAGATTAGGGGCCATATTATCAAGGAACTGCAATAACATTATTGCCCCTTTAGCGGCAGGAAACTGCAGCTAAAGCGGCGATAATGAGTTGATAATATGCCCATGTGAATTCCCATAGAAGCCCAGGTTCTGGTGTGAACCTGGGCTTCTATAGGAATTCACAAGGGCATATTATCAAGCCCATTATCGCCGTTTTAGCTGCAGTTTCCTGCCGCTAAAGCGGTGATAATGTTATTGCCGTTCTTCGATAATATAGTCCTACATTATTAGCTACAGGAAAATCGCTTGCATGCACCTGTGCACTCAGGGTGCTGCCCCCCAGCCCCTTCCCCCACACTGTGCTCAATTGTAGGTCTTGCACACCAAGACTTCAATGCTCACCTGCCACCACTGGTGTGTCCCACGACGTGTTGGTGCAAGCTCCGAGTCCAGGTTCGTTTGTACGGTAGACCAGGTCTCCGGTCAGGGACGGTGTCTTGATACCACGATGGAAGGTGTCAGAATACCCAGGGCATCATTGTGGGGTCAGCTCTTGCTCCGTCCTTCTTGAGGCAATCAATTGAATGTCTGAAAAGGGAGAAATAATTTAATGGTGGAAGCGTCTGGAGGTAAATGAAGGTTTATTTCAAGCTTGATAGAAAACAGGAGTTAAGTGCATTCTTCATTTCTGAAGTACAATCTACCAACTGTTAGTGGTAATAGTGGTTCAAAGAGGAGTTGGAGTGCTCGAGAATTCACAAGGTTAAATAATAATACGTTATACGAAGGTTTATATAGAAAGGACCAGAGCGCATGCTAGAAGCATAATGTGCGCGTGTAATGCAGTGGCGGAAGCCTGTGTGCATGTACGCTTAGTAACAAGCTCACTACAGTGCCCTAAAAGCCAATGCCACGTGTCTGTAGGGCAAATCTGCCTGCTGGCTCAGGCCTACAGTATGTTACATCAGGTCCTTAAAATGAGACAGATGTGACTGAATGAGGTCAGAGATCACATCATTACGCATGGCAACATCGCTTTTTCACACGTGTGCACTTAGGATGATGCACCCCACCCCTCCCGCAGCATCGCGCTCAACAGGTGTCTGTAGAGCAGCGCTGCCTGCTGGCTCAGGCCTACAGTGTGCAGTCCTTAAAATGAGGCGGAGATGAAACTAAAGCAGGTCAGAGACACATCATTAGGCACGGCAACATCGTTTGTTCCCACCTGCGCAGCCAAGGTGATGCACCCCACCCGTCCCTGTGCACCCAGGCCACTCTGCTTACCTGCTGTCATTGTTGTGTGAGCAAACACTATGGGAGCAGTGCTCACAATTCAGGTGGATTGATGATTGTAGGATGGTGGTCACCTCATGGATCCCTTTCATAGACGACGGGCAGTAGGACTCATAATTCAGAGCCCGTGTTGATTGCCAGGATAGTGTACACCTCATGGATCCCTTTTTTTTATTGCGCATTGTGATATGCGAGGTGGATGCGGCCATATCACCTGAGGCAGTGTGGAAGAAGAGGGACATGCGTTGTTGTGGTTATCCTATTTATACGTGCGCAAATTGGGCTGGGCGTGCGTACGCCAGGCCAGCGTAGGCGTGTGAATAATTATTCCGGGAACCTGGGCGTTGTTCAGTTCCTGTCTGGCCAGGAAGTGTACTTATGTGTGTTTCTTTTGTAGTTTTGACCTTGCAGAGTGTGCAATTTACATTAGTGTAGCATGTATCTGGAAGGCGGAAACTATCGTTAATGAGATGGTGTTTGAAAAGATTGAATGGTGAACATTACATGTCGTAGTCAAGGTTGTGAATATGCGCAGACACGCATGTCATGGTGTGAGGTATTATTGAAAGTGTTGCTATCGCGAAGCGTACACATGTGAATGTGCTCGGATGGAGGGAGGATCAGCAGTGAGGCTACGTCATACACAGTGATAACACTCATTACAGTCAAGGAATACATGTCAAATGTGAATCTGAAAGTCTCACATATAACACATTAGTATATTGGTAAAGCCTGACAACAGAGCGTACAGCAAAATAAATCTACACATTGCTATTTACTGGTGGTAACATGTGATCTAGGATGTGCACTCTGCCCGTGGCTCCTGATACTTCTTAGAGCCATGAATACCCAGCCCAAAAGGGAGCACAACAATGTGCACACACACCAGGGGCATCGTGTAACACGTATTTGTTTTTTAATGGAACATTTGAGATGCATGGCAATCACACGTGGAAGGCTAATGTACAGATCATGAATATTGATCAAGATGATTGTTGCATGTTGTGTGTAGTATAAGATATGTGTACACAGCAAAAAAACTTTTCAAAAAAGTTCTCTAAGCAGAAGAAGTGTCTCTCATCAAAGGCTGTAGAGAGGATGAGTAAAATGGGTGGGGTCTACTAGGAGGAATGGATATTGTGCACCTTATTATTGAGAGGAGGTGTGTGAAATATAAGTACTGTGATGAATAGAATCTTAATTCTTTTTTTGAATTTGTTACTATCTCATGAGACTCTTGCCGGATTATGAAAAGTAGGAAGGAGTAGGTGATCTTTTTATTCACACTGTAGGAAAGAGTGTTAGTGGAGATGGTGATATCCGAACCTGCTATTTATGCTTATCAGGTTGGGAAGAGCTCTGAGCAGAGAGATAAGTCTCTCCCCACACCGTGCTATGCACATCCATCATACAATAGAGCAGTCTCAGTGGAGATGCCAGTCTCTCCCTATACCATCCCATACACATCTGTAATCTGAGAGAGTGGTCTGAAAGAAGAGGTGAGTCCCTCCTCACACACTACTACGCACATCCATCATCTGAGAAAGAGGTCTGAAAGGAGAGGCCCATACCTCCAAACACACTACTATGCATATCCTTCTTCTGTGAGAGAGAGATCTCAAAGGAGAGGCCAGTCACTCCACATACAACCTACTACATAAATCTAGTATCAAAGAGAGGTCTCAAAGCAAAGGCCAGTCCATCCACACACCCTACTACGCACACCCGTCATTTGAGAGAGAGGTCTGTTCCTCCACACTCACTACTAAGCACACTCGTCATTTGAGAGAGAGGTCTCAATGGGGAGGTCAGTCGCTCCCCATACACCCTACTATGTACACCTATCTTCTGAGAGAGAGGTCTGAAAGGAGAGGTTGGTCCCTCCCCACTCACTACTACACACATTCGTCACCTGAGAGAAAGGTCTCAAAAAAGAGGTCAGTCACTCCCCATATGAGTATGAGTTACTACATAGCTCCATTATCTGAGAGAGAGGTCTCAAAGTAGAAGCCAGTTCATCCACACCCCCTACTATGCACACCCCTTACCTGAGAGAGGTTTGGCGCCTCCACACACTTTACTAAGGACACCTGTCAACTGAGAGAGAGGTCTTGAAGGAGAGGCGAGTCCATCCACACACCCTACTACGAACACCTGTTATCTGAGACAGAGGTCTCAAAGGAGAGGCCAGTCCCTCCCCACTCACTACTATGCACCCCTGTAATTTGAGAGGGAAATCTCAAAGGAGAGGCCAGTCGCTCCCCATACACCCTTCTATGCACACCTGTCATCTGAGAAAGAGGTCTCAAAGTAGAGGCCAGTTCATTCACATACCTCTAATACGCACATTCGTCATCTGAGAGAGGACTCAAAGGAGAGACCAGTGTATCCAAGCACTTTACTATGAACACCTGTCATCGGCAAGAGAGGTCTCAAAGGAGAGGCCAGGCCATCCCCACACCGTACAACGCACACTTGTCATTTGAGAGAGCAGTCTCAAAGGAGAGCCAGTCCATCCACACACCCTACTATGCAAATCTGTTGTCCAAGAGAGAGGTGTTACATAAAAGGAACTCCCTCTCTACATCCTACCTTGTACATCTGTAATCTTGGGGAGAGGTTTTAGCGGAGAGGCTTTGGCTTTAAGTATGGTAATAAATTATTAATTTACATGTAAAAATAACTAGAAAATGCCAAAGTTTTAAGTAATGTTATAGTTAGGTGTGATAAAATTATGTGTTTTAAAAAAAAACTTAGAAATTCACTGAAAAAAACAAAGGTTAAAGTAATGTTATAGTTCGGTGAATTTTTAAGTGAAAACATTAACATTTTGAACTAAAACAACACAAAAATTCACCAGTTATAATTAGCAGTGCTGACTATAAATTGCCATGCACTATTTATGACCTCACATATTGTCACGGTCGTCGCCTCCTCAGGATCAGGGTGATGCTCAAAGGGGTCCACCTCCTGATTTCCCCACACTCTGACTGAATGATAAGACACAGAGCATAGAGGTACTCAAGGGAGGGATGGGAAAGGGAAGGAACAGCAACGGAAGGGATAACTGAAACGAGAAAAAACAAGAATTATAACATAGATATCGCTCTCTACTCTCATTAATCTTTCGCTAGTCGAACACCTATCTATACCAACTAGTAGGAGGTGAACCTGTTCTCTCTGAAATGATGTAATAGATGCTTCTCTCTACATGTTTCAATAACTTCCTTAAAGACAAAGCCAAAGTTATTATTACCACATTTGTTCCCTGGTTCCCTCATACGGAATATAGAAACCAGACAACAAACATACCCATTCCATTCTCTCTAACAACTCAAAAGAAACTCCCTCTACAGTAACCGGTAATATAAATAAACAGGGGGTTATGAAAAAAGGACAGGATTGCTTAGTTGTAGTCACTATAGTCTTGCACCAAAGAAAACAAAGGTTTGATGAATCCTAGCTGAATACAGTAAAAGATTTCAAAAAATACTAAATGAAAGTCAATCCAAGCGCTTTAAGGACGAAGTGAATCCTCAAGGGAGGCTTACCAGATAATAGTCTTGTCACCCCTGCCGTATTGAAAACATCCAGGACCTTGGCAACTTGTTCCTGTTGCCTCCGTGAACAAAAGGTGCAAGGGCCACAGGCAATCCAAACAAGGAAATGAGATGCGGCTTGGAATCGTGTCTCAGCCAAGACACGTATGTTTCTTCTCCCGCTGCCGCCGCACAGCGAGAAGGATCGTAGATGTTATCGGAGCGATCCAATGCTCCACAGAAATCTCTAGCCCCTCCAGGAACGCGCCTCAGGCGAAGACGCGCTGTCTCTGTTTCCGCTGCAGCCGCTAGCGGAATAAACCTTGTGGGAAATAGGTTGGCAGCCGCCGAACTTTCAAACACACCAGAAGTTCCAAATCACGTCTCCGCCGAGAACGCCTACTTCAGAGACCCAAAACATGAACACAGCTCGCACCGACTGCACGAGTCCACAAACACCAAAATGCAAACGAGGAATCACATACAGCGCATGCCTGTGCTACGTGAGATTATAAGTCTTCAGCCACTCCCCTTTTTCCGGGCATTCTGGGAGTGGTAGTTTTGCAGGCACGTTTGGCAAGTTGTGACACATAGGACATTACTCGTGATATGTTCTATGACATCATTTAGGACGTCACTGATGACATCTCAAATGACATCATTGATGACATCACTGATGGCATAATTCATGCTTCTTTTTTACACATTGCTCTATAAAGGGTAAATCATAGAGTTATGAAAGTGCACAACAGCTCAGAAGAATATGAAGCGTCTTTATTGCTGTCATACATACAACCCCTATAGGTAAAGCAACCTTGTGTTATATGCCACATTAACCCTATACCATACACTTAATGGGTAGCTAGGTTCATGTTGACTAGTAAGCACAGATTAAATAGTAGCATATCCTGCACACAGTGCTCAATCTGAAAACAGCTGTTCAGAGAAAACCAAGTTCAACCAGATACTCAAGCCTTGTTACATAACTAATGCCGTACTACAGACAGTCTTTACCTGTATGAAACCCCTGGCAGTCACTGAACCTACATCGAGAAATGAAATGGATATGAATAGAAAAGTGGGTATTGTTAACATTGCTTACTCTATGTCATAAAAAACACACCATAGAGTATTAAAACGTATCTACTAAAAACTGTGTACACTCAATGCAAAACTTGCCAAAAGAGTGACAATTCGCTTAAAATAAAGTAGGTCTAAAGATGCTAAGGATAATACTACCTGCAGCCTTCACACTGTGGTGGGAATTTTACAGAGAACCTATCTTCTGAAGCAACTCAAGCACATGTACATAGGTTAGTACCTGGTAGGTGTATGAGAGCCTGTATCGATGATTCTGTAGGTGTGTGACTGACTGTATAAGTTAATGATTAGGTGTCTTAGTGAATGTATGGGTCACTGACTAGTTTGTCTGAATGTCTGTATCAGTCTGTCAGTTGGTGTTGAAGTTGCTGTATGGGTTAGAAAGTGGGTAGATGGGTGGGTGTATGGGTGATTGATTGGTTGTCTGAGTTCCTGTATGGGTGTATGATTGGCTGAGAGGGTGTGTGACTGCCTGCATGGATGAGTGAGTCGGTGAGTCAGTGGGTGTATGGTTTAGTGAATGTGTAAGAGAAGGACTGTATACGCAACTGAGTGTTTCTATGGCTGTGTCTGTGAGTGAATGGATAAGTCAGTGGTATAAGGGTGAGTAAGTGGATATGTGAAAGGTAGTATAGGTGAGTGTTAGAGTATATCAGTGGCTGTATGTGTGAGTGAGGGATTGTGATAGTGGCTGTATGTGTTAGTGAGTGCATTTGTGAAGGGCTCTATGGATGAATGATTATATATTAGTATCTGTATGAATAAGTTAGTGGTTGTCTGTATAACTTTATAGGTGAGTAAATGGCTGTCTGATCGACTCCATAGGGGAGTGAGTAGGTGTGTGAGTAGCTCTATGAGTGACTGATAATGTGTGAGAGGATGTATGGCTGTATGAGTGGATATATCAGTGGCTGTATTAGTGAGTCAGTTGGTGTATAAGTGGTGGTATGGGTGACTGAGTGTATGTATTTGTAGACCTATGAATCAGTGAGGGTATTTAAGTACTGGTATGTGTGTGTCAATGGTTTCGAGAATGGTAGTGTGGAAGTCGAAGTGGGTGTATGAAAGGTTTCATAGGGGTGTGAGTGGGTGCATCAGAGATTCTATGGATGATGTCATTTGAGATGTCATCAGTGATAGTATCAGTGATGTCAGAGACCATGTCAACAGTGATGTAATATGTGAGGTCATAAGCAGTGTTTTGCTGGGTAGCTTAGCTAACTATAACTGCTGAATTTCTCTGGTTTTGTATGAGTGAAATGTCAGCCTAACTATAACGTCCCTGTAACCTTTGTTTTTTTCAGTGAATTTCTAAGGTTTTTTAACTAGCAGCTGCATTTGCACAGTGGAGAAGAAACGGTCTGGGCCTTTGACCAGTTCTCAGTAATTCCACTTTGTAGGACTTACAGGAGGTACTAGGAGGGCTTCTTGGCCCCCAAGGTCCCTTAGGTGTAAAGTGGACTTCATGCCCGAACCAGTAGTATACCACGAGCCACGTTTGCAGAGTGATGGAGAGAGGGAGCATGGTCTCCGATGAACTCTTACCTATCCTGCTGTGTGGGACTTACTGGAGATAACAGTAGGGGGACCCACTCAGCTGTAGAGACTTATATGGGCTCGGATTAAGGTTAATATATCTTGAACATATTTTAAAACTCACTTTTCTCTATCAGTTTCCTCAGAGAGGTAGAGCTCGCATTGCCTCAATGAGTGTGTTCATGCCTATTAGGGGACAAGATGACACATTTAAAGAAGACTATAGGTAGTAGCTTATATCTGTTTCACACTGCTTGGTCTCCAAATGTGCGTAGTAGAAGCTGCATGCATCACTTGCTGTTTATTATACATGGCAACCAAGTATAAAGCTATGTATTCAAGTGCTTCCATGACTCCTGCCTAGCTAAGCGATCTGTGGTTGTGGGACTGAAGGCTGAAGTAACTCTAACGAAATATGTGCATGGGATGATGGACTGTATAGTTTAAAGTTAGGGTCAACAGCTGCACCACATGTGTCAGACTACACGTAGAAGTGCAGACATATCTAAGGCATGTTAGCAGTCAGATATTCAAACTTGTCAGAGCACGCTTTCAGTTTAAAGCATATACCTCACTAAGTATGGCCTACATGGAGTGTAGGATTGCAGAAACTTATATGGACTAGAATACAGGATAATACATCTTGAAGATGTACTTAAGCACGCTTTGCTCTATGAGTTTCATTTGAGAGACAGCTCTCGCAATGCCAGGCCTAACCCAAAATGAAAGGCCGACTCCTGCCATGCCACTCTTGTGAGTCTCAGAATCTTTCTAAAGACATCAATGAGTGTGTCAGCGCTGCTTAGGGGACAAGATGACACATGTGAAGAAGCCTATACGTAGTAGACTACATCTGTTTCACACTGCATGCTCTCCAAATGTGCCTAGTAGAAGCTGTATGCAACACTTGCTGTTCATTATACAGGGCATCAAGGTATAAAGCTGTGTGTTCAAGTGCTTCCGTGACTCCTGCCTAGCTAAGAGATCTGTGGGTGTGGGACTGAAGGCTGATGTAAGACTAACAAAATGTGTGCAGGTGTATATTAGACTGTAATGTTTTTAAGTTAGGGTAATCAGTTATACCACACGTGTCAGACTACATATAGAAGTGCAGCCATATCTGAGGCATTGTAGCAGTCAGATATTCAAACTTGACAAAGAATGCTTTCAGTTTAAAGCGCACACCTCGCTAAGTATGGTCTACTTGCAGTATACCATTGCAGAGACTTATATGGACTAGGATAAGAGTTAATACATCCTGAACATGTTTTCAAGCTTGATTTTCTGTACCAGTTTCATTAGAGAGGCAGAGCTCGCAATGCCAGGCTTAACTCAAAATCAAAGACCGACGCCTGTCATGCAACTTTTGTGAGTGTTAGCATATTTCTAGAGAACTGAATGAGTGTGTCAGTGCCTTTTAGAGGATAAGATGACACGTGTAAAAAAAAACTATAGGTAGTAGTCTACATCTGTTGTCCAAATGTGTGTAGTAGAAGCTGCATGGATGTTGTTCGCCTCATTATACAGGCCAGCCAGGTATAAAGCTATATGTTCAAGTGCTTCCATGACGCCTGTCTAACTAACAGATCAGTGCTTTTAGAACTGAGTTCTGACGTAGCTGTAATGAACTTTGCACCTGTGGTCACCAGCTGCACCACATATATCAGACTATACGTTGAAGTGCAGACATACCTGAGGCATGGTAGCAGTCAGATCTTCAAACTTGACGGAGTACACTTTCAGTTTAAAGCACACACCTCACTTAGTATGGTCTACTTGCAGTGTACCATTGCAGAGACTTATATGGACTTGGATATAGATAAATCATGTTTTAAAGCTCACTTTTCTCTACTAGTTTCATCAGAGAGGCAGAGCTTGCAATGCCAGGCCTAACCCAAAATCAAAGACCAACTCCTGTCATGCTCCTCTTCTGAGTGTCAGAATCTTTCTAGCGACCTCAATGAGTGTGTCAGTGCCTTTTTAGGGGCAAGATGATACATGTAAAGAAGCCTATAGGTATTAGATTACCTCTGTTTCACACTGCATGCTCTTTCAGTGTGTGTCGTAGAAGCTGAATGCATCACTTGTTATTCATTGTACAGGGCGGCCACGTTTAAAGCTCTGTGTTCAAGTCTTCTGTGACTCCTTCCTTGCTAAGAGATCTGTGCTTCTGGAACTGAATGCTGAAGTAGCTCTAACAAGCTTTTTGCAAGGGTATGATAGACTGTATAGTTTTTAAGTTAGGGTCATCAGGTGCCACCCACGTGTCAGACTAATTGTAGAAGTGCAGACATATCTAACCCATGGTAGAAGTCAGACATTCAAATTTGACACAGTGTACTTTTAGTTCAAAGCCCACACCTTACTGAGTACGATCTACTTGCAGTGTACCATTGCAGAGACTTATATGGACCAGTATACAGGTTTAAACATCTAGAAACATGTTTTAAAGCTCACTTTTCTCTTCCAGTTTCATTAGAAAGGCAGACCTCACAATGCCAGGTGTAACCCTAAATAAAAGGCCGACTCCTGTTTTGCCACTGTTGTGAGTGTCAGCATCTATCTAGAGAACTCAATGAGTCTGTCAGTGCCTTTTTAGGGGGAAAATGACACATGTAAAAAGCCTACAGATACTAGGCTACTTTTCCGTTTAAAACACACTATATACAATCTACTTGCAGTATACCATTGTGGAGGCTTATATGGAGTAGGATAAAGGTTAATACATCTAGCAACAGGTTTTAAAGCTTAGTTTTCTCCACCACTTTCATTAGAGAGGCAGAGGTCAGAATGCCAGGCCTAATTCATAATGAAAGGCCGACTCCCGTAATGCCACACTTCTGAGTGTTGCAAAAACAACAGTTGATGGACAGAATGCAGAACAATGTCATACATTCACCACAGTACAGAGATCTGGGCATAAATCCATTGTTATTTTGCTCACCATGTCGTTCCAGTTTGAACCCAGCCATATGCAAATCAGTCTTGACCCTGTGCCTCATGGGAACAGTCCAGCCCGAACTGGGGTGGCGGAGTGAGCTAAAGAATGATGATGGATTAAACCCAGATCAATTGACTGGGGGTGAGTGCTTACAATGTTCAACACTCCGTCCATCATCCCCTTTGGTTACACTACTGAGTGCTAGCATCTTTCTAGAGACCCAATTTAGTGTGTCCTTGTCTTTTTAAGGACAAGATGACACATGTAAAGAATCCTATAGGTACTAGACTACCTCTGTTTCACACCACATGCTCTCTAAATGTGTGTAGAAGAAATTGGATGTGTCACTTTCTGCTCATTATACAGGGCAGCCGGGTATGAAGCTGTGTGTTCAAGTGCTTCCATGAGGTCTGCCTAGCTAAGAGATCTGAGCTTTTTGGACTGAATGCTGAAGTAGCTCTTTTGTATTCAATTTCTATATTCATGAGGAGTTTGGAACGTTTATTTAAGAAATGTGGAAAGTAAGAACGCATGGGTGTTGGTCAGATGCCTCTTGTTAGCGCTTAAATGATACCTCATCAAGTGGAACACACAAATCAGCAGTTCTATCGGTTGGCACAGCATGAGACTTGGTTACTCATACAATCACATCTCACTGTATTTTAATGTATTGCAAAACACATGCAATATATGTAGGAAGGTGGATATCTGACTATGGTTGCCCCCAACTTTTTGCCTGGTGTTTTGCTGGTTTTTCGACTTAGTTGACCTGGGACCCTGCTATTCAGGGCCCGGGGCCTACTGCTCTCTCTGTAAAATGGATTCCACGTACCTTAGGTGCATATCTAATTGGATACTGAGTCACTTTATCAGTCCCTGTACAGTGTACTATAGGTACCCAGGGCATAGGTGTACCCAGGGCCTACCAGGGGCTGAAGCATGTATTATGCCACCCCTGGCTGGCCATCTAAACAGACACAACTGGCTGCACGACAGCTGGGGCAAGGTGGTGTAATCACCCTTTGCTTTAGATATAGTATCCCTATATCTAAACCTAAAACGGACACATATATTCCTATCAGTCACTCCTATGGCAGGCCTTATCAATCCTGAAGGCAGAGTGCTTGGAATTATGTGAGATGGTGCTCTGGCATGAGCTGAGCCCGTTTGCAGCTTGCGGAACCAAGTCCTAATAGCTGTTCCATGATAACGCTATACCATATACTCTTAAGTGCATTATGAACCTCGCGGTCAAATGCTAACTTTGGCATAGCATTATCAAAACATGTCGAGTAAGGTGTCATACGAATTGGAATACTACCCCCTTGCCAATTCTGGCGACGGGGGTAGCATTCCACCCTTCTAGAGGGACACGACATGTATGTAACTGTGAACCCCGGTTAAAAGTTAACTCGAGCCTCAGCATCACAAAATGGATGCTGCCACCACAGACACAAGTCTGACCTCCTGCTGCTGGGAGTCCTTCCAGCGAGGGAGGCTTGGACAAAGGGTTTCCTGCCTTGGGAGGTGCTAGCACCACCCCAGACAGGATTTTGTGTATTAGGTAGGACAGGACTGAAAGGAATGAGACATGCCTGGGGCACACAAGGTGTCCCTGTGCATACTCCGGTCTAAACCAGTTCCTGGGGCACTCCAGCCCCAGAGCTGGCGCAAGACCGGACAAAGGATAGGGGGTGTAACCACCCCCTTTCCTGGTCCCACCCAGGGAAGGGACCTAGTTGTAGTGCAGCCCCCTTTAGCTGAATAAAGGTAAGAGCTGATCCCATTCCAAATCGGATTAATCTTGACAACTTCCACGAAGAACTCTTGACCTTCGACCTCCTGAACATCAGAAGACTGAAGAATCTCCCCTATGGTCAGGGGGTGACCATCCTGCTTCGCAGGCACCATCAAGCTCTTGTGCGGTTTGCTGCAAGTCCTTCCTTCCTGGAACCCGACAACCCAGCTCAACGAGACCCAGACCTCCAGACTCCTCTGACCTCTACCCACATCCACAGCACAGCTGAGACCCGTGGGTGCAACGAGCAACTTGGAGACGGCCATCTTGAAGAAACCTGCACAGCGCTTCCAGCACGACCGCCGAGGGATCCTCGAGTGAGTGCACTGGGGTCTGAGAAGCCCCACACCGACGCAGCTCCTGCACCAAAGACCAGCCCCCCAGCATCCACGAGATCTGCGTGGGGCCCTTTTGCCTGGTTGCTGCTTGTCCTGTTGTCTGGTCACTTGCCGGCTGGCTCGTGACCTCTGAGACGACGACCTGAAGAATTCAACACTGCTTGTCTGGTCCCCCAGACTGGCCCTTGCTTCCCTGTGAACGAGAAACACCCCGGACCCTCCTGGTCCGCACCAGACGCCATCTTTGTTCCACCGCGTGGCTCGCACTTGCCAAGGCCTGTTGACCAGATCGACGATCCAACACCGCCAACAGCAGCAGACTACGTAGGACAGCTCGTGCCTCCAGCCTGGTCGTAGAGAACAGCTCCTGGTCCGCGCAGCTACAGAGAGAAGTGTCCCGTCCTCCACCTGACTGCGGCGTCAGCATCTGGTTCCCTCCTGGTTCCAGCACCGTCACTGGCTAGTGACCGAGACTCTGTCCCCTTCCCTTTCAGGACTTCTTCTTCCTCGTTCCATCCTTGGAACCACCGGACTCCTCCATCTGGCTGCCTGCCAGCAACTCCTTGTTTCAGGCATCACCGGGATCAACGCAGCAAACCCGACACCACTTCAGCCCTATGCACCCGCAGCCTGTGGGTTAGGTAACTAAAGCTTCTAGGTGCTGAAGTCCGTGTTCACTATCCTAGTGTTCAGGTCCACTGTTGTTTTATTTATTTATTTATTTATGGGTTTCTATAGCGCTGGAATCGACTCCAACTGGAGTATCTCTGCGCTGTGATACCAAATAAGATTTCAATATATATGCAGATAAAGAAGCATGGGGCTAGATTTTATCAGTAAACAGCAGAGTTTTCAGTTGTTTCCTGAATTTTAAATGGTCTGTGCATAGCTTAAGGGCCAGAGGAAGTTTATTCCACAATGTGGGCCCTGCAACAGATAGTGCTTTCCCTCCGTGTCTAGTTTTTTTAACACGAGGTACTGCCAACAGAAAATTTTCGCTAGATCTCAATGATCTGGAGGGAGTGTAGGGGATGAATTTCTGTTCCAGGTAGGTCGGGCCATGTCCGTTTAAGCATTTATGAATAATGCAACATATCTTAAACTTAGCCCTTTGTCGAATACTCAACCAGTGTAGTTTGTCAAGGAGCGGTTTTGATGCTGTTCAGGGAGGGGCATTTAGGACAAGGCGAGCTGCCGTATTCTGGACCACCTGGAGTCTATCCAGAACTCCTTCATTAGCGGAGAGGAGCAATCCGTTGCAATAGTCAATGCGACTCAGTATGAGGGCTTGCACTAGGGTTTTTCTGAAGGAATCTGGTAACAGGGGAAAGATTCTGCGCATCATGCTGATGGTGTGAAAGCATGAGCCCGCTACCATGTTACTATGCTGTTTGAGGGAAAGGTCATGGTCAAGGCGAATCCCCAGATTTTTGACAATCTGTTTGGGCTCTGGGACAGTACCAAGATCAGACGGCCACCAGTCTGGGGTCCACAGTAGTTTGGCATCTAAAAACAGCATTACTTCCGTCTTGTTGACATTGCACTGTAGGTAGTTGGTGGACATCCACTGTGCGACGGCTTTCATGCCAGCGGAGAAGGAGTTTCTTATTTCAGTGGTGAGTTTTTGAAAGGGAAAGAGGAGCTGCGTGTCATCCGCATATGACACGGGAATGAAACCAAATTTGTGCATCACTCTTGCCAGGGGTGCCACGTAGATGTTATTTTCCCTTCATCCAGCCGGGTTCGTCCGGAATCCGTAACTTTGTAAACTGTAGCATCCATAGACGTTGGTACGCATCCCGCGTGAGAGTTTCCACTCTGCACGTGAGTCCCGTGGGCCTCCTGCTCCTTACTTACCTAGTTAGTAGCGTAGTCCCAGCGATCCTCCAGCCTCTGGATCTCCTTACAGTACTTTCTTTCCTCGCATTCCATTGTTCTTAGTATATGGTTTGTCGTGCCCCTAGGGCACAATTGTAAATCGTGCAACTTGAATGTATTTTTCCGAAGAGTTTGTCATGTGCTTCGCCCTCTCACCTCATAAAGAGTTCAGAGGTGTTGTTAGTTAATAAATACTTGTTTATTTTCATAACTACCTGTGTGGTGTCCTTTCATGTGGTATTCAAGGGGTTATATGTGGTAAAACAGCTGGCGTCACATGCCAATAGAGTTTAGCCTAAGACTGCTTTGTCCATGCTACCATTAGGATAGCTGGTCTATAAGGTTGACTTACAACCAATCACCATAAGGGTTGTTTGGACTGATACAAGGTGATCACTAGAACTAGTGAGCATCATATATCAGGCCAACTTCTCACAATATCTACACCTGCGAATGCTTTCACAAGCTGTTTACCAGCTCGGCATGCTAAAAAACCAGCAAGAGGCCTTTTGCTCAGGAACAGCACATTTGAACAGTGGGGGTTTAAAGATTATATCATGTTCATATCACTCATCAAATGTCCTAAAAGGCATCGATGTTAAAAAGTAGACCTTTTCATAGGCTTAAAAAATGCAATGAACGTTTTTAGGTCTAGCGTTAGCAAGGACTTTTTTTTAAACTAAAATAATACGCATAATCTACTCACTTGTAGGGGTTTCCAGGCGGCCCTCATCAGTCACTGGTCTGTTGTAGCATTTACATTTTTCTTCTGCTTACTACAGCATCCACATAGGGCAATCTGCTCGTTCACAATGAGGATATGCACTGACAAAGTACTTCCCTCCAGTTCAAGGGACTGCTATGGCAATGCGTGCATTTCCGGGCCAAAGAAATATTTTGAGGTTCTAGTAATTGCCCTATCAATTACAAAAACCACGATAAAACACAACAAGCACTGACAAAGCCAAAAGGCTATGCACCAATTCAAGAGCTATTGGCCTTGCCAACGTGTACTTCATCACCACTCTAAGTATAAATCATTGACATCTGTTGCTGGTTGCAATTGACACCCTTGTTCAGTCCACAGCACACTACACACAACAGAAGGAACAGGCTTTGGTGTGGAGCACATTAGCACTTTATACGGATGCCCCTTCCATAACACGCACAAAATCTGCAATTTAGACATGGTTAAGTCACTCTGTGCTTGTGTTGATACATTCTGCAATTTGGTCAAGCATATATTTTATGCACAACACACTGCACACAAAAAAAGGAACAGGCTTTGGTGTGGAGCCCATTAGCAGATCTTTCACAATCCATCACCAGTGTGGTTTACTGCGCACGACAGGACACTTTTGCACTCTTTGCAGAAAGCTGTTGTAGGTGTGCACCTTCATAACTCTTACCAGATTCCTTATATAAAGGTTCCATTACTAACTCAAAGGCAGTTTTTGAGACAGCAGTGATAACATCTCCAAACAAACCTTGTGTTTTTTGTGCAGACATAATTCAACAACAAACCACATAATTGTACTCAACAACACAATTACATAATACACTACATACATTCTATCTGCACCACATAATTCAACATCATACCACAAAATTCAACAGCACATCACATAATTAAGCTCCACTACATAACACTGCACAACACAAAATACCATTCCACATGTTTACAATCCATGATCCAAAATCCCACTCCACATAATTAGAATACAATTAACACCACATAATTGCTATCCACAGAATTCCACAGAACACCATTCCACATATGTCCACTACACAAACGAACTCCACACAACACAACGCCACGCCACACAATTCCACACCTAACCATTCCAAACCAACACACATTATTCCACTACACACCAGGTACATCCCCTCCACTCCATGACCTTTAGGTGAAACACATGTACAACGCCACGACTTCTAACTCTTGTTTTACTGTATTTTCTGAAGCACATGCTTTTGCTTTGGGGGTCTGTATCAATTACAAATCATACATTAAATCCTGTTGTGGGTGACTTTGTAGGTAGTATCTGTTAGCTTGTCTAAACTTATTATATTTTGTTATTTGGAAAAATGTTAAAGGTTCAAATAAACAGGGCTTAAAACAACATTTAAAAGTCATAGCTGCAATTGGTGTGTGGGACCAGCATTTTTGTCTGCTCCCTGAGTGTAGGAGCAATGCTGGCTCCCCCCAAAAATTGGTGTAATTTGGAATTACACCAAATTTGGCTGAAAAGTAGATCTTGGTCCAGAAAGCAACCTTTTTTATAATTTGGTGAAAATCTGTTCAGTAGTTTGGGAGTTATTAAAGAAAGAAATTTATAGATATCTGGGGTGAGGATCCTTAGCAGATTCACCCCCAGGGGATTCACGGGTATCCGTGGCTCTGGAGGGAAAAGCAAATCCCTGATTAGCTGGCCACAACCTGAAAGGAAAATTGCCTCCGCCATTTTGTTTGTTGCTTTTCTGGGGTAGGGAAAATTAAAGTGTTAAAAAACATAAGGGGTGAGGATACAGGTATCCTGACCCCACAGGATACATGGAGGGGTCCCTCAGGTATCCCTCAAGGGCAAGAAATTTGGGGTGGGGGTCATGAATCGATGATCTGTGGATCCCCAGGATCAGAAGCCCATTGGAAAAAAATAAACTCACCCACTCACACATCATACCCATGCAGCACATGGATGCATGTGGGGGGTTGACCATAGGGCCTGGCCACATCCCTGTGTGACAGGTTTTGTATTAATGTACAGAAATTACATATTACTTTCTATGAAAAAAAAATAGAAATTCACTGAAAAAAACAAAGGTTACATGGACGTTATAGTTAGGCTACCGTTTTACCAACACAAAACTATAGAAATTCAGCAGTTATACTTGTCTGAGGAAATATAACTCGTGCGTCAAGTAACTTTAGGCTTTGAGTTAAAGTATCTTAACCTAAGTATAACTATAAGTATAACTATAGCTGCAAAATTTCTATGGTTTTGTATGGGTAAAAAAAGTCAACCTAAACCCATCAGAAGATTTACTAAGGCTTGGTTTGTGAGGAAGCTATACACGTCCTATCAAAGAAAGGTTTGCTCAAACAAATGCATTGAATATTTTAAAGTGCAGTGGTCCAATAAGAAAAAAGTAAAACTTGATAGGACTTAATGTTTGAAATAGGGGCTAAAAGATTTTTTCCTGAAAAAAATGTGGAGAAGTTGACTTGTTTTTGCATTTTAAAGCATATGGGGCGTATAGGATTTGAGGACCACTGCAAGGAAGGATTAATGAGTCCTCCTACAGTGATCATTTTTAGGTCGGGCTTTCGAGACCTCCTGTATATACTTTAGTATATACTTATTATAGACTTATATGTGTATGGACTTTGTGGGCTCTGGAGATCAACCCTAGGACTTTTCTGCTTTCGCTTAGGGACTTTTTTTTTCTGTTCAACTGCCTCTATTTAACTGTCTTGATAGAAAACGACCAGCAGTGTTCAGTAAAATACCAGAACTGCTTCCTGCTGAGGGACTTTATTTTTTTTATTTTCCTGGCAACTGCCTCCATTTAACTTTCTTGATATTAAACGACCAGCAGAGGTCAGTAAAATACAAAAATCACTTTAGCATTCTCTAGATTCCAGTCCATAGAAATTGTCGTCCAAGAGCACCCGTAGACGATAATATTTTTTTTCAAATCTTGTATTTTCTGTGACATGACCACCGAATGCCCTGATTTTATATTAAAAACAGAGCTTTGGACTAAACTATTTCCTGCTGAAAGACAATATTTCTCTCCATGTGTTCCCATACCTGGCGTGTCACGCAGTTTGGTGCTTACTTACCCTCCATGTTAACTATAGCCTTGCGGAATCTGACATCTCCTGTCTAAATATAAGGCTGATATCCTATTAAGGAAGGCAGCTTTCTATGAGGACAGAATTGGCCGAGCCAGGAATAAGCAAAAGGAGACTTTCGCCATCCTGAAGGAACTCACGCAGATGGGGGGTAAAATCCCAATAAACGATCGTCCGGACTGGGATACCTTCCAGAAGTATTTTCTCCAGAAAGTCCAGTATATCATCATGGACACCACTAGAACCCCGGCTGACCTCAGGGTACTAGACCCATCTAATCCCCAGGACCTGGCCTGGAACTTGAACAGCATTCTACGCCTTGATGAAGGGAGTTTGGCGGCATTAGCTCACCAGATAAAATCAGGTTCCAGAATGGACCCTTGCCCGCCGAGAATATTCCAAATGGCCTTGCCTGGCCTGGAAAAGCAGCTGCTGGTTTTACTAAATGAGTCATTAGATTCAGGGTACCTGCCAGTGAAGCTGAAGGAAGCCAGGGTTATCCCCCTTTTGAAAAAAGTAGGAGCAGACACTCAGGCTTTAAAATACTATAGGCCCATTTCCCAACTCCCTTTCTTAGCAAATATCCTGGAAAAGCAGGTCATGAATACTCTGGCCCGCTACCTGGAGGAACATGGTCTCCTCCAGCCCAGACAGGCAGGGTTTCGATCACAGCACAGCACGGAGCTGGTGATGGCCTCTGTTGTTGACGATCTGAGAATCAGGACCGATAATAAACAGCCTTGTGCCCTGATTCTCTTGGATCTGTCAGCAGCTTTCGATACTGTCAGCCATGCTATCCTGCTGAACCGTGTATCGAATTTTGGAATCACAGGGCTAGCATTTAAATGGCTCAATTCCTTCCTAACTGGCCGGACTCAGCGAGTGCAAATGGGAGACGAACTCTTCGCTGCTAGTTTTGTGACATGCGGCGTACCCCAGGGATCTGCACTGTTCCCTCTGCTATCTTTAGTAGAGGAACTCACGCATAGAAACTGCCAAGTTTTTAACTATGCGGACGATACTCAACTGTTAGTCCATCTTGATAACACCGGCCAGGCGCAAGACTCAGTAAAGAATCTTCTTAGATTCACGGTTAACTGAATGACAAACAACCTCCTGAAGGTCAACGCAGATAAAACTGAGGTGCTTGTTATCACTACCCAAGACAGCCCCTGGTGTGAGCTCTTTTGGCCCCCCGAATTAGGGGAGGGGCCAACTCCGGGAACAGTAGTGAAAAGCCTAGGACTAAAAATTGATGCAGAGCTGTCCATGGCCCCCCACGTTTCCGCAGTGATAGGCTCTTGTATAGGCCTACTTAGGCAACTCCGGAAACTTGTACCCATTCTTTCGGTTCCAACGCTGCAATCCATTGTGTCCTCCACAGTCATCTCGCGGTTGGACTATGGTAATGCTCTTTATTTGGGTCTTCCGCAGAAGCTCCTTAGGAAACTACAGGTAGTGCAGAATGATGCGGCCAGGCTGATCTTCTCCCTACCGAGGAGAACTCGAGCGACGCCCCTTCTACGGAAGCTGCACTGGCTGCCCATTGAACATCGAGTGCAGTTCAAGTGTCTTTGCATTGCCCATAAAGCCATCTATGGAGAAGCCCCCAAATACATTAAAGATCGTCTGAGAAAGTACACCCCGGGCAGAGCCTTGCGCTCCTCCAAAGCATGCAATCTAACTCCACCGAGATTTAATCTTAAATCAAAGGGTGGCAGAGCTTTGTCGGTCCTCCTTCCGCAAATCTGGAACGAGCTACCGGCAACCTTGCAAGGGGAGCCAGTGCTACTGTCCTTCAGAAAAGCGTTAAAGACCCACCTGTTTAAAAAGATTACATCTATACTTTAAACCATTCTGTGGTCGCGGGCGGTCCATCGGTGGCAGTGTGTTGTGTTTCTTTCTTTGAAAAGCGCTTAGAGACCAGTGGTGATTTGTGGTATACAAAACTTTAGTAACATAACATAACATAACATGAACAGTAGATGTTTCAGCACCCAGGCTAATGTGCTGCATGGCTACATACATATAAGGTCCCAAAGGCGGGACCAATTGCATTGCAAATGCTTGTTATAAATAGACATGGTATATGAGGTCAGTGGATGATTCACAGGCTGGCCCCATGATCTATTTTGGTACTCATACCTGCCACTGTCACTGCTTTTGCCTTGACATGACAGTACTTTTAAAGTGACCTGTTCAAGGTGTTTCTTGTCCCCGCTGTAGTTGAGTAGGCTGTCCTTTTATAGGGACATGTGATTAGGCAATCCTATTTTAGATTTTGACCTAAAAAAGAGAATTTCCTACTGAAAGGGAAGCAATCATCCCTCATCAATGTAAACATATAAACACCGCTAAAGACTTGCACAACAACAAACTAGAATGCCATTCAAAAAAGGGGATGTGAGAGAGAATTAGTAGTTTTCATTTGTTTCTGAAGAGGCCACACAGTTATACAAGGTAGAATCAAGAAAGAGTGATCGAAGATTATTCTGCTTCAGTTCTGTTGTTTAGGGATGTCAACTAAAATAGTGTTTCTTTTTCTTTATGTTTCCCCCAGTTTTATGTGCTTGGATTAAAGGTGCAGGGTTCAGAAACATGTTAAACACTTTTGCTAATTAGTGACTATTAAAATCATATTTGATCTTTATCCACTGTTTAATTCTTTTACTGATTGATGAAATGCTGGCTCATAATAATCTTGCTGTATAGTCACCTAGCAAGACTTGAACACAGTGTGTTAAATAAACAATATATTACAACCTCTTAATACCCTCCTCTAAATAATAATTCTTCTACAAATCTCGTGTCACAATTATTTTGTGCACACTTGAAATTGAAAAACATTTCATATGTTGACAATGACATTAAAAGGTACAACTGACTCTAAAACTATAGAATATACAAAAATACAAAGCAGTACATTAGCACAATGTTTGTCTTCATGCCCAATGCATTTCCGGACACAGTCACTTCTTCGGGGGATCTGTGAACAACAAATAAACATTGTACAGGGGTTGATGTCAAACATCTTTATATGCATAATATTTCACACTGATGTGAGTAAAAACTGGTGTGCATTTTACCAAACTCAGTTTGCATGGAGGTGAGCCTTTTCAAGCACTGCTGACCTGAGGCTTGATTTGTGTAGTTTCGGCCCTGCCAGCACGGTGTTCCACTCTGCACACTCCACCCACAGCCTACGACTGTGTCACTCATCTGCAACCCACAGAGCTTTCCTCTGCTCTTTTGGCGGTTTGTTTAGGCTGAACCAAGGGTCCTTACTAGCGGAATGAATCCCTATAGGACTTGGCTAGATGGAGCAGTCTGTGCACACCGTCAGGTGAAGTGGGATGGGGGCTGAGAGTGGTGTGTAGAGTTGTGCCGCGTAGCGTAGCCTAGTGGTTCCCAAACTTTTGGCTCCTGAGGACCCACATTGAGTCAGCACTGGAATCCAGGGACCCCCAAGCAATCTGTATGATGTAAATTTTAAACATTAAAACAGTAATTTGAAACAAATAAACACAGGTGTGCACACAAAACAAATAGTCTAATTATTAAGGATTTTAGTATTTTATATTGAAAGAATCTGCAAAATACTAAAAACTTTATTGGGAACGTTGGTGCTGCATCTCCGTGACTAACTTTTAAATGGTTGGTTTTATTTCACAGTATGAGGCTCCTGCTCCTGCCAGGGCCAGACTAGAAACCCAAAGCAGCCCTGGCAAATCTTTTCAGACCAGTCGCCATACGGTACGCACCAAGTGCAGTGAGTGCGTCTAACCACTACAAAGGGGGCTTTAGAAGGCTCGGCTCTCCCCAAGACAATTTAGGAACAATAGTGCATTCTTCAACACATTTATCATTATATATTGAATTGTATTAACTTTTAAAGAATAGTAGATGATGACCTTACTATGCACCTGGATACAGCAATCTTTGTTGGGGTTCTTCAATGATTCCCTTATTATCACCCTCCAACAGTGCCTCTCATCTCTCCATAGTTCTGCTGTCACATGTATTTCATTTGTTTTATAGCATCTCTCAGACCATTGTAGGATTTCAGAGCTCTTTTCAACACACACACATATATAGGGCAGATTTACAAGCCCCTTGCGTAACCGGTGCATTACAAAAAGTGACGATCCGGCGGCGCATTTTAGTGCTCCATATTTACAAGGACAAGAAAAGCTGCCCTGCGTGACTTTTCCTGTTCTTGTAAATATGGCCCCTTTGCACGCAGCACTTTGCGTGAAAGTGCGTTCCATGGGTTTTGCTGTGAGTGTTCCCACGCAACGCCCATGAAACCAGACACATTTCCAGATTTACAAGAAATCGTAAATCTGGAAATTTCCAGATTTACAAGAAATCGTAAATCTGGAAATGCGTCTGAATGCTACACCTCCCCAAGGGAGGCACCGGGAGGCGCAACAAGAAGAAATTTATTCATTTCTCCTCGTTGTTTAGGAAGATAAAATGCCCTCTAGTGATTGTTTATGTGCAGAAAGGGAATCCTACCTGCACATAAACAATCTCCCCACAAAGCAGGCATCCTTGCACAATGGTGGAAAGGTGCCTGTGTCGACGCATGGCAGCAGTTTGTGCACCAGCGCAGGGAGAGCACTGAGATGCAACATACTGTGGTAAATATGTTGCATCCCTGTGCTTTGAAAGTGACTAAGTGCAGCACAGCCAAATGGCTTGCAGCACTCACTGAGTCACTTTCCTTGTAAATCTGCCCCATAAAGACAATGAATCATACATGTAAACCAGTGGATAGAAAATGTTACATAAGGCAAAGGCGACTACAAGTTGTAGGATTCACATGTCATTCATACTGGGAGACATAACACAGTGTTTAGCATTGACTTTAATAATGAAACTTTATTTCCATTCAAATAAACCTTTTTAGCAGCATCAGAACAATAAAAGACTAGGAAAAAACATAAGTTACTATCTTGTACCATGCAGTTTGCAAACATCTTTTTGATGTCAGTTTATAGTCACTGTGCTAGATCACGATTGTCACTTATAAACTGCACAGTAACTAAAGAATCTCTGTGACAAAAGCAGTAACCCACAGACCTATGCAGATAAAACCCAGTTTAAAAAAAAATGCAGGTACACTTTCTTTGCTAGAGGCTAATTAACCCTCTGTGCTACATTGAATAAGTCAAGCTGCCACTGGACACAACTAATCTCTCTCCAGCAGGAACATTAATCACTGGTGTTATCTGACACTTTTATTGTTGCTGGAAAACTTCTAATTATACTTGAAACTTTGCAGTGCTTTTAAAATTGCTGCCTGAGGACCCCCTGGGAATGTGTCACGGACCGGTCCGTGGACCACAGTTTGGGAAACACTGGCGTAGCGCTTTAAATCCCTTTTAAGTTTCCTATTGGAGACACACAGGAATGCATTGTAGTGCTCAAAACGCTCAATAGTGCTCTGTAAAGCGTACAGGATATCTATCCCGGTGAGCTAATTCAGGCTAGTCGGCGTATCAGTGATCGTATGGCCCTCTGCGAAGAGCTTGCTGCATCGGCATCTATTATGCATGACTAGAAACAGCCATCATGAATGTCTATCGCAACCAGTGCATGTAGTAATTTTCATTAATGTTTTACATTTTATTTTTTAGTTGGGAAAGAAAATGGAAAACTCAAGAACATATTGTATAAAAATGTAAAAAATAAAATGTAGTGAAAACATGAAACCATCTTTTCCAAACAACCTATCAATTAAATTTACGTACAGCATTTTAAGACCTGTGAAAAATATGGAAAATCTTTGCGAAACAACATAACCGGACGGCAACACATTCTGTTACACCAATTTGTGTGCAAATGTCTTGTCCGTCATTGTTCTCTTATTTATACCCCCATATGACTTTAGTCTTCGCGTGAAGGACTATAACAGCTTAGAACCATAAAGCTTGGGTAATTAATTACTGGGCTGTGAGCTGACAAAAATGATTTCTCTAAAAATCCGCCATGACAAATATTAAAAGAAAATAAAAAACGAATGCACTTGTGGTGTCCACGGCAGGCCATAGTATTTTGGACTTGGACAATTTGTAGCGCATTATTTATTCAGAAATGTTTTGACGCTTTTCTCACTTGCTGTCTATGATTTTATTTTATGTTTGACAGGCATGGGCGCAGGGCAGTCGAAGCTCCAGTGTGTAGAGAAGTATGGGTTTTCTACCGTCACCTGCTGTGGATACATCCCCCAGGTAGGTGCGTTAACAAGCCATTAATGCAGTGACGGCTGGCACAGATCAGGGTTGGCAGGGCGGCGGGTCAGGAGGGTGGTGAGGGGTGTTTAAAAAATAAAATAAAAACTTTCCTGCTCTTGCCTCTCTCCTCTCTCTTCTTGCCACGTCTCTCCCAGCCAGGAACAGAAAGCACAGTGGTTTAGCGTTCAGCCAGGGCTGAACTGCAGCCTCTGTGGAGAACATACAAAGTGCGTATGACTGTTTGGCAGGCCCGAGACGGCTGGCCTAACAATCATGTGCACTTACAGAGGGCCCACCGCAACTCCCTCTGCTCTTCTGTGAGCAGACTAGCCCCGCCCGCAAAACTGCTGTGGCCAGAACCAATAAATGATAACACCCATCAAGTTATTATCATTTTATTTTTCCTTTATTTCACTGCTGCAAGGCAGTGGGTTGATGCTTCTCCGCCTTAACGGAGGAGCCACCGCTGCATTAATGAACTTGGGTATGACACACAAACCAGGCCTGGAGTGGCTCTATTGGGCACTGTTCGATTCTGCGTAAGGTTGGGAAGGTGTTGGTTGGAATGTGTTTTCCTGCCAAAGTCATTGAGAAGACCGTCAACAGACAGCTTGCCGCCTTCCTCGAGACGAACGGATCCCTCGACCACTCACAATCCGGCTTCCGCGCCAACCACAGCCCCGAGACCGCCCTCATCGCAGCCACTGACGACATCAGATCCCTGCTCGACAACGGGGAAACAGCGGCCCTCATCCTCCTGGACCTCTCCGCAGCGTTCGACACTGTCTGCCACCACACCCTAGTGGAACGCCTCAGCAACATCAAAATCCAAGAGAAGGCACTGGAGTGGATCATCTCGTTCCTCGCCGGAAGAGCCCAGGGAGTCCGCCTCCCCCATTCAGATCCAAGCAACTCAAGACCTGGCTCTTCGAATAGTAACGTACCCCTCCCCACCCCAGCGCCTTGAGACCCTTCCGGGTGAGTAGCGCACTATACAAGTGTCATGATTGATTGATTGATTTTACTGCTAGTGGGGGCCAGTTTGGTTGCTGGGGGCAGGGCCATTCATGTTTCCTGCCTGAACCGCCTCAAAAACAAACCGTGTAAAATAAACAGTTTTAAAGTGAGCCCAGTCAGGCTGCGCTCGCCTCAAAGCCATTTGTTTTTGCATTTGACTTGTTCTTGTCTCCTGCAGGGTCGCCACCAGCAGTGCTGATCTTCAGAGGGAATTGAGGCGAGAGGTCTGCTGTTGCTGGCTTAGAGAGTGCAGTTCATATATGATAATGGCTCTTCAAAATTCAGAACAGTGTATTTCGTTATACTGCAACCATTGTAGCACATTTTCTTTTTAGGGTTTTAAATTATATCACTGTATTGAACGACAGTAGTTAGAAGTGATAGACTCTAAAACCGAACTTAGAAACATTAATGCCCCCAGCCTTACTGCCCTGCAACAGTGCTATGAGTGAACCAAGAGGAAAGTCAGTTGACTTTTGCCCCAAAATGTGGCCTAAAGTGTTACTATAGGTGTAGTAACACCGTCCAAAGTTTCTCTACCTGTTCAGGACTATTCCTCTGGAGATCTCACAGACAACGCTGGCCAGGGCTGGGAGGATCTGTCTTCGGTTCCTTTGGGGATAACGTCGGGCACGAAGAGCTGCCAAGTGCACTTACGTTCCCAGGGATCGAGGGGGCTGGGCGGTCCTTAACCTCCTATTCTACTACTGGTCTGCCATGTTACAACACTTTGGGTTACCATTGTTGGGGGCGATCGGGCAGATGTTCCCTTTTGTACTAAGCCGCTTATATATGAGATAGCCCTGGGAGAGGCGGCTAAGGGCATCCTAACGCGTGTGTTGGAGCCTAGCTACTTAAAAAAAACAATGTTTAAAATTATCTGGGCTATGTTTTCAGTCTGCAAAAACCACAGGTGATGGACAGAATGCAGAACAATGTCATACATTCACCCCAGTACAGAGATCTGGGCCCAAATCCATCGTTTTTTTGGCACTCCACACCACCCCAGTTCAAACATGGCCATATGCAAATCAGTCTGACCCTATGCCTCATGGGAACAGTCCAGCCCGAACTGCCAAGCCATGCCTTCCCTGGACCGGAAACAAGCTTCCGAGGACCGGTTTCTGGCATTCCAGCCGTCTTCAGTCCGGCTTGCTTGAATCCAGTGGTGTGGAGTGCATGAGACTCACGTCTGAGCATACCCATCTCACTCGGGGTGACAAATGCAAAAACTACAGATGCTGGACAGAATGCATATGTTTTCAGTCTGGCAGAATATTTGTCATAAGTTCACTATTTCTAAGGTCAATGCTCATACGCCCTTTAATGCTGTAGATGTGTTGCCATCTATATTTCAGTATAATGTCATTTTTAAATGGCAGAGTCTGGGTCTGAATTATATTGGGGACTTGGGTTTTGATGGGCAGTTGGCCTCTTTCTCCTCTTTAAGGGAAAAGTTTTGTATGCAAACCAGCAACTTTTTCAAATATCTTAAAATCAGGAGTTTCTTAGATAAATATCATAATATTCCAACCATCTATGATAAAATTGTTCAAATTGTACTGGTTCAAAGGAGGGCCAAAATAGGTATTATCTATCAACATTTCTTATCAGGCCTTCCTGATGACTTGCATGCTCAGAACATTAGGTGGGTGGGGAAATTGGGTATGGCAGGAGTGGATTTGCGACCTGCGTTGGAATTAGCTAGCTATGTCCTAGTATCTGGCAGCTTACGGACGCAAAGCTATATGGCTATGTTTGATTAATATTTCACTCCTGCTAAAATTGCTAAATGAGGGGGGGGGGGAAGGGACACTCTTGTTCTAGGTGTAGACTCCAAGCTGCAGACACAATCCATATGTTTTATGCGTGCCCAAATTTGGGGGACTTCCTGGGAGATATTGAGATTCTTATAAATAAGGTGCTTGATATTCCGGTGGAGATTTCTCAAGAGTTGGTCATAATGGGGTGCGAATACTCTGGAACTACCGAAAGATCAAGATATACTAGCGCATTTTTGTTTATAGCTATGGCAATGATACGGCTCTGCATAACCTCGCAGTGGCAAAGCTTGGAAGCTCCTACCTTTTTCAATTGGAGAGCTGGGATGTTAGCTTGGTATAATTTGGAGTCTTCAGTATATTAGTTAAGGGGGGAAAAGAAGACGTGTGGTGGACTCTGAGATATGGACCCCTCTAGAGCAGTGGTCCAAGCTTTGAAAAATCTCTCCATTTGATATTTGTTTCTCTTTCTTGATCTAGATTTATGTGAATTAGCGTAGTAGACTGCTGACTTTATTACATGAGGGAGATGGTGGACTTTCAGTTCAGAAGCGGATACCACATGTTGATTTTTGGTGGCCTGCCATTGATCAGGAGATTGCGATACAAAAGGGAATGATGGACGGAGCGTTTGAGCAAATCAAACACTCACCCCCAGTCAACTGATCTGGGTTTAATCCATCACCATTCTTTAGCTCACTCCGCCACCCCAGTTCAGACATGGCCATATGCAAATCAGTCTGACCCTGCGCCTCATGGGAACAGTCCAGCCCGAACTGCCAAGCCGTGTCTTCCCTGGACCGGAAACAAGCATCCTGGGACCGGTTTCGGATTCATAATCCTCATCAGCCAGGCTATCTTGAATCCAGTGGCAAAGTGAGCAAGGGACTCACGTCTGAGCATACCCTGCCAATTTGGGCCGAACAAAGCGATACAAAAGGGGATGATGGACGGAGCGTTTGGAGCAAATCAAACACTCACCCCCAGTCAACTGATCTGGGTTTAATCCATCACCATTCTTTAGCTCACTCCGCCACCCCAGTTCAGACATGGCCATATGCAAATCAGTCTGACCCTGTGCCTCATGGGAACAGTCCAGCCTGAACTGCCAAGCCATGTCTTCCCTGGATGGAAAACAAGCATTCTGGGACCGGTTTCGGATTCATAATCCTCATCAGCCAGGCTATCTTTAATCCAGTGGCAAAGTGAGCAAGGGACTCACGTCTGAGCATACCCTGCCAACTTAGGGCGAACACAGCGATACAAAAGGGGATGATGGACGGCTAATAGCCAGAACCCGATGCGGCAAAAGTCGGAAAAGTGACGGCTTGTGGTGGGAGAAAGAGGAATTGGCAAGACACACGTGACCGGGTGCCACTGCGGGTCTCGGCGGGTCTCGGAGGAGAAGCGGCCGAACAGCACGACCAGCGAGCAGGCCATAACTAACAGCCCGAGACAAAAGATGCTGAGATAGAAGAAAATAAATTAATATAGAGTACGTGAGGAATAACGGGCCGCAGTGCCTTGAACCCATTGAGATACACCCCACATAACAAGGAACAATTGATATAATCAAGCAGTCAATGGACAGATCCGATTTGAAAGAAGATATAGTTGTCCTAATCCACGCAGATAAATGACAGAGCCCTGATGAGAATCCAAGAACTTGCTTACTTAGATTCGAAACGTGTCGGCAAAACCTAAGGAGCGAACAATATCATTGATTGAGTCAATTAGCGTCAGCTGGTTGTAAATTTGGTCACCCTTTGTTGAAATAATCTCCTTCTCTGACTTTGTCTGAAAGTTATTCTTTTGAATATTGATTTTTGTATACTAATTTATTTAAGTACAAACACATTGAGCTGTATTGTTTGTTTTGTATGTAGGATGTTTACGTTGCATTTATTTTTTATGAGTAGTGATGTCATGTAATATGTATATGTGTTGTAAATAGTATTGAATGTACACATGTTTCTTTTTTCATTCACAAATTTGATAAAAAGAGTGTATAAAAAGAATTGCAAAAGTCATAAGGGTATAAATAAAGGTACCCATACAAACCAAAATTAACTCTTTTTGGTTTAGTTCTTAAAATAAGTAGTTGAAAACGTATGTGGTGTGGGCATTTTGTGTATTTTCTGTTCAAAAAGGGTCCGGCCCACTCCATGTAGGACCTAACTCCATAGCTTCATAAGGCTCTCCCCATACCTGGCGCAACAAGCTGATATACCTGATTTTAATCCTATTGAAGCAAAAGTCTTTATGGTGGATCTGGGAGACCATAAAATAACTAAACCATATCGCGCACTTCTAAATAACACCCCCACTACATTAAATAAAACTCAGGATGCCTGGCAGCTGGACTTGGGCCCCCTAGATGAGGACGATTGGGTGGAGGCACTGGAATCCCCACCGGTGTCTTATCCAATTTAAATATTTGCATCTGGTTTACTTTACCAGATACAAGCTGTGGCGCGTTGGGCTGATTGCCTCCCCTCATTGCTTGTGCTGTGAGGCAGGGGAGGGTCCCAATGCACGACTCTTTTGAGGTTCTGGAGAGGGGTGACTACGTGACTGTCAGAGGTCTTAGGGTGGAAAATCTTGCTTGTGCCACGACTGCTTATGCTCCATATCACTGAAGGATTGGGTGGCAACAGGTATAAGCACCACCTGCTCTTCCTTGGTCTTACGTTAGCTAAGCGGGATATTGCCAGGGCATGGAAGAATGAGTCTCCGCCGCTGGTTGCAATATGGAAGAAGGGTCTAGATTGTTGCATGGGCCTGGAGATACCCGTCTTCACGGCGCCGGGATTTCCCCAGAAACCTTATAAAATATGGAAGAGGTGGCCAGATTACAGGGTGCTATATTTGAAAACCTCCTCGTCCTACATCTGCAGCGGAGGAATTGCCGGTATGATTGCGCTGTGTTTTGTCCTGGATGTTGACTATAATTGTTTTCAAAATACATGGCCTGACCATATGTACCCAGGACCTTTTGTCATTCTCTGTAATTTTAGTATGGCACTATTGGTTTTTAAAACTTATCTTCAAATAAGTTTACTTAACATTGAAAATGTTGACATCATTAACGCTGTCAATTATTGTATTTTATTGGTGTTCCTTGTGACATCAAACATGTGTCGGCTGTCAACAATAAAATTACGTTGTGAAAAAAAAACTATAATGCAAAAAGGCAAAAGATTTTGTCACTTTTTTTGCTTGGCGACGATGCAATATGCTAATCCTATGCTTAAAAATTCTGCTTGAAACACAGACATTTGAGGGATGCAGTGTTGGTGGTGTTGTAGAGTGCTTCATATGAGGCAGCTGCTCTCCACCTAAAGCTTAAACTATCAAATGTTCCTTACTTCTTTTTTGCATGATTTATGCAGTACTCTAAACCTGCATGGGTATTGTGTGTGTGTCATGTGAACAAGGCACCTGTGTGCCGAAACGTTATGAAGCCAGGCAAGCGAATAAATATTTGAAGCACCGCAAACCTTTGGTCCGTGCATCTGTGTTCCTGGGGGAAGCTGTGGCAAGCTGCAGCGCTCCGGGAAAACTTTGGTTTTGAATATATATATATATATATATATATATATATATATATATATAACAGCTCCAGTTTCTCACAAAGAAACACTGTACTCAGGACCCCTTCGGAGATGCGTTATTTTGACAAGAAACGTTTTCGGCGTGCTGCCTTCTTCAGCTCGTCATTCAATAGCACATTCTGTCCTGCTGGCGTTTAAAAACAGGTAAGTCTGTTCTCATTGGACATGGCAGTTCGGCAACGAGAGAGGACTTGCACTTCACCTGAAATTCCCAATGTTGCATTCTGGGATTCAGAGTCCGGTTAGAGCCGTTGGTAGGTATTTGCCACACTCCTCTTCTCATTGTGGCTTGATAGCGCTGTAATGTCTTTCCCATAGATGTTGGCACCAGCTGCTCAAGTCGTCCGTGTTATGGTAGATCCGTGTCCCCTCGAATCACCGGCATTCATGTCTTTAAGGTGTCTTCAAAGTGCTGGAAATGCCATCTCCTCTGGGGGTCCGACGTCCAACCCCAGGACCCCTGTTGCACCCGACGCTGGAATCAGTCATATGGACTGTGTCTCCAACAGTATGTATAACTGTCGACTGTGTCGGCGGCGAGGCTCTGGATTCCTGAAGGGCGGTGCCACTGCCTTTTTACATTCCGCTCCAAACTCCAATGACTGCCCTTGGTGGAGTTTGGAGCGGAATATATATATATATATATACACTCACATATATTTATTTATTTTACCACATTAATTAGAACCAGATTGCACCCAAAATTAAAACAAATCCTAGTAAAATTAAGCAATACAATTACATACATTTTTTTTAAACCAAAATACAATATTATACTATGTACACCATACCTATATTCTAAAAATATCATAACAAAAACACTCAAATATTTTCACAAAAATTTCATTTTGCAAATATCAATAAATAATTTGTTCTCATAAAAGTTACATTTCAAAATAAATGTAAAATAAATATATATAAATTACTCCCTGCAGTATTCCCCTAAAAACGTAACTTCCCACCCCTACAATTATTTTACAAAATCTAAATACTTTACAAATATTAAAACAACATTTAAATACAATAAAAACATACACATGATATACATTTCAATGATATTAAACGCAGCAATATTTTTTATCACTATGAAAAATACTTTCAAAAACGAAAAAAACGAAAGTAATTGTGTTTCGACTGCATGCTATGTTGATGGTTACCATGATACCTCCACTCTTCAGAAGTAAGAGAACAACTACTGTAGAAGACTTTTAGGTGTCCTCAATGTACACCAAGCTATATTCATCATGAAGAGCTAAGCCTGAGATTGCTCAAAATTGCCCCTTTATTACTATGTATTTCAATTTGGACAAATTCAGCTGCTGAGCTTAACCATAAGATTATTCTAGTTTGCATGACGTTAAATGTTTGCTATCAACAAGCTGTGTTCTGGTATGGGAAGGCCGGATAAAAATAGTAGCTCTTGAATGGTTAATACACAAGATGTTACCTGGGTTAAGAGGACTTTTGCCGAGATGACAAACTTGAATAGGGAACAACCTGAGATAACTAAATCATAGATAAGATTGTACCAGTCCGTGTCCCTGTGATTGTAAATAATTTCAAACTTCTATTCACTTTATTTTTTTCTGTCAATTTTACATGTAGTTTCTTCGGAAATACTTAGTATCAATGTTCTTAGCTGTTGTTTTCAAAAGCTTCAGGTGAGCATTTTTGTATATACAGATGATTTTCTATTCTGTTAGCCTTTTTTTTAGCTGCTTCTTTCAAAACTAGGAATTCAATTTACTTTGACGTTTAACTTGCCTGATTGCCATGTGCTTAACATTACTTATTAGCATGACCTGATCTCATATAATTATCCTTTATTGTGAGTTTCTACTTGTTTAAATGTGTTGTATATTGCATTTGTACACGTTTTAATGTTTTTTTTTAATCAAAATAAACTATTTTGAACTGAACTGAATCAATAACATGCCACGGTTCAGATTAATTTGCAGTGGGATTTCACCGCGCAGTACACTCCATGGTGTGATTAATGTGGTCCCGAGTGATTAAACAAAAATGGCTTTATTTTTTCCTTCTTGAGGTTAATGATTGGCACAGTGATTGGGTGACATTCTTTACAAGCCAGCGGATCAAGCCACAAATGGACCTGATGGAGGAGCAGTCAGGAGACAGAGAGGCAAGGGAACTTTGGGCACATCTCCAGGTAAATACCAGCCATTTATTTTAAAAGCCAGTTTTGTTTTGTCTTTAGCATGGTGTATGTAGAAATGTACACCACTCGTGGAGTGAAGTGACAGAAATCATGGGTTCTGTTTAGTTTTTGCCTAATATAGATGTTTGCAGCATGATGGGCCAGCAATCAAATGTATCTATTTGTTGACCACACCCACAACCCAGTGACCAACCAGAAAGCTAGCAAGCGGCCAATAAAGGGAGGTTCCTTTACTTGTTCAAGCACTTGTCAGCCCAGTACCACAAAGGAAAGGGTGCTGACTGCCCCCAGCTGGCATGGTTGTCAAGGTAGTGGCACTGACGATCTACAGTCAATCAAAAAAGGAAAGCTCACTCCTATAATCAGATCTTGGTGTTTCTTTTTTATTCCAACAAAGTACCCTATTAACAAAGTGCTAAAACACTCAGTTTCAGGATTGGTATCATATTTCCCTCCATTATAAAAATAACCATCTTATGCACTATCTGTACTTACACTCTTATCATCCTTCTATATTTAAGAATTTTGTAAAGGCCTTTTATGTCATGTTCGTGCACTTTAAAACTGCATCAGTGACATCTGTGTTCTTAATCTAAACCTACTACATATATACGCACAAGGTTAATGCATTTAATAAGTATACAACACATCCCAGGATGCGTCTGTGATTTATATGCTTAGCGTCATGTGAGAAAGTGCCCCTTTTTACGTACATGGTCACTCACATTTCTTTTGGCTCTGTGCCTTAGGACACCGCTAATCGGGTCTAATGCATGTGCTGTAACCCCTAAAATCTGGTAAAATGTGCTAACTCCTAAGTGGCATGTTTAACTTTCCTATAAATATATAGAAAAGGAAAAAATGGCAAAAGGAGGAACAGATATGGACAAATTTTCACAATAGATGACAGTAAATTCTCCTATTGGTCCTGTGACTAACGTCCACTGCTAAATTATTCAAATGTTTTCTAATATCATCACACCCACAGGAGGATAAGATTACACATTTTATTTCTTGTAATCTGTTCAAATTATACTTTTTTCATTTCTTTTATATATATCACAAAACACAAGCACAAAATCCTCTCAAAAATGTATACATTACACACAACAAATAAGCCTACCTATGTACATGGTCACTCACATTTCTTTTGGACTGAAGCTGCTGGGTTTTTGGCTCTGTGCCTTAGGACACTGCTAATCGGGTCTAATGCATGTGCTGTGACCCCTAAAATCTGGTAAAATGTGCTAACTCCTAAGTGGCATGTTTAACTTTCCAATAAGGCCCAAGCATAGAAAGGTAAGTATCACTTGTGAATTACAGCGCTTATTGTGCCATCCACTGATACGACAAAGTAAAACATGGCTTAAGGCCCACTGCTGCAGTTTACATCTGTAGCCTGGCCAATTAAAATAACTCTTTCAGATATTAATAATGGCTATGAGGTAGGGTGTCTAGTATTTCAAGGTGGGACATGTAGAAATGTAATGCTGGTATGACTCTACAATGAGAGACCTTCTATTGCTATTTCAACTGTAAAAGGCTCTGACTGTTGTATGAGAAAAACTAGAGGGCATATTAATATATTAATTTGTTTTCAAACTGTGAGTAGACCTAAAGTGCTGCCACTTGTACCCAGGACAAAGAAGCTGATCCCATGGTTCAGTTGGCTGACCTTTTGTTTGGATACAGGGACACAAAAAGCTGCAAGGGGCCTTTTCCTGCAGTGCCTAGCTGACTTGTACCAACTTGACCTGAGCCAGACCCTGGTCATGTCCTCTGACTAAGTGATTTTGGCCCTCTAACTGCTGTTTATGATGTCCTGGCTGCCCTAGCACTGACCAAGAGGAGATACTCCAGAAACTCAGAAATGTTGGAACATGGAACATGTTATGACTTCAAAAACATTGCAGCAAAAGTGTCTGACTTAAACATGATTTCATTGGATACTGTTTTAGGCTGTCCCTGCTGGAGCATTTTGAGCTCCATATAAAAGACTGAGGTCAAAGTTATAAATCTTGACTGTGAAGGGATGAAATGTATCTGCCCAATGTGAGGATTTCACATGCACAACACCGGACCAACATACCTGAACAGCCACCTCTCTTTCCACACACCCAAAAGACACCTATGATCAGCCTAGCTCTCGCCGGCCCCCTTCCCTTGCATCCGCAGGACCAGAACAGGAAGAACTTCCTTCTCCTACCTTGCAGCGAGGGCCTGGAAAGACCTCCCACTCCATCTCCGAAATGCACCCAAAATTCCCCATTCAGGAAGGACCTCAAGACCTGCCTCTTCTGCTGACCCCCCAGTTCACTAAGGACCACATGACCTGGTTCTTTGGACAACCCCTACACTCAACGGAGCTTCTCCCTGCACCTAGAGACCCTAACGGGTGAGTAGTTGCGCTCCAACAACCCTATTGATTGATCTGCAGCAAACTTTTAAATTCTCCTGCATGGCGCTTTTCACACTAAAACTAACAGCTTCAGAGGGACCTCATCCAGCGGCTATCCAGCTTTGAGAGGACTTCGCAGATGCAGCCTCAAACTTTGCCCAGCTGGAGGATTTCAACTTCCTTTTCAGAGACTAAGTCAGAAAGTAAAATCTTTGACCCTGATGAAACCATGTATTGTATCTGACCCAAGCTCCATTGCAGTCGGCCTGAAATCACACCTAGATCCCAATCAACTGACAACAGTGCCTGTTGATTGATTGTAAAAAAGTGGCTCTATATATACTGGACCAAAGTAAGGTACAGTGTGTACAGAGTCCACAGTCCCCAGAGGTTTGGCAGAGGCTAAAGTTAGATATAACCGTACTTTGTAAAGTGGTAGCTTGGTCGAGCAGTAAGGCAATATCAGAGGACAGTGTAAAGCATTTCTTGTACACACTCAGTCAGCAAATGGTCTCACACACTCAAGAACTGAACTCTAGGCCAATTGTTTTGTATCAAAATATATAGTTGTTTTATTTCCAGAACCAAGAAGGTATCAAAATATACTTTCTCAGAATGAGTTACTTTAGTTAAATACTTTTCAATTAGGCAATAGACTTTTTGATTACAATAGTTACAGTTGTTGCAATAGGCAACACAATTTTAAGCACAATGCAACATTGAGCTGAATGGGAATTTCTAGATAAATGCAATTAGTTACTTTATAGATTACTTTTCTAACGACAGGACTGGATCCTAGATTCAGTCCTGGGACATCTCCTGTGAACAGTTAAGTAAAAGCGTTTTGGTTACAGTAGTGATTTTTAAGGAATATTATTGTATTTTAAAAGTTTATTTATTTTATTATTATTTATTTTAAGAATTTATAGAGCGCGACTGTCACCGTTGCAGGCATCCTGGCGCTAATAGAATCCAGACTACAGAAGGCAGCGAAGTATGCCTGGGGAGCGAAGGCTAGCCAGGGAAAAGCCAAGTTTTTACCTTTTTCCTAAACTGCATAAGTTCATTAGTGGCCCTAATCTCGATGGGGAGAGTGTTCCAGAGTCTGGATGCAGTCACCTGAAAGGATCTGCCACCAGCTCTGAACTTCTTAAATCTGGGAACAACTACCAGTTTAGCATCCGATGAGCGAAGGTGTCTGGAAGGGGTGTACCAGACAAACTTGGACCTGAGGGGGACTGGGCCGCATCCGTGAAGAGCCCTAAACACAATGCAAAGGGCTTTAAATGGAATCCTCTGTCTAAGAGGAAGCCAATGCAGTTTTGCAAGGGCAGATGGACCATGAGATCTCCTAGGCAGCCCCAACGCCAATTTAGCCGCCGCAGATTGAACCCTTTGGAGTCTGTCCAGTAGATACTCAGGGGACCCGAGCAGGAGGGCATTACAATAGTCCAACCTGCTCAGGATGGTACATCTAACCACCTGGACGCGGGCATGAGATGGTAGCAGGGGCAGAACCTTCCTGAGTGAGCGAAGGATGGAGAAACAACAGGCCGATGTTTTCTGAACATGGGTGTCCATACTGAGCCCATGGTTCAGCATGACTCCCAGGTTACGGACAGAGTCTGAAGGCCGGACGCTAGAGCCGGATTCCGGGGGCCAAAAATTGTTCGGAAACGGGCGAGGGATCCTTGTTCCAGCGCTAAAAAGCACTTCAGTTTTCCCGGCATTAAACTGAAGCGAGTTTGCCTTTAACCAGCTGGCTGTATTCCTGAGGCAGTTGTGTAAAACCTCCACAGAGATGGACTCCTCTCCTTCCAAGGAAAGGATCATCTGCGTGTCATCGGCATGATTAATAATTCGAATGCCAAAGCCTTTGATGAGCGAGATTAGTGGCCTAAGGTAAATATTAAAAAGGATAGGGCTGATGGCAGAGCCCTGGGGCACACCATGCAGGACGGGGGAGAAGGGGGATTGAAAAGGAGGCATAGAAACCGCCTGCTGCCTGCCCTGCAAAAAAGAGTGGAACCAACTCAGAGCCGAGTCTCTCACCCCTGTCTCAAACAACCGCCTTAACAAGATCTTATGATTAACCGTGTCAAAGGCGGCAGACATATCAAGCAGAATCAAAAAAGAAGCCTGATTTCTGTCTGCACGCCTCTGAAGTTCATCCATGGCGGTGATGAGGGCTGTTTCGGTCCCATGGGCCGGCCGGAAGCCAAATTGGTCCTCGTCAAGTAGGAGAAGTTGTTCTAAGTGGGTGGAAAGAGTGTTACTAACCACTCGCTCGACTATCTTGGCGGGAAAAGGCAACAGTGAAATGGGTCGGTAGTTTTTTGAACACTCTGGGTCCAGAGAGGGTTTTTTCAACAGGGGAGAGACGAGCGCACGCTTCCAGTGGGCAGGAACGGTGCCGGTTATCAGAGATTGATTGCAGATGAGATGGAGGGAGGGAAAAAGCTCGACAGCAAACTCCTTCCAAATTTTAGGAGGGAGCGGGTCCAGAGGGGAGCCGGAAACAATCTCTCTCGCTATATTAGAAAAATTTTCAAAGGTGAGTGGCTGGAAACTGAGCAAGGGGCTTTCCAGAGTCAAAACCGGGTTGGGTACCTGGTTAGCCAGTGGAGCGGGTCTAGATTCCAGGGAGGAGTCACTGTCAAGGGGGATGTCCAAATCTTGAAGAATCAGATCGATTTTTTCTTTAAAGAATACGGCAAGATTGTCACAAAGATCTTGAGACGGGACAATCTCGTTCTTGCACGCGTCTGGATTGGCAACGCTGTTTAAGATGTTAAAAATACTCCTGGCATTATTGTTGGGATTACAGATCAGAGAGGAGTAATAGTCAGCTTTTGCTCTCACGATGAGGCTTTTATAAGCAAGAATTTTAGTTTTCCATATTTCTTTAAAGGATTCATTGTAATCGCGTCTCCATTTCCGCTCTGCTTGTTTGCAGTCCAGTTTTGCCTGGTTGACACTTAGAAACTTTTTCCCATAGAATCACCAATGTGATCCTATGGGAGGAAATTTACTCAGCAGGTAAGTAGTCTTATCGTTACTTTTTCTTACTCAGGGTTGGATCCTGGATCCAGCCCTGGTGCATCTCCTGTAAACAATTGAAAGAATGCGTTTTAGTCATACAGGCGATTTTTAAGGAATATTTGTAGTTTTTGAAAATCGACACTTAGAAACTTTTCTGGTGAAAACCATACAATGGATTTCTATGGAAGGAAATTCAAGTTACTGATAAGTACTATTAAAATTACTTTTCAGGGTCAGTGCTGGGCTAACAGATGCAGCACTGGGTTCTCTCCTGATAACAGGTGAGTAAATCGGAATTCGTTGTTAGGCTGATTTTAGATGAATATTTTAAAGTTTCAAAACTCCACACTTAAAAGAATTTCCAAGTGAAACCAGTTAATGTTACCCTGTGGAAGAGAAGTGAGTTATCGGCTTTTGGGTAAGTAGTCGACTGGCATGGTTAAGGTTCTGGACATAAACTCAGGGGTCTGCCAGGGTCAGGTAGGTACAGTTGGTACACCCTTAGTGGTACAGGGGCAGCCGGGTGCAGAGGTAGGTAGGCCCAATGTTATCCAATGAGAGGCAGGGGGCCTTCTGTTGCTGGCAAGCAGGCCACGCGGCTGTGGGAGCGGGGCTCCTGGTCACTTGCTCAGGGCAAATGGGGGAGTAGGTTAGGATAAAGGTTGCACTGCCAGGGGCACTCGGGCGGCTGGGTGTATGGTGCTTTTGAGCCGTCGGGCGCTCAATGATATTTAAAGGAGATCTTGGGAGCTGAACAAAGGCTGCAGGCTCGGGGACGGATATTCTTCAGGAGTGACCAACACTTCGAGAGGTAAGTTGGGATCTTGGAGGATAGGTAGGCACCCAGGAGTTGGGCACAGGGGGCCGTGGGGCGCCGGGTGCAGGGGTGTCTTTTGACGTCGGGAAATCTTACCCTCTGCTGGTCGGCTTTGGGGGGTCCCTTGCTGTGAGGCTGCAGGCCTCGTCTGGGTCATCAAGGAGGGTCCTTGGGCACCGGATTCCAGGTCACAATTGCCGGGAGGATGTCCTCAGGGTCTTTGTCCACTCAGGCACAGGCCGGGCTCGGCAGGTGCAGAGTGTGCTGGATTCACGGTTCCTGGCTGGCACCAGGGGTATTGCTGTTTGAGCAGAACCACTGCTCCTGGGAGTCCCAGTCTTTAAGAGGCTCAAGCCAGGCAGGTCCACCTGGGTTTTCAAGGTTGCTGTCCGCAGGAGACACCGGGATTTAGCAGGAGCAGGTTCAAGGATCATCAGGCCTGTAGGGCTAGGGCCAATTCAGTTGGTGTCATCCTTTTGTTAGCAGCTGCATGGCAGGTCTCCTTCTTCTTGATCTTCTTCTTTCTTGTTTTCAAATCGGGATCTGAGGAAGGAAGGTTCAGGGTGCCCCTAAATACTACATTTAGGGGTGTTACAGGTAGGGCAAGGGCAGTGACCAATAGGTGCCAGGCCTGGGGTGAGTTCACCCCCTATCCTGCTGCTCTCCTGTGGGAGGGGGACAGGGGCCTAGTTCTGATTGGGTAAGGCACCCCATCCTCAAGATGGCGGGAGCCCGGAGTTGTGCTTCACCTTGCCTCCCCCACCTGAGGGGTGGAGTTGGCAGAGGCTGCCACACCCCCTTCCATTCCTTTGTTTTTCCCACCTATCTTCCAGCCAGAGTGGGGGGTCAGAACCGGTGGGGGCCAGTTGCTGAGTACAGCACGGGCTCTGGAGAAGCTCACAAAGGTGGCAGGCCTTTGAAGTGCCCTCTGCCCATCCTGGGTGAGGAGACCTCGTCTCAGGATGTGCATTGTTGCAGGCCCAGGAGAGCAGATGGCTCTCTACCCAGGGGTCCAGGACATGTCTGCTGTGTGACAGCCTAGGCAGCCTTTCAGTCAGGACACTGGTAGTTGGTTAGGTTTCAGGGGGCATCTCTAAGATGCCCTCTGTAGTGCTTTTTACATTAAATCCCACATCAAATCCCGCATCACTGCACTTAAAGCGCCCAGGAATGGCCCTGGGTACTGTATGGGCACATGGCTCATGCACCTGTGCCCCCACCACTGGCATAGTGCACCCAGCTAGAGGGGTGACTGATGTATGCCAGGGCAGTGTGTTTGTGGGCATGTCACACAGGGATGTGTGCCATGTCGACTCTCTGTTTAGTTCTGTACCAAGACACTCAGCCTGCCAAGGCAGTGTATGTGTGTCAGGGTACAGGACCCCTAAAGATGGCACAATAAGTGCTGCAGCCCTTAGGGGTCTTCTCTGGTCACAGTACCCTGGGTACCTAGGGTACCATTTACCAGGGACTTACCTGTGGCCAGAGATGCCGCTTGGGTTTAGGCTTTAGTGCAGTTTTTAGGGAAGGAGCACAGGCCCTGGATACCTGATTGGCAGGGACCCAGGGCACACCAAGGAAAAGTGCATCATGTATCAGGCAAAAAGTGTGTGTGGGGGGGTTACTGCAACAGAAACCCACTTCCCTATATTGATGCTTTACTTTTACTTGGTATGTTTTGTCCTAAAGCCTTAAAATTTCATATCTCTGATTCCTCTTATTTGATTTTTATTGCATTTGTATAATTTTGTTTATTTGAGTTTTCTCAGTTTTTGCAAATTTGATTGGGATTTTTATTGTTGTGCGTTTTAGACTTTTTATTTTACTGTTTTGGTGTTTCTAAATGCTTTACATATTTTTCTACGTCAAAGCTCCTTGCTTTATGACACAGCTACCAGGGGCTGAGCTCTGGTTTAAATAACTGAAACATTTGTCTGGACCTAACAGGTTAGTGGTTTTATTACTTGTACTGGGCTACCATCCCCCCATATTATAATTACCTATGGTACGCATTTCTCCAGGAGACACAGGCTTATCTATTTAGACCTCAACTGCACATGCCCCATCTGTGTTCACGCGTACAAAGTGGAAGGTAACACAATGGCAGGTGGTAGAGCTGAGCATGTATGGTATGGACCACCTGAAATTATATGGTGCATTTGGGATATGTGTTACTTTCCCAAGTGATGTCCTCCATCTTCTTGAAACCCAGTCACTATTTCCGCCTAGGTCTCCTGAGGCAGAATCATGTTTATTTACCAGAGGTTCATGCGCACTAAACGTGGATGCTCCTTTCTTGTCAGCTTGCGGCAGAATACCATGACAATCGTAGCCTTATTAACATTACTCCTAATTACCTATGCGTGCACGGTGTTCTTTACAAAGAGCTCTCGCTGCAGTTTTCCAAGGCGTTACAGCCCAGGCAGCCGTGCCCGCAGTAGTCCTATCACAGCCTGCGTGAGAGTAATTCTGTAATATACAGGGGTCACCTGGCTATGGCGAGAGAAAACAGCTCGTAGTTAGCAGTTACTCACACGTCCATATAAATACACTCAAAAAGCTCCCCTGTCACTTACCAAGCTCTTTCACCGAGTAAAAGTCCCGACCTATTGGCATTGCAGGTGCTTGTTTTATATGGCTACAAATAGCTCCCTCCACTCCATTTCAAACTCAGGAACGAACAAGAATCGGCCCCCTATTAATCAAGCATTTCAATTCATCCTATCGCCAGTAGATGGTAGTATAAGGCAATTACAGCAAAATAGGGGAAGAAAATGTCTGCGTACGAGTACGTTTAGAGAAACCTTAAGGCCAAAATCCAAACTCAATTTTAGTAATCCCAAGAAAGAAGAGTTTAGGCAAATGCCAGGGTTACCAACAACTTTTTTGGCAACTGATTATTTGTTATCAATATTGGAAATGGAGCGTTATTATTCCTATCTCTTAATTGCGTTACAAGCTCATTGCATATTTTTTACGGGGACACTGTAGGATACTTATATTGAGAAAATGGGAAGCCTTCAGCCAGATGGGCTTAACGACAGGTTGGAACTTACGTGTTTTTTATAGAACTTTGAACTATGAGACAGGATTTGTCCTGACAGGGCGGAGGACATAGTGCTTATCTTCATGACGTTGTGTGATTAATTTTGAAAGCAACATGAGTTATGTTATACTATTTGATTTGTCTTTTTGAAATTTTCATTGTTTTACATTGTGATATATAGAGAAACGTTTTCCTTTCAGACACAGGCTAACCCTGTACTTCTATTGAATACTAGTGCCCGTTCCAAGATGGCCGATCACTTTTGCTTCCAGGCCGATATGTATGAGTAAAGTAAAATATACTTTGCCCTATACTTAGGTTCAACCACGCCTAACTAGTATTGCACATTTTGCAGAATTAAGAGTTTCGATTTTCTAATCATTGTCCAGTATATGTTTTACATTTAAAAGCTTCGTGCACGTTTGTAAAAATCATCACCGATGGTAATTCTTAGTTTTAAATTCATGGAGAGACAGTATATGCAATATTAAGTGGGCACTGATAGTTAGTCTTTAATTTACACATAGACGTAATGTTAACATCCACAATATGTAGCGACCACGTGATCGCGTAACCGACCTATCAGAGCAGCTATAAGGGGCGTATGCGCCATGGAATCTAAATGCGGCAGGCATTGGATGACAGAGCAGGAAGCTGTGACGCTACATTTCACTGTGAGTACGGGCGAGTAACGCCATACAAATGCGAGCGGAATTCTGTTTATTAAGGTTGTTTAACCGCGTTATGTATGATTTAGACGCTAGTTGGTTTTAATTTTGTCAATTTTCAACCTTCAGTTTACAATGTTATGAAGTTACGATCATGCATGGGTTCAGCAACACGTTTATTTTATGAGATAGATTTAGGATTTGCAGTACATTTTCCATTGAATACGAGTTATGTTACCTAAACATCTTGAACGTAGCTCTGGGCTCATTATGTATTCTTTATTCTTTCCGTAGAGACCCCCGACGAAGGGTCCATTTGTACCCGAAATGCATTGGGTGAAAGTGTAATGTTGTACCATTGAAACCTGCTAATATTTGAAAAACGACGTAAATAATGAGAAATCATCATTAAAAATACACAAATAAAGATGACATAAAGGACATTGTTTCTAAAGATTTTTCATTGAAATAACATTATGGATTAAGAGGACTATCAACGGTCCATGATAAAGAGTGTGCACACCTTGAACTCGAGGACAGTACTCCTGTCCTTACCTATCACAAAGACACTGTAGGATATACATTACAAATCCAGAGGCTTATTTACAAAGAATTGGTGTCGGGCCCCACCACAAGTTATTGTGCTGCGCTTCCCTACGCCAATTCAAAAGGGCAGGAATGCACCGTATTTACATGATACAATCATTCCTATCCTTTCTCCCTGTGCTGGTGCACAATTTGGAGCCAAGCGCCAACGTAGGCACCCTTGCACCTTGGCGCAAGGGTGTCTGTTTTGTTGGCAGGATTGTGTTGGTGCAGGACCTTCCTGCACAAAAACAATCACAAGAGGCTTTTTCCTCATTCCATGTGTGCGGCAGAATTCAGCAGACATGGAAAGAGGAATAAATAAGGCGAAATGTAAACATTTTTCCTCATTACGCCTGCATTAGGGAGGCGCAATGTTTTGGCGCTGCCCCAGGTTTACAGTATATTGTAAATCTGGAGTAATGTACAAGTCCATGGGTGTTGCATGGAACACCCACAGCAACACCCATGGAACACCCACAGCAACACCCATGGAATGCCTCATTGACACAGAGTAAGGCTAAACAGCGAGGTGTGCTGCTTTGCCTTGCTCTATATCTACAAGGCCATGAAAAGCCACGCAGGGTGGCTTTGCGTGTCCTTGTAGATATGATTAGGCTGTGAACGCCACTGGAACATCACAAAAAGTGATGTTCCGGTGGTGCACAGGGCTTGTAAATAAGCCCTTTAGTATTGCAAGTAATATGTTCTTTTCCCTGTATATTTTTGGACATTTCCTAAATGATCAAAAGACTTAAGTTTATTAATCGCTTGCTTACTCGCAGAGTGGTTGGAACAGGTAAGCCACAGCTAGAATTGGGTGGATGTCAATTTGCTCTCTTCTAGACCTTAGTGAGGTTCTCCAGGTCGCTGTTGGCTGGGCGGGGGCAGCTAGTATCAAGTGGCCTCACTGTATGCTGGGACATACACAAAGGGGAGATATTGTTCCGAAGAGTGACTACGAGGGGTTGCTCCTCCATTTAATTATAACCTCGGGCCATGCCCGACGTCGGTATGCTATCTGTGCTACAATGTATTGTAGAGGCCAGGTAGCACTTTACATCACTTCCACTTTTTATTAACTGAAAACATTCTTCTTTTTGGTATACACAAACAGCCTGATTCATCAAGCCGAAATCGTCTCACAAAGGGCCAGATTCTGAAAATTTGGCCCTTTGCGAGCGCTATTTTTGCATTTCGGATTCATCATCCCAAATGCAAAAATCGGTAATTGCGATTTCGCTATTTTGCAAGGAATTACATTTAAGGAATCTCTATTTGAGATTCCTTAAATGCAATTCATCATCCATTTAAAAATTGCGAATTCGCAATTTCGGCCCGCTATTTACCGCGAGGTCAAACCTCGTGGTAAATAGCGAAAACTTAAAAAAATGCTTTTAAAAGCATTTTTCTAAGTTGCATGTTGCACACACACATGTCCTTTGGACATGTGTGTGCGCAACACCTGTTTCAATTTGCATTTAAGGGGTGCTACAGGGTGTCCTTTGGACACCCCTGGCACCCTTAAAATCGCTATCTTATTTGCAATTAGCTAATTGCTAATCGCAAATAAGGAATACTCTCCATTCATTCCTATGGGCCTTTTGGCCCATAGGAATGAATGGGGAGTTATTTCTTATTTGCGATTAGCAATTTGCTAATCGCAAATAAGGAATGTGTAGGAATCGCAATTCTTTTTGCGATTCCTACATGAATCCCGTTTTGCGAGTCTGTAATAGCGATTCCTTATGAATCGCTATTATAGACTCGCAAAACGGGTCTTTGATGAATCAGGCTGAAAGTCCCTGAGCCTCTTAATATGCGCCAGATTGGGGTGAAGACAATGCTTCCGGCTTCGACCACCTCCATCCTGACTGACATCCTATGTAGATGCACCGAGACACTATCCTGTTCCCCCTCCTGAAGTGTGCGATAGCCCCACAGCTGTAGGTGTGTTGTCTGCTGTGCCCTCTAGGTGGTGATCTGGTTGACCAGCATCAGAGGTGATGTTGAATACTTATTCCTCCTGGTCCCGGCTTACAGCCTATCTGGGGACCTCACTTGTTTAAACGAAAATACATTGCCGGTTGCAGTGACATGGCCCGACTGCACAGTAACTATTGTCCCTTGGAGGCCTGTGACCTTCCACATCTCTTTCTCAAACAGTCTGCAGAACTTCTATTTTTATTTATTTTAAATATATTTTTATTGTTTTAAAAATCAAACAACTCAATAGCATTCGATAGTGAAATACGATTACATTCAGAATCATGTCATGAGATTGAATTATGATGATAAAAAATTTCGCATGTTTGAAAGGCATCTATAACAATGAAGTCCACTTAATTAAGTCGTCAAGCCTGGATCATTGCAATGCAAGACACTTGCCCCCTAACATCAAACATTCCTGTCAGTATGGCATAAAATTATCCATTTTCAAGACATGTTCTTGGGATTTCAAAATGCAATCCCCTTCCCTCCCTCTTACCCCACCCCTCTCCCTATTGGCGTAACAACTATACATATTTATTGAAGACAACAATACACAGCGGTATCAATATTAAAGAAATACAAAGCAACGAATATGAATGCAATTTACTGCCATTTGAGGCAACTCCCACATAAAGAACCAACGCGCCCATCCCACCAGAGAATCCCAGCCCTTCAGGGTGGCTCATCTAGATCAGACGAGCCCGATTCCATATCAGAGTGCATTTCTGGGACTTTCAATAACTGCACTAGTGCCTCCCATGCTCTCGCCATCTCTAGTGCTCTGTCGCTATTAACGCGGGTCGCCATTTGTAACCTTGTGGATCCCTCGCACTCCGCCCATTTGATAAGTTCGGGTCACCATCTCTGTAAACTAGGACCCTTCTTGGCCTTCCAATGAGCCGTAATCTCCCTCTTCCTCAACAAAAGCCCAAAGTCCAGGAATTTGCTTGTTACCTTATTCTTAGAGGTGTGGGGGAACCAATGCAGCAAGCAGAGACCTACAGTGAGTTCTTTATCTCTATCCGGGACCCCGTGTAAAAGCGTTACCACCTCCTCCCAATATGTCCCAAGTTGACAGAAACCCCACATCATGTGTCCAAAATCTGCTCCCAGCGTGTTACAACGGTGGCAGAGTGCCGAATTCACATTGAAATATTTATTGATTTTTGCTGGCGTAAGGTAAGCTCTGTGGAGAATAAATGAATGTACCAATTGGAAGCACGCGTTCCTGGTGCTTTTCCAGGTGCACTCAACAAGTCCTTCCCACTCTTTCACAGGGATTTCCTCACCTATATCCTCTTCCTACCGTAAGTGGAGCGAAACCAGTGGGGTTAACCTCTCATGTGTCATCCCGCGGTACAGGCTAGTAACCGCCTTGATGGTGCCAGCTGCTAGTACCACATATTGACAAGCCATTGAGGTTGGTGGTTCCCTGAGCCAATCCTTCCAATGCGTTTGGATGGCCGTTATGAGCGCCAAATGCAACAAGTAGTCCCCAAGCGCCATCTGTCTTGCAATATCTCAAAGGTAATTACCGCGCCATCTTCATAGAGATCACCCATGGTGGCCAGCCCCACTTCCGTCCAGTCAGTCAGTGCCATCCAATTACAACCATGCGGCAGAGCAGTGCACATCACCAGTGGAATCTCAGGGGCGTACGGCCTCGCTATTTGTGCTCGCCGCTGACTCCTGTTCCAGCAAAGATTAAAAGTCCCCACCTCTCGAATGAGAGAAGAAACAGAGAGTGGCAGTTGCAATATTAATCTGGAGAGTTTGTGCGTCTCTGCCTGATTCCCCTCTACGCCTACTGGGCCCCGGAAGTCTGCGTTAATGTCTGAGTAAGCCACTGTAACTACACCGCTAGGTAATATGTCTCGAAGTCAGGGACTGCCTTACTCTCTCTGATCTCGGTCTCATCAGTGTGTTAAGCGCAACTCTCCGTCTTCCCTGGGCCCAAAGGAAACCAACCACCATTGACTGAAGCTGTTTAAAAACAGAGACCGGAATCCAAATAGGTAGTGTCCTAAAATAGTACAGTAACCTAGGGAGTGCTATCATCTTAAGAAGGGCCACCCGCCCAGCTACCTAGGGCGGAAGTGTGCCCCGGAACTCAATACAGCCTTTAAGCCCTCTAATGGCCCTGCCCACAATACCCTCCAAAGATCAGTTTAGGTATGGTAAATACGAGTGCCAAGATATGTCATGCATTGGCGCTCCCATAGTATCCCCTGCGTAGTCAGTAGACTCTGGGCTGTCCGCGCGGTAAGAAACATACAAGTTTTCGTCCAATTTACCTTAAGGCAGGGAATCATGCTAAGATCCCTAAATAAAGACTTTGCGCCAGCAAGGTTGCCCTCTGTGTCAGCCAAAAACATAAGGAGATCATGATCATAGAGTGCAATATGATGAATTTGTTCATACAATCGCACTCCTGGTCTGCAGAACTTCCATCATGGGTGACAGACTTGCATCATGACCAGGCCCCCCTCTGACATATCAGGATTTGCCACTCATTCAGCCAGGCTGGCCTTGTCTTTGTTGTTTCTCCTCCTGAGTTGCCATATGTCCAGTACGGTGGGCGTCCACTTACACCCTGTGGGGATGCAGTCTCAGGTGGCTCTCCACTAGAGCAAATCCCTTGGTGCACAGTTTTTCGTGCTGTGGGGAGTTTGTCGGTATGCTCATAGGAAATCTGTGGAGGCAACACTCTATTCCATTGCCATTGGAAGAAACATGGCCGACCATGTATGAGCTCCATCTTAGTTTCCGAGACCAGGGGTCACAATTCTGTGAGCCCAGTCAGCACAGCCTTCTCACCCCTCCTAAGAAAAAAGAAGGAACAGCGATTCAACCGACAACTTAATAAAAATACACAAACTAATTCTTGAGGGACATACCTCCCCTCCTCTTCTAACGCCAGCTTTATTTCAGATCAGGAGTCGTCTCTTCCCCTGACCTTAACACTCAGTGGTGATCCTACTTGGGCACAGAAGCTGCTTGCTCTCCGCTGGTCATAGCATGCCTCGCTGATCCACCCTCCAGGTTGCGGAACTTTGGTTGGCACTCATGGCTGGTGCATATAGTGTGAACAACAAGGGCCCCCTGTTACGGAATGATAGTTCCTTGGGACAGGGATAAAGACAGTGTGTATATCTTAGCAACAAATTCACAAGTAAGAGGGAAGGTAGTGCTAACAAGAAAACACTAATACAATTCAATATAAAAAACTTAGTTATATTTAATAGATATTCATATTAAAAATAGCATGTCTTGCATTATCAACAAAACATAACAATCAATAACACACACATAATTGTACATAAATATCACAGAATTTATAAGGTTAATCAAAAAATTAAAAAAGAACAAAAAGTGGCAAACAGAATATTTCCGACGCGCGTTTCGGCATTTCAAAGACGCCTTCTTCAGGACCCACAAGTATGTCTGTAAAAATATATAAGAAACAACATATACACATAATCAATAACATCTAATGACACATTTTAAAATTTTATCTTTTTATCACATTTAAATCAAAACATTTTAAAACCTTATTTGCACAACCAATATCAGGCAAATAACATTGCCTGGCAAGTTCCTTAAAGAGCACAAGTTCCCTCTTTACTACAGTAATGCAAGCAAATATCAGAACACATTATAGTCATGATAAAGCTATATTTGAGCAGTCGTTATCTAAAAAATTCTGAAAAAGCAATGGATCAAAAGCCCTCCCACCGTTAAGTTGGCAAGAATTATGGCGGGGAGTGAGGATGTCAGGGCAGTCAAGATTGATAAATAGAAAGAAGGTTGTACTTATAGTAGGGCATCATCTATTATAGATTTATAGATTAGAGAGCACTTATGTGCTAGGAACACCGATCCTGTTAGCATTATCGTGCTTTGATAGGAAGCCTTTCGATTAATTTTATGTTGGTTCTAAATCCAATGAAAGAAATAGGATGCCCTACTATAAGTAGAAACTCATGGCTGGTGCTGCATCCGGTGGAAGGGCAGTGCTGAGGATTCCAGGTTAAGGCAGCGCAGAGAATCACTTTGGTGAGCAATGTGTCCCTGCTGACACTCTCCCCTCACTCCCTGACTGGCAGTATCCTGGTGCCTCTCCAAGTCAGCCCTGCTTCTCCGTGTTGCTTCTTCGTGACCTGTGGCGATTCTGCCCTGAAAAGTAGTGACCGGAGACCTCTCCCGTTCAGTTCAGTTGCTCCCCTGTGACACACAACTGCTGAGTCAAGGTGTCCTGGGGCCTCCCCCAGACAACCCCACTGCTCCGCTTTTCTCCTTTTGACCTGCTGCGGTCGGGTCTGAACGATTGGAGCATGCCAGGGCTTGAGATCCTTCCGTGACACTCACTGCCAGTTGCATTTTTGTATTCCCTGCTGCCTTTGTCATGGCCTTGATCCTGTGCTCTTGCCATGGGTGTGGACTGCTGGGGCTTCTATTTGAGCCACTCAGGTATTGTCTGGTTTGTGCCATTGTTGTGACTGCAACTTGTACTTTCTGGGCTTCTATTTGAGCCACTCACTTACTGTCTGGTTTGTGCCATTGTTGTGACTGCAACTGGTACTTTCTGCACATGGTGGCCATCTTTCTTGTAACCCTTCAATCTCTCCCAAACATTCAAACAAAAAAAAATACCCACTGAAATACTCAAGACTTTATAGGTTTATTCCACAGGAAACAGGGTTTAGCTTGGAGTTGTTAAAGATGCCCCCTGCACCGTGGCCCTAAAGTAAGGTTTTTTTCCCATCTGATTTCATCCTACATTTCGGACTACTTATCAGTAACATCTCCCTCTACTGCCCTCACAAGAAAAACTTTCCTCACAAGATGGTCCCTGACCAGCTCGACTAAACAGACAAAGGACTTGCTTTCCAACCTAGGCATCGAACCAAAAGCAAGACTATGGGAATCTGACCGTTCGTATTACAATAAAGGTAGGTCCATACTAAATGCTTCTAGGGAGCGCCCATCTTGCAATGGTGTTCTCCTCATTGCTTATCTTAATCCCTGATTCTCCTACCAACTTGCTCAATCTCCCTACTGTATTTATATCACAATGAAGCCCAATGCTAACACTCCTACTATTTATATGAATAGACCCCACATAGGTGGAATCTAATTAAAGTTTACCTCTAATCATGTGTCTATATTAAGTTTGATTGAGCTACAACCCTTTGTGACACAAACAGGTTAGACCTGTTCATAACAATCCTCTGTAAATTCCGTCCTTAAAAAGGTAAAACTATACTAATCTCACACCACCTGCCTCCTATTCCAACATGGCTAAAATAATACCTGCCCGTACAGTAACCTGCTGCCATAGATGGGCCATAATGCATTTATGATTGTTTACCCACTTAACCTATCAAAAAACGCTGCTAAAAACATAATTTACTCAAGCTGCATCCCAAAACGCTTATTTCTGATGCAAACATTTGTGCTTCGAAAGGTATGGTGGTTAACGACCTAATCTACTTCACTAAGAGAAGAGTTAAATGGAGAAGAGTCCTAACCTCCTTACTCCAATCCAAACCTTTAAGGAAAACTCCTCACAGTTTCCAAATAACTATAATGCCCTTATTAGAGTTACAGGCCAATCTCGCAATATCCAAATACAACAACGGGACCATCCTTAATCAAGCAGCTGAATGTAATTTTGAGCAGTTTGATAAAATCTTTGAGGTTCAAAAATTCTTTAGACAGTTCTGTTTCATCTACTTCATCACATCGAAGTCTCTCCTCTGCGTTAAAACCCCATTATGCATCCCCTAATTCCTCCCCCTAGCCTCCACCTCAATAGACCCTTCACTCATCCACCTCGCGCCCCAACCCTCGGGCTTGTTCTACCCTTATGGTTAACAGACCCATCGCTGATTCCAAGTGGACTCCTCTTCCTACCTCTCTGCCTACAACCGCTCCATCCTCTAAAGAAGCTCATGCACTGACTTACCCTAGACCACCCGCCGCCCTTTAAACACACCGTCCATTGATGATAAGCTGGCAGACCTACAGCAGCATCTTCAATCAATGAATGAGAGCCTTCAGAACCTGTACACTTCTCTATGATGTTGGAGAAACTCTGGAACCTAAATACCACCCCCAAGTCTAACCAACCATGTCATATCGCAATGGCTAAACACAACCAAAATAGATCTTTTTCCATAGTAAAGTCAGAGAGCCTACCTCAGATATCACAGCCACAACCCAACTACCTATCCAGGCCTCATAGGACTACTGACCATTTAAAAGCGACTGACATTCACCCCCTTCTACTATCTTACAACTCCTCCTGTAATCAATAATTCACCACCTGCATCCTTCAGGATCCTAATTATTCCCTACAAACTGCTTAGAGAACCCAGCATTAATCTCAGAACTATGAACAAAGATAATTTACCAACTGACTCCACTTCTCACCTTGAAACAGTAGTAACTAAATCTCACATCACATTGATCCTCTTAACTGCAGGTCAGTGGTTAAACATGCTGCCGATATTGCCAACCTCATACCTACACATAAACTGGACCTATTGATCCCAAATAAAACTTGGCTCAATGATGCCTCCTCACCAATTCTAGACATCTTAGTTCCCCCTGATAATGACATCATCAGACTGGATATACAGGTTAAAGTTGGAGGCGGCATAGCATGCTTTGTTCACTCCACTCTTACACACAGGCACACACAAACTGCTCCGATGTCCACATGTGAAGACCTGAGCATCGAAATCTGTAACAATTACAAAATAGTCTACACATTCCACACGATCTATTCCCCCACTAGGTGATAATCTTCTTCTTGTCAAACAATTAATGAAGTCCATTTCCTCTAACTCTGAGCATCACCATTACCATATCTTCCTTGGGGATTTCAATTTACACTGGAACGATGTAAATGATCCCCGATTGTGCACTTTCAAGGCTTTCCTCACAGACCAAAACTTCACGCAATCCTGCGATGGACCTACCTGAGGAAATAGAAATTTTTAGGTAGTCAGTGTGACCCCCACTCGCACCCTATCCATGCACCCGTGCCCCATGTATGTCATGTAATTCCCTTCCCGTGCCTGCTATGATAATGACTCTGCATTTCCGTTTAATGTTAGCATGTCAGTTAGTGAGCCCTCCATGTATAAAGTACTGATTCCGCATTAAGGCCTACGTTTCCAATGCATTTACATGGTGCACTCTTAAATATCGCCAAGCACACGTTTTCCACGTTTTTCTGGCTCAGTCGAGCCAGGCCCTTAATTGAGGCTCCTAGCCTCTTCTGTCTCTGAAAGCTGCAGTTTAGGTATGCATCCCTGACCTCTACCTTACTTCCTGCCCAGCCGAGCGGTGCCCGGCTCGGCCTGGCCTGCCTGCCAAGACGGTACTTTGCCTACAGTTATCTGCTCAGCCTCCGCAAAAACACATTCCAGTCTAGTGAAATAGGTAAACATATTCCCGGCTACAGAGCAAAGGGCCCGGCCTTCCTGTCTCTTTGCAAGTGATTTACTGAACCTGTTACCATGGTAGGCCCATGGCCCCGTACATTGCATGAAGAACCATATGCACGCACTAGCATTCAGTGTTGAACGGCCTCTGCCCGAGAGACCTTTTACTTCAGACAACACATCCTCCAAACACAAGATATCAGATATGCTATAGGTGCAGGTCGTTCTGACATCCCAGACACCAGACTCCTCTACTAGTGCTAAAGGCAAACCCCCAGCTCTCCCCAGTTACACGTCAGTTACACGTCATGACTAAAAGTTGCGCGCGCATGTCAAGTAAAGGTTTCTGCTGACCCTGCAAACTTTCTCTAAGCATCCACCCACTTGTGACACTTCTCTGACTCATCAAGAGCACGCCTATGTGTACGCCTCTTTACACGCCTTCTTTTATGCCAATGTGCTCCTATCTCTCTCTTTTCACTTGTTACGCCTACTGTATTCATTTCAATTATACAGTTTTACTATATATAATGTGTGATGTCAATAAAAAGTTGAATATCCCTTCCTGAACCTTAGTGGTGATGGAACCCGATGTCCAGTGACTCGAGCCACTTAATTAAAGCCCGTATGACTCAGATACCACGGACTCTGCCTCTTATTTTATTGAGCTATTCTTATTGTCATTTAATGTATAGAAAAATAGTCCCGGTAATTTTATTTACCACATAATCTGGTGCCCGAACAGGTACCCCTCCCCTTCCCCACGCGCCGGCGATGTAACGCAGGCCCCTGACCCCTTCTACAGCCGTGACGGACTCCTGTGCACACCTGCGGGTTTTCCTGCTAACTCCCTCAGGCCCACGGAGGAGACGGAGACTGCGACCAGGCATCCAGACGAGGCGGTGAGGAATGCGGAGAGTCCCGACCAGAGCCCAAGCCGAGAGAGCAAGGTCCGAGGTATCCGGAGGCCCACCTGTTCCGAAGCGCATGCGTAGAAGCCGTAGCAGTCCAGTCCAGTCCAGTATCGAGTTTCCGAGGCCTTCAGTTCCTGCTTCCCGGTGAGTACCGTTGTTGGGAACGCATATAGATGGGTTCATTAATTTGTGCCCGGTCAAGACGGGTCTGGGTACACAGACCCGGTCCAGACGTGTTCACTTGGGTGAATACGGTATGACGTGTCTCTTTATGGGGCCGGTATGTCTGTACTGTTTTAGCAGTGCATCCAGTAATTCAGTATTCTAGTGTTGTATTTCGAGATTTTCAGAATTGTGTTATTCTATGTATTAGGTAATCACTGATCGCAATGTGTTTAATGTCGTGGTATAAATGACTGTTGGCAATTGTTTTCGTGTTTAATGTGTTATTGTTCAGGTAAGTTCAAACATGCCGTTGTTTTCGAAATTACGTCAGATAGGAACCAGGAAAGGGATACTCGAAGAAGCAGTTCCCGTCCCGCCTAGGGACACTCCCGGTCATTTTATGTACCATAAACATGGCTTAGATGCCATACTGTACTTAGACTTATGGGTTGACTACACCAAGGATCTGGAAGAGAAATATAGATGGCCTGTCTCAGGGACATGGGATGCTGATTGCATCATGAGAGTAGAAGAAGCACTTTGGAAAAAGAAAGCCAGACAATCCCAGAAAGATGCCATAGAATTGTGGCGTAAAGAAGCGCATAGAAGAACAGAGAAAGAAATTAGAAAAGCAGAAAAAAATAGAGAATCATCAGAAAAAGCCCAAGAAAAAGAACTACTAGAAGAAGGTGAACGAGTTAGAGCAGAACAATTAGACCGACAAAGAAATGCCCTTATTAAAGGCATGTACCCCCTTCTCGCCGAGGGCCTACCCAAAGTGACCCCGGAAGTACCCTGTAACTTGCCGCCACCATTGGTCCCGACTAAACTTCGTCATAAACAGACCGCAGCGGAAATATTTCTTTCTTCTTACTTAGATGACACTGTCCCAGAGTATGTAAATACAAATCCTCCTCCAAATATTCATCCTCACAACCCTGTTAACACGATTCCCCACACTGTTCCTCCTGTTACCAACCCCCCTCCGAATCCTTTTCACACAGCACCTGTAGTTCAGGATCAACCTACGTTACCAGTACCTACATTACCAGCTACACTACCAGCGACAGCACAGCCAGTAATAGTCGACGATCACACTTTAGGAGCAGCAGGAGGAGGTTCCTCCACCCCGCCTCAAGTAAAACGAGCATCACTACGAGATCTAGCATTACAGCGCACGCCAAAAGTAGCTACATTCGCAGCCCTTAAACAGTACCGTACTGATTGCATATATGATCCAGTACCAGGCGAAGAACAAATGCTTGTATATTCAATACGTGTACGACGTGTTACAAACTATTTGACTATTCTGCCAGACATGAGGGGACATTTAGACAAAATATACCATTTCATTAGAACGGGGGAGGGACCATAAAGTATTCACATGGCCATGGCACACAGGAAAGTGGAGATCCAAAATATGATCTTGCAGTTTCTGATAAATTGTTTGATAAGGGAACAAGACCAGCCAGGGAAAAGTAAAGAAGAGATGAAAGTCCTGACAAAATGGAGTGATAACATAGCTGATGGTAAACATAGTAAACAGGGTTGTATAGAATCCATGTACAGAAAGATTCGTAAAGAAATTCTAGACATACACGAAAGGGAAAGAGCAGAGAGAGAAGCCGAGAAAGCGGAGGATGAAGTCTCAGAAGACGATGATATAGAAATCGAGAACCCAGATAGAATAGCGTACGTAGGTAGGGCGAGACCCTTTGACAAACCCATACGCCCAGAATGTAAGAAAAGTTTTTTTTCTCCCATACCAGAACAATGCTCTCTTGAACATCTATTCCAAGCCACTGATAAAGTACTGAAACAACGAATAGGTTATAGTGAACTTAGTACCATGCATGAACAGGAACTAGCCCGGTCAGCAGTACAATGGGCTGGCAATACTAGCGTATATAAAGATGACATAGTAGCGCAAACATTTTTGAGTCTTCCTCCGGAAGAACAGCGATTAGTTGGTATGTACATGATTCAACATCTCATTACATTGTACGAAAGTCAGCATTCTGATCCAGGTCCCCTATATAATATATTGGAAGAGTTACTCCTAGGTAGATGGAGAGGTTTGGGTACCGAACTAATTCATAAAATTTTGGAACAACGACATTGATATATAACTTTCCTAACTCCCCACTTCATTCCTGTCCCTAATCGAAATCGAAAGACTTTTTACATGGACAAACTGAATCCCTTACGAGAAGTTCATCCCGTTCGGACAACAGGTGGTGAGCTTGAACGAGTATTTGTTTACACCCCCTTAACGAAAATAGAACTATTGGAAATGAAAAAATTAGTGCCCTGTCACGATAAAGATCCAGCAGGGTTCCACCGTGAATTAAAAGATATGCTCCGCATGGGGGAGTATACGTATCCCGATAATATTAAAATGTTAAAGGTACTGTTGCCAGCCGGCATTTACGAAAAACTTAAAGAAAAAGAGTGGGAGGTGGGAGAGAAAAAGATTGACTGGGCAGAATTAGAAAACGAAGATAATACACGAGTCCCTGGTACTGGTCTTGGGGAAAAAGCCAGAGCATTGCCCGAGTTGTTAATACAGGTTTTGCCAAGATTACTAGCTACTAAAAAGGAGGACTGGGATGCAATCTCAGCCTGCAAACAGAAACAAGACGAAGACACTAGTGATTTTTATTCCAGATTCGAGAAATGTTTCATTATTAATAGCGGCCTGAAAACAAGTAGTGAATCATACCCACATCTTTTTGTGACCAAATTAGTAGAGAATTCCTTACCACAAGTTAAAAATAGAGTACTGAAAGTTGAGAGTACATGGCAAGCAAATAGCCCTTCCCAAATGTTACAAATGTTACAGTGCCATCAAAACCGAATTAGAGAAGAGCACGAACACGAACAGAGATGTATAAAAGACACGAAAATGAAAGTACTAGTTGCTCAGTCTGTCCCAGCTGATGGTCAGAAGAGGGGTACGGCACCGCCCGGTCATTCTGCAGCTCCTGTTAAAGGGAACTGCAATTACTGTAAACAGCCAGGTCACTATATAAACGAATGTGCCGTTCTGAGACACAATATCGCTACCGGCAAGACGAAAGAAAGACCGCGTCCACCTAGACAAGAACATGTTCCACAAAATATTCCACAGAACACGCAACCTCCACAGAATGCACAACAGACAGTAGCTGTACCCCAACCCCAACCCATTGCTGCCACACAACATGTCATGCAACAAATGTACCTGTATGCACAGTCAGATTACCCCGATTATCAACAGTATTCATGAAACAGCCTAGAGAGGGAGGTTGGCTTGCCCCTTATCGAGGTTCCTGTAGATCAAGAGGGTCCCTATGTACATAGTCAGGTATTAGGGAAAGACAGAAAATTTTTGATTGACACAGGGGCGAGCAGAACTACCATTAGTCATGACGAGGTTCCAGGGGCACCCCTCTCAGGCTCACGAAATATTTCCCTGGGATTTTCAGGAAAACCTATTGTTAACGAAGTGTCAAAGCCAGTTTCCCTAGAAGTTGGTCCATTGTCCCGTACTACAGACTTGTTACTTACGAAATCATGTCCAGAAAACTTGCTTGGTATAAAAACGTTGAAAGAACTAGGAGCAGTAATTTGTTGTTCTCCGGAAGGAGTGAGATTGTTTTTACGTGATTTTAAAGGACATTATGTGTTGAGAGATTTTGATCCACGATTGCAGAATGTACCACAGCATTTATGGGCACAAGGTCCGACTGATGTAGGTTGTATGCACATTACACCATATCGAGTTACTCTCAAACAAGGAGTTGTACTGCCCCGAATCCGACAATACAAGTTACCGCCTGAGGCTGTAGCAGCCTTACTGAAAATTATTGATGACCTGATTGCACAAGGAGTGGTTGTAGAAACTGACTCCAATGTATGTAATTCTCCTATCATCCCGATTCTCAAACGAACTGACCCGAATGCACCACCGGTCTACAGACTGGTGATCGACCTTCGAGAATTAAACAAATGCATAATACCCCAGTACCCAGTGGTCCCAGACATTTCTTCCTTATTGACTGCCATTGATTCCGAAGCTGCGTTCTTCACTGTAATTGATCTCAAGAACGCCTTCTTTAGTGTCCCCATCCATCCGGAAAGCCAGTATCTTTTCGGATTCTGTTTAAATGGCCGAAGCTTCAAATTTGCACGTGCTCCTCAAGGGTTCACAGAAAGCCCTAGTATTTATAGTCAAGCTCTGAAACGACAACTAGACAGTATTCACATGCCTACTGACACTGCCCTACTCCAGTATGTTGACGATCTATTGATTACAGCACGGACAGAACGTGACTGCGAACGTGCATCACTGACAGTCTTATATTTCTTGGCCGAAAAGGGGCACAAAGTGTCCCCTTCGAAGCTGCAATTCTGTGCCCAGCAAGTGGTTTACCTTGGGCACTTGCTGTCCAAGTGGGGTAGACAGCTGACACCAGACCGCATCCAGTTAATTACACATCTTCCACAGCCCAAGACACAAAAGGAAGTACGGGCCTTCATTGGCCTCACTTCTTACTGCAGACAATGGATTCCTCAGTATGAATATCTAGCCAAACCACTCATACAGTTGACAACACAGGAGGCAGCAACTTCGACTGTCCTCCCTTGGACTCAGGAACATACACTTGCTTTTGACGAATTGAAGAAAACCCTATGTCAAGCACCTGTTTTAGCGACACCATGTTACAGCAAACCTTTTACACTTTTTGTCACTGAACGCGATGGCACAGCATTATCTGTTCTCACACAAGATCAAGCAGGAAAACACAAGCCGTGTGCTTATTTTTCTAGTACATTGGATCCAGTAGCCCAGGCTCTGCCTGCGTGCCTAAAATCAGTTGCAGCAACAGCTCTAGCAATCAGACAAAGCGACTCAATAGTGTTAGGACATCCCTTGACAGTACAAGTTCCACATTCCGTGGAAGTGCTCTTAAACAGGACACAGACACAACACCTGACTATAGCACGATTGACAGGATATGAACTGACATTATTCCAGCCACACATAGAGATCAGACGTTGCAACATTTTAAACCCTGCCACATTGTTACCCTCGAGCACAATTGACCCTACACCACATGACTGTGTGGAAGTCATTAACACTATGACGAAACCGAGACAAGACTTGACAGACATCGCATTGCCCGACCCAGACCTGACACTTTATGTGGATGGTTCATGTATGAGAACAAACACTGGAGAGTTAGTGGCCGCATATGCAATGACCACTGAAAATGAAGTCATAGAAACACATCGTATTGACACATTGTCTGCCCAAGCAGCAGAGCTCATCGCTCTGACCCAAGCCTGCATACGAGCCAAGAACCTGAAAGTAAACATATACACAGATTCACAGTACGCATTCGGAGTCGTTCACGACTTCGGTGTTCTCTGGCAAGAGAGAGGTTTTTTGACTTCTCACGGAGCCAAGATACAGCATGGCCCCCTCATTCAAGCTCTGTTAGATGCAATACACTTGCCTAAAGCCATTGCCATCATGAAGTGCATGTGACTGGTCAGACCACTACCGTATCTCTTTTCTCATCATGGAAAGGAGATGATCAGACCGGGACAACAGGAATGAATAGGAATGAATGTCAATTACCGAATCGGAAAATACCGATTCGGTAAAAGGGGGAAACATTGAAGGGTGGCAGGGTGTCACTTTGACACCCTGTTGCACCCCTCAATTGTGTATGGGTGCACATGTTGCAGACATACATGCCCTAAGGGCATGTATGTCTGCAACATGGCACTGTTGGAAAAGCAAAAAAATATGTTTTTTCAAAGGTTTTCATTATTTAGCACCAACTTCTAGTTGGTGGTAAATAACGAATCCTTAACTGAGGAATGCACTAACTTGAGTGCTCCCTACATCCTGGATTCAGTAATTTACCAAATCGGTATGTTAAGAATTCAGTATTTTACTGAATCCTTAAATTACTGATTCGGTAAAATACCGAATCCTACAAAAATGACACCTACATCTAAAAAGCCCAATACCGGTCGGTAACGGCCCAAATGCGGTAATTTCGGCCGCTACCGACCGGTATTGGGTGACCTAGATGCGGCTCAACAGGCATATTGCCTTGAATTCCACAATCACCAGATCCTTGTTTTCCCTGACTCTATGTTGGTAGTCCAACATCAATGAGCCTCCTTCAGGGGAATGAAGAGGAAACTCAGGGAAGTGGGAGTGAAATAATCCTTGCTGTTTCTGGCTAAACTTAAGGTCCAATCAGAGCAGAATACCCTCTTCTTCACTGAGTCAAAAGTGGCTTGGGAATGGGTGGAGCGGCATAGCACCTCGTCTCAGGTAGGTGTGTCCTGCAGATGGGAAATACAGCAAACCAGTCGCTGACATAGATGTCCCAGAGTGTGACCATGTGTTACAAAGGAAGGGCAACCTTGTGAGTTTGGGTAACAGAAACAACAGAAGTCACTGGTCAAAAGGCAGGGTCATTCATAATACAGAGTATTCTTAGGGACTGGTTACGACTTTGGCGGTCTTGGGGCCACCGTTGCGTTTGCTTCACTGTCCACCGACTAGGTGGTCCAACAGCCCGAACAGTCAAACTGAAAGATTGCCACCCCACAATGATTTCTCTTCCCTACTCGATGGCAGTCACACGCAACAACGGCTAAAGGAGTGAGTTCAGCCCCAGTTCCTGCCATCAAAATTACGATGCGCCTTCCCATCAAGCTGACTGTCGCTGGATGACCTCCACACTCGACCTGGCGGAAACACAAGATTTAAGGAAAAAACCTACCTTGTCTCCTATTTCCACTCCTCTTTCCATCACAGTGCCCCTCATTCAGCTCCCCCCTTTGCTGCAGATATTTGTCCATGGTGTAAATCCACACTGGTGTCGCCAAATTCGCGGTATGTTCCTTGTCCATAGGTCCAATGTTGCAATGGCTGTGGACCCCTGCTGGAAAAGGTTCGTTTTGCATAGTTGTAATATATATGTATGTATTTACAGACTTGTTTCGTGAAAATACACAAATATGTATTTGCAATGTGGCAAAAAACTTAGCATGAAGGTCCCCTTCCATCGGAAGCCTGTTGCTGTGAGACTGCCAGCGCAAGTGTAACATCACAATACAGCGGTCAGATGACCGCTGGATCAGCGGTCTACTTGGGCCATCATGGCCTGATTACGACTTTGGTAGTCTCACCCGCGGACCGCCGGTGCAATAACTTCGAATGCACCATGTACTATGTCACACCCTTTAGACCCAGTTGTCCATTTCTTATGTGGAACCAGAGTTGCCCTCCTTTGTTCAATCACTATATGTGAAGGGTAATGGTTGAAGGCACATTAGATGGCTGTGCAGTGCCCTTCAACCCTACACATACAGATCTTTACAGCACTAGCCAACAAATGGGAAGCTGGAATAAGGTAATGGGCCAGAGCTTTCGCATACCCACACACCGCCTCACAGAATGGGAAAAATTCATTCAACTCTATCTTACAGAGGCCACCTATTTTCGATTGCGATCAATAAATATTTCCCCAGCGCTAATCCCTATTGCCCACACTGCTCTGCCCAATCTGCAGATTTCCAACACATGCTATGGCCATGCCCTTCTCTGACAACCTACTGGCCCGAAGTACTGTGTCTATTGCTACCCATTACTGAAATAGTTGTTTCTATTAATTGGAAAACGTGTGCTTTATCCATGTATTAAACACCCAAAAAATGATCCTGCTCTGTTCCTCATCAAACCAGCTGTCACTATTAAATGGAAGGATGCAGCTCGACCCATGCACAATGCAATGCTCCAAGTAGCCATCAAATGGGTTGCGGCAGCGAGCAAGGCCCTACATAGGGAAGAGGTCAAAGGACTGTGTAGGCGCCTGATTACCAGCGATGCCATGCTGATGAGCTTGAAGGAGCCAACCAAAGATGTTACACTACCCTTGTAGATCCCATTATTCCTTTTCTGCGACACCTTGGGTCGGTCTGTTTTGAGATAGCAATTGCATAATGATAATGCCCTCCAGTCCAGACCGCACCAACCCCAGTCCCCTTCCATTTGGTGGTGATCTTCAGCATCCTCAGGAAATGCTCACCATGGGAACATTGCCACTACTGCTCACTTGTGACCATGGTTTATCTTTTTGTATGCCTCTTTGTGTACTGTTTTGCAGGTAATTGTACACGTTTGCACTGGTTAGCTTATGCCACTTTCTAATTTGTCAAACTGTGTGCCGGTAATAATTAATAACACAACCTGATGGCCATTTTTCTTTGTCAAGCAAACATTTGTGCAAACTATAATCCATTTGGCAGATGTTGCAGAGTTACTCATGTTACTCTGCTGCCATGGGGCCCTCTCTTAACCCAGGTGATAACAGCATGTTGCTCTTCCCATTATATAACAACTTGGTATGAATCAATACTGGGCCCAATTTTTTAAAAGGGCGCCTGCCAGAACCCTGCATGCTTTCGGTCATTGCTAGACTCCCTGGTTAAGGTGGTGTGGTGCCTCATACTTAATAAACAGATTACAAGACTGGGCCGAAGACAATAGTATAATATCAGAACTACAATTTGGCTTCCGTCAGGGCCTAGGCACAGTCGAGCAGGGTCTAAACCTAAACATCCTTCTAGGGAAGTATACCTTGGCTAAACAGGGCAGGGTATACCTAGCGTTTGTAGATCTTACGGCAGCCTTTGACTGTGTCATACATGATAGGTTATGGAAGATCTTGGAGGACTTGGGTGTGGAAATCTCACTCATACATTATTTAAGGCAACTATATAGTGACGCAAAGGCAAGGGTGTGCTACGGGATTAGTGGACAGACATGTTTAAAATACAGAGAGGGGTAAGACAAGGCTGTGTCTTGGCTCCCTTTCTATTTACACTTTATATTAATGAACTAGGTCAAGTTCTTGCGAATCAGTGTCAGGACCTGCCACAATTTGACAAACGTCCCATTCCTCCCCTACTGTATGCAGATGACGCTGTATTAATGTCACGTACGCAACTGGGGCTCCAAAGATTAGTGACAGGTTTTGTATGTTCAGGTACAATTTGGGTCTCAGAGTGAATACCTCAAAAACTTTTATCATGAAATGCGGGGGTGGTAGGACAAAATTTAGAGATATTTCCATTAAAAACAGCAAAGTCGAATTGTCTAAAAGATTTTCCTATTTAGATATTCTTTTACATTGGAAGGGGACATAGTCCCAGGCGGTCCAAGCTAGGAAATTAATGTTTATGAAACCTACTGCAGTGTTAGCTGATTTTTTTTGAAAACTGGGTAGACGACCTCCTGTAGAGTTATTACATATTATCAAGGAAAATGTATCTCCACTGCTATGTATGGCGCAGGCGTCTGGGGCTATGTAGATTCACAGCCCCTTCAGCTAGTTGAGAATGCCTTTTTTACATTTCTGTTGGCAGTCCCAAGCAGAATATCTTCTTATATATGCCATTCTGAGCTAGGAATGCCGCATATATCTGACCGTATAAAAACAGAACCCATTTTCCTGTGACATAGGATTTGGACCACAACAAAAACCACTTTTAACCAGGATATTTTAACTGATACTCTTAAGCTAGAGCAGGTCTCTACTATAACATGGTTAAAATAGGTTAAAAACTTTATAAATGACCTTGGGCATCCCGAATATTACGAGGACCCTAGCACCATGATTACTCTATCTAGAAAAGATCTTAAAGGAAGCTGTTTGGTGCTTCTGGACACAATTAGACTGTCTGCAGAAATAGTGAAACCAATGATTTTGGCGAATCAAATTATACTAACCACCTATAGTATCCAGTCGTAGCTCAAAAACATTCACAGTGGATATGGCAGATTCCTACTGACCTTATTTAGATTAGGGATCTTTCACAGATTAATAAGCTTCCCTATTACAATTGATTGGTCCAGAGACATGAGCAGGTGCCCATGTGATGAAGACTCCCAACAATCAACTTTACACGTCCTTTTATTTTGTACATTTTATCATGTCCAAAGAAAAAGATGGATTTTACCAATCCTAAAGTTACTCGGCTTCAGATAATGTCGCCCCACATTTATAGCTTTGCAATCTCTAGAGAATTAACATTTTATAAGGTCACTATCTGTATTTTTACGAAATGTTGTTAAATGCAGGAAAACAATTTTAATATGAACTTTTGATAATATGTAAGTGTTCGTTTATGTACAATAGGTAGCCACATGAGGGTGTTTTAATTTACATTTCTGATTGTATTTTGACATGTTCTTAAAGATGTACAAATTGTAATGATGTGTGATATTTTATGATCATCTTGAAAGTAATCGATTAGCTCTTTATTGAATTGAATTGAATACTCATGTTAACTGAATATTGAAGATGTCATTTTACCACCACCCTCTGCTGATCTGCCAGAAGGTAAAATTGAATTCAGAGCGCTGGTAAAACCGGAAGCACCTGGTAAAGGGCTCCTGCTAAATCTTCTTTTAGTGACATTTATCGCGCTGCGATCTTTTATTCTGTTTAAGACCGATTATATGCTTTAACTGCACTTTATTCACTCGCGCTTATTCGTCACCTTTTTAAAATCCTTCCCCGGTCCACCACTGCTTTGCAGATTGTTGTGGAGGGAAGATTAAAAACTCGACCGCGCCCCGGAAGTGACTACTACTTCCGGCCTCCCAGTGGCACACAGGTCAGCAGTCTAGTTATTCTGCCCAGCCAAAGCTACAAATAGAATCACTTTCCTAAGTGTAGGGTCGAGGGCCCTGGGCCCTCATGCTAATAAGGAGCGAGACACTGACACACTGCTTGCATGGTGCAACTGGCCCAGAGCACGTGCGCTCGGCCTCTTTTATTGGTACTGTGTCACATGACCAGTGACATCAGTGGTGGGTGGGTGTTTAGTGTGGATACAGGCTTCAGCACTAGAATGCTGACTTATGCTGGGCATTACATCCCTCCCCAAATTGGTTAAAAATTAAACCAAACGTGAAAAGTCCAAAAACCTGTGGGGGAAAGAAAACACAGAAAATAACATTGGACTTGCGCTTTCAAAACGAGTCTCTTTGGCTGCTTGCAAGCCGCAGGCAGTATAGTTCTTGACTTTTGGATTAACAGTTCTTGGTGGCACGATTCGCAGTTGTTTGGCGGGTTCATTCTTTCTCTGTCGGCTGTGCATAGCCCTGCCTTTTGCTTTGCTCTCTTGGTGACGACTAGTTAAAGAGAAATGGATGACATGGTTGTTGTTTGTCTTCCGGCTTCTTTTCTCCATGCTGGTTGCGTGATGTTTCCAGGCAGGCTTCAGTGTGTTTCTTGGCAGGTGAATAGAGTAGGTGCGAACATCCCTCTCACTAGGATGCCCCTCTCGCCGGTTTTCTTCTGCCACAAGATGTCCGGGAGGACCTCTTTGCCAGGTTTCCACTGGACTGGTGTTTTTGGTCGCGTTGCTCTACCATAGCCTTCGGGCCGTGAGCAGGGCGCTCCACGAGCCTCACCGTCGTGTCCTAGTTCCACCTGAAGGTTGAGTTGTCGACTCTTTTCATTGCTCTCGAGGCTTTCATCTTCTTGGGTCCTGCAGACGTGCGTCTATAGATCTGTCTCCCGTGCGGGACTTGCTGCCACCAGTGTCCCTTGAGGCTCTGATACTGGTTTGCCACGGGCTGGTGTGAGGTAGGTCAGGTCCTCCACTTCCGGAGTCCTGAGTAGTCTCGCCATCCAATCTTCCGCTCAAACCCCAGAGGTAGATGTCGCCAACAGTCTAGCTTGCTCTCTCCTGCGATCGCCATGTGGATGGATGGCTCCTAGGTGGTTCTCTCTGTTCTGCGCTGCCGGTGCGCTTGCCAGGCTTGTCTTCCATCGCACTCAGGTGTTCCAGTGCCTGTCACCGTTGCTTCTTTCCGCAGGGCGGCTTCTTCTTGCAGTGGCAGCGTGCCATTCCGACTTCTGCTTTCTTCTTTTCTTAGTGGCGGTGGCCACTCTGTTCTTTCTTCCTTCTTCTTAACCTGACAGTCGTGCCACTCTGATTACTTCTTCCTTATTCTCTTCTTCTCTTCTTCTCGCGACGTACCCTGGTCCCCTCTTCTTCATCTTCTCTGGCCATGCTTCCCTATGCAGCGCGCGCACTCCACACAGGTCTGCCTGGTCCTGTCCTAGTCCTAGGACACTGTCTTCTTGTCACTTAACTCCCAGGGTTGGCGTCGCGACCTTCACCTCTTCTTTCAGTCGCATCTATCATTTGTGAAGTTGAAGTTCTTTGGTCCATGTTCGCGAACCGCGCCTTGGCTGAACTTTAGGTGAAGTTTGTTGATCCATGTTCCTGGACCGCGCCTTGGCTGAACTTCTTGGACCTTTGTGCTGGTCCCTTCTGCCGAGGTCTGGCAGGTAGGCTTTGTGGTGCTGAGCTTCTTGGACCTAGTGCTGGTCCCTTCTGTCGATGTCCGGCAGGTAGGATTCGCTGTGCTGAGCTTCTTGGACCTCGTGTTGGTCCCTTCTGCCGATGTCCAGCAGGTAGGATTCAGCTTCTTGGACTTCGTGCTGGTCCCTTCTGCCGATGTCCAGCAGGTAGGCTTCGTGGTGCTTGGTGACCATGCTGAGTGGTCATGTTGCTGTTGTGTGGATTCTTCAATGCTACGGGTTGACTGCGCAACCATTTTCATCTCTGTTTGATTGCTTTGGTGCGCAACTGGGTGCGCTCTTCGTATCTTCTTTGTGACTTGCTGCTTTGGGCTAGTGCTGTCCGCACTGCTGCGCATTTGCGTCATGCGCTTTCGCACTTCCTGGTGCTGGGTTCCAGAATCATTGTCAGTTCGTGTGGTGGTGTTCTTACTTTCGCCATTCTGCTGCAGCGATGGCCTGTGGCCACCAGGTATCGCTGTCTTCTCTTCTGGCGCGGCGTCGGTGCTTCTGAAGTGTTGCTTCTGGAGGGTTGCGTCACCACCCCATTGGCCTTTTTCTGGTCTTGCTGCTTCTGCGTGGTCGGTTGCGATTCTTTGGAACTTCTCTTGGCACACTTGTGGCGTGTTTGTGGGTGTCTTCAGAGGAGTTCTTGCACTCCTGTTTCTGTGGTGCACTCTCGCGCCGTCGGGTTTTTCTTCTCAGGCTGTGTGATGAGCTTGGTCCGTTCTTTCTTCTCGTGCTGTGCTGCTGCTGTATTTTCCTTCTCCTAAGCAGCTTGGATCTGATTCCCTTTGTGACTCAATGTCCTTTGCCTTGTTGCAGTATCTGCGCATCACTTTTGAGGACTATGCGCTCTTGGCTGGGCTGTGGGCTTTCCTTACTTGTCGTAGGCTTGTTTCACCTTGTGGCCTTTGGGTTTGCTGCCAGTGTATTTTCGTGTGTCTTGCGTGGAGTTGCTGCTCTCCTGACGCGCTTCTGGGGCTTCTGGCGCGTTCCTGGGATTCTGTTGCGTTCTTGCGCTTCTGACGCGCTCCTGCGCCGTCGTCTTTTGAGTCTGTGGTCAGCGTTGCTGTGCATTTACCTTCCTGCACGCCAGACGCTTCCCTGCGCCTCTTCACGCAGTGTCATGTGTGCAGGTCTTGCTGCTACTCCAGTTGCCTTGTGCTGTTGCGCAGCTACTTGGTGTGGGGTTCTTGAGTGTCCTTCACTTGTCCAGTGGTGCTCTTTGGCGCTTTCCTGCGCGCTCCTCCAGTGTCCTGGGTGCAATCCTTGCAGCCTCCTCGTGCTTCTCTTTTCTTTGTGCACTGTAGTGCTTGTGTGGAGGTGCCTTGGTTTTCTTGCTGTAGGGCACAGCAGCCTGGGATTGTCTCTGCTTGATTGCTCCTGAACTTGTTCCCAGTGTCTCAGTTCCGTGGCAGCTTCCTTTACTTTTAGGGATGCAGTTGCGCGAGATGGCCACTAGATGGCAGTGGATCTCGTGGGCAGGCACCAGCAGTCTTTTCCTTCGTTGTGTTCGGTGCTGGATTTCAGTGGCAGTTAGGAGAATGGGGCCCCGAGACTACAGTGAGTGTTTTTACTGCCTTTCTTTATTTTTTTTTTCCTTGTTACAGGTCCGGGTGCTGCTCGTGTGTACTGAATGCAGGGGCAAGCATTGTTCATTGTCAATGCGGGTAGGCTCCGCTTGTAGCACTTACACATGGGGCTGTGCCCTATTGGCAGTTCCGATTTCTGCTGGCCCTTTTCTTTTAATTCCGGTGGATGCGGCTGTGTTCCGCCTTCATTGTCTTAGTCGCTGTGCTTTATCGCCCACCGGCATTCCGCCTTCTCAGTTCTTTGAGGGCTGCTGGCTCCGTCTGCACTTCTCTTTGCTCTCCCCGGTCAGGCGGGAGGGCAGCCGGCGATTCGCTTTGTAGGCTTCCTACCTTTCGCCGCAGGCCTTCACAGTCCTCTCTGTCCCCCCTCTCAACCGCGGCAGCTTCGGTCGCATGCTGCGTGGGGTTGGGGTCACAGCTGCAGCCTGATCATTGCCACCAGTGCGTGGTGACTTCCCGCTGGCGTCGCAGCGTTCCCATTTTCGCCGGCGGGCAATGCTGAAACCTTAGTTGATTGCGGGTGGGCTCCGCTTCAATTGTTCGGCGCCTGGCAGCTCCCCTCACGCTGCGGGCGCTTTAAGTTAAAGTTTTTCACCCCGCCGCCACACATCACACACGCGGCGGGGGATTCTGCATGCAGGCCGCGGGTGGGCTCCGCGAGCCTTGCTTTATTAACGGGGCAATGGCAGCCGATGAGGCGTCGCTACAGATAAGCCGCGGGTGGGCTCCGCGAGCATTGTCTTAGTTATCTGGGCAGTTGCGGTGTCGCTGCAGGCAGGCCGCGGGTGGGCTCCGCTGGCGCTGCTTTAATTAAATATCTTTCACCCTCGCCGCGGCCGCCTCTCGTCACACGCGGCGCGGCGGGGGACAGCCGACGTTGCAGGCAAACCGCGGGTGGGCTCCGCGAGCCTTGCTTCCTTAATTGGACATATCAGGCGAGTCAGCGATCATAGTCTATGGCGGGTGGGCTCCGCTTTTGGGTGCTTTACAGTTTGTGGCTCACCTTCGGCCGACGGGCCTGTTCTCATGCGGGTGGGCACCGCGATGGCTTCTTCATCTTTCTCGGGGCACCGCCTCGGCAGGGCGGGCTACGGCAGGCTGCAGAGGTGCGGGGTGAGCTCCCGGTCACCTTCTCTTTTCCTTTCAGGCCCGGGACTCGACACACGCCCCGTGGGCCTCTCGGCGGCTGGCACGCTTCAAAGGGGGTGTGCTGTCGATGCAGGCAGCTCTCCTCTTCCCTTTTCCATGATGATTTCCTTTAGCTGCGGCACGCGTGGCTAGCATCCCACCCTCGTCGCCATTGTAGGGTCGAGGGCCCTGGGCCCTCATGCTAATAAGGAGCGAGACACTGACACACTGCTTGCATGGTGCAACTGGCCCAGAGCACGTGCGCTCGGCCTCTTTTATTGGTACTGTGTCACATGACCAGTGACATCAGTGGTGGGTGGGTGTTTAGTGTGGATACAGGCTTCAGCACTAGAATGCTGACTTATGCTGGGCATTACATCAAGCACCTCGGACCTGCCAGAAGGTAAATTTTAATTCAGAGCGCTGGTAAAACCGTTAGCACCTGGTTAAGGGCTCCTGCTAAATCTTCTTTTAGTGACATTTATCGCGCTGCGATCTTTTATTCTGTTTAAGACCGATCATATGCTTTAACTGCACTTTATTCACTCGCGCTTATTTCTCACCTTTTTAAAACCCTTCCCCGGTCCACCACTGCGTTGCAGATTGTTGTGGAGGGAAGATTTAAAACTCGACCGCGCCCCGGAAGTGACTACTACTTCCGGCCTCCCAGTGGCACGTAGGTCAGCAGTCTAGTTATTCTGCCCAGCCAAGCTATAAAAGAATGATGCTTTTCCGTTCAAGCAGCAGGCGTGCCAGTGAAAGGCAAGCCCGTTTGCGCCCGTCCACGCCTGGACCGGGCCAAGGGCCACCCCCCCCTGATTCTCCAACCCAAACCACAGGCCAAATAAACAAAATAGTATACTCTCCTGATTATCTAAAAACCATACGCCTATCTTGCAACTATCCTTCTAACTGCCCCAGCTTCAAACTTGGAAATTCGACTCATTACCCCACACTACGCTGCCCCGAATGTTTTTTTTCCTTAAATAACCCTCATTTATTCCCTCTATCCTCCATGACCACTCCTGAACATACCAACCTTCACCTGGCTTTAATCAACGCTCGGTCACTTCCAAAATACAAATATGAAATCCTAAACCTCATTGAAAGTCACAACTTAGACAGTTTATTGATTACTGAAACTTGGGGTGACCCTACTACCGGACCAGATTTTTACACAGCCACACCAAAAGGATACTCTGTACGCAGATTTGACAGACCCCAAAAAAAGGTGGAGGCCTAGCAATCATTTACCGGGAAAACTATCTAATTAAAACAGAACTAGTCCCCATCAATACATGTGAAGCTTGTTATTTTTCCATCACAGCTCCCCAATTCTTGCCATTCAAAGACGTTCACCTCTACCGCCCTCAGGTTCCCGCCCAGAATTCCTGTCCTCACTAGGTAGCCTCTTAGAATCAGTGGCAGGTGAAAACAACCTCACCATCCTAGGAGATTTCAAGTTCCATCTAGAGGCAGACAACGAACAGGACACTATAGCTCTCCTAGCTGAATTAGAGGCGGTAGGCCTCACACAAAGAGTCACCTCCCCCACCAACTCTGCTGGACACACCTTAGATGGACTCTTTTCCAATCTCCAATGTTTAGTCCTAGGGAATATTTTACCACTACCATGGTCCGACCATTATGTAGTACTCTTTGACTTTAAACAAAACAACAATCCCTCCCCTTACATTAAACCCCTTCTCCCCAGGCAGTTCAAATCCTGGGGTAACATTGACCCCCTCGAATTTTAATCCACCTTACACACATCTCAGCCTAATTTTTCCCCTAGCGTCCCCGACGGAGCAGCTAATTTATTTACTCAGTGGATAAATAACGCGGTCAATAAAACAGTACCCATTAAATCCAGATCTAGTAATAGAAGGACTGCCTCTGCCCCTTGGTTCACAGAGACCCTTAGATGCGCAAAACAAAAATGCCGACAACTAGAACGTCGCTGGCGCCTTTACTATGATCCTTCCCATAAAGCTATTTATAAACAATCCCTGGAAGATTACGAACGTCTTCTGATTGCAACCAAAAGCAACTTCTTCTGCAACTAAAATGAATCCGCCAAAAACTCTACTAACCAGCTTTTCCAAGTGGTATCAAGACTCTCTGGACAAGGATCAATATCGCCAATCACTGCCACCCAATCACTCTGTGGCTCACTAGCGGCATACTTCCAACAGAAAGTCTGCACCATCTACAACAACTTTGCCCCCAGTAACTCTATAGCTTGCACAAATGACTCTAACATCTTCACAACCTTCCCGATCTCTACAGACCACACTACCATCCACACACCTCTCTCCTCAGACTCCACTACTACCCACACCTCTCCTACCTTTGATGAATTCAGCCAAGTCTCCTCTGACTTCATCACCCAACTCATCTCTTCTATGAAATCCGTCTCCCCGGAAGATCCATGCCCCCCTGGCACACTGAAAATTAACCCGGATATTATAGGATACAATCTAGCCATTATTCTAAACTCTATGTTCAAAACTGGCATATACCCGTCCATCTGGAAAAAGACGGTCATTAAACCTCTCATCAAATAAGCCAATCTCGACCGTTCAGACACAGCCAGTTACAGACCCATTGCCTCCCTGCCTCTACCTGCAAAAATTGCAGAGAAAGTTATGAACAGCCAATTGGCCCATTTCATCGAGCAACACCAGCTATTAGATGACACTCAGTTTGGCTTCAGAAAGGGACACGGCACGGAAACTGCCCTCATCAAGGCCTCCGATGAAATCAACAAAATCTTGGATTCGGGAGGATTGGTAGTACTTGTCCTGCTGGATCTCTCAGAAGCATTTGACACGGTCGACCACGCTACTCTGATCAACCGTGTCACTGCTCTGGGCATCGGTCACAGGGCCAAGGACTTACTCGCATCATTCCTGGCTGACCGATCACAATCAGTCAAACTTGGCACTTTCACTTCCCCATCATTCACTTTTCTTTGTGGGGTACCCCAGGGATCCTCGCTAAGCCCGACACTATTTAACATCTACGTGTCTGACTTGGCGAGGGTCATCAAAACCTATAACCTGGGTGTTACCTCCTACGCTGACGACACCCAATTGTCTTAGCAATACAGAACAATGGCGCTAGGGTTGTTGCCAACTTTCAGACGGGAATGATTGCCATTAGCTCCTGGATGACGAACAACTCCCTTAGACTGAATTCCAGCAAGACCGAGGTGATGATCTTTGGCAACCTTACACCGGCATGGTCCCCCCAATGGTGGCCAGCAGACTTAGGGACTCCCCCTGTCCCAGTCTCAAAGGTCAGAAACCTCTGGGTCATCTTCGACACCAAACTTACATTTATGCATCATGCCAATTCTGTAGTTTCCTCGGCCTTCCACACTATAAAAATCATAAAAAAACTTCTCCCATACCTACTTTCATTAGCCACAAAAACCCTGATTAGTACTCTCATTATGTCCAAGGTGGATTACTGCAACAGCTTATTTGTTAATGCACAAGGAAGAGTTCTCAACAAATTTCAGTTCCCAAATTCAGTCCCATCTCCAAAGTAATACAACAACTCCACTGGCTACCAATCAGAAATAGAACCAACTTTAAGGCACTCAGCATTGCTTATAAGGCCATTCTCTCCCCCGGACCTGACTTCCTTAAACAATCACTTAGGGCCCGATGTAGGTAGGGCTTTACCGATCGGTATTGGCCGAAAATACCGATTTTTGGCCCTTACCGATCGGTAAACAGCCATCGAGATGTAGGGAACCAAAAACAGAACGAATCGGATAGAAAACCGATTCGGAATGAGTACCGAATGGGAAAGAATCCGATACGTACATACCGAAAATCGGATATGTAACGAATCGGAAAAACACCGAATCGGTTACAAAGACCGAATCGGTCCTTGTACCGATTCGTTAGTGACACCGAATCGGAAAATCACCGAATCGGTCCAAGAACCGAATCGTAAGTGACACCGATTCGGAAAATCACCGATTCGGTCCTTGTACCGATTCGTTAGTGACACCGATTCGGAAAATCACCGATTCGGTCCAAGAACCGAATCGTAAGTGACACCGAATCGGAAAATCACCGATTCGGTCCATGTACCGAATCGGAAAAAATACCGATTCGGACATGATCCGAATCGGAAAACATGCCGATTCGTATGAATCTCCGATCGGGAAATTCCCCGATTCCGACAGTTGGGGAGATGTAGGGAGGCACAGAAACTCCGAAATCGGCTCAAAATCGGTAGAATTCACTCGGTATTTACCATGGATTGCAATCAGGTGGTAACCAACTCCAACCCATATAAACAGTCCCAAAATGCATTGCAACTTGCAGGATGGCAGCTTTCTATGTCATTGCGAGGCGGCTACGGCTACAGCAGGAAGAACAGAGGGAATGGCTACGAAATGAACAGGTCTACAGACAGAGGATAACCCTGTTCATGCTCACTGAGGCTGAGATCCTACAGAGATACAGGCTGGACTCTGACACCATACTTGAGCTCATCAGGGACCTTAAGCCATACTTGGACCACCACACCCCAAGGGCACACGCCATCCCTGCGCACGTCCAGGTGCTATGCAGCCTACACCTGGTAGCGTCTGGTAGCTATCAAAGTGGAGCAGCAGCAGCAGGAGGGGTGAGCCAGAGCAGCCTGTCAAGGTTCTTCCACATATTCCTTGACACCATGATAGACAGGATGGAGCAATACATCTCATTCCCTGCAACCCACGCAGAACTGCTACAAACCAAAGCAGACTTCTACCAGATGGCGCAGTTTCCCCAAATCATCGGTTGCATAGATGGCACGCATATTCCGATTTGCCCACCAGCGGACACCGAATACATATACCGCAATCGGAAATCGACACACACCATCAACGTGCAGGTGATCTGCAATGCCAAGTGCACCATCACAGACCTGGTAGCAAAATTTCCAGGGAGTACCCATGACTCCTATATATTCCAACAGAGCGGCATATATGCACGGCTGATGGCTGGCGATTTTGGAGAAGGATACCTCCTAGGTGAGCCACATCATCAGACCCCCATAACACATAGTAGGTAGGTGTAATACATGTATGCATGTGTCTAATGTGACCCCTTTCTCTTCCAGGCGACAGTGCATATGCCCTCCGCTCATTCATACTCACCCCCTACCTCAACCCCTCCACACCCAGCCAAAGGAGGTATAACCGGGCCCACATACGCACCAGGAATGTTGTTGAACGGACCTTTGGCATCTGGAAAAGTAGATTCAGATGCCTGCACAAGAGTGGAGGTGCAAGGCAGTATACCCCCATTACCTGCTGCAAGATCATAGCTGTATGTGCAATGTTACACAACCTTGCGGTCAAGAAGGGCACTGAGGTGGAGTTGTCTGACTACGAGGACTATGACGACGACGAAGCTGTGCCACTGACACAGCCAGCTGGGGTGTGTACGCCATGTGATGGCAGATACAGACGTGAGGAGATCACTGAGAACTATTTCTGACTGAGTACAGATGCAAAGACAGCTAAATGTTGGTTGGAAAATTAAATTTTTAATAGTGATGCACCACAGTTACATCACTGAAGTGCATCAAAAAATGGAGTCTGTAAAAACAAATAAAGTCCAGGGTTCTGGTTTGCTCATCCCCCCTTGCCAGCCTATTTTTTGGCCCGCTTTCCAGACCCACTGGGGTGTCCCTCGGCCCCCTCCGAATGGCCTGCAGCATCAGCGGATCGCCTGGTGCTCCTCCTTGGCTCTGATGCAGCGCTGGCCGGGCTGCTGCGGCTGCTGCTGTCTCCAGCATCACCCAGGTCCAGGGCAGGATTGGAGGCGGCGTTTGATATTAACATGGCCTCCATGGCCGTGGTGATCCTGGCCATCCCCCTGGTCAGCTCAGCCGTATGCTGACTGAGCACCGACTCCTGATTTGAGCTTCGATGGCACAGCTGTGCGGTCGCCGCTGCAAGGCGGGCCATGGCCCGGTTGAGCACCCGGGCATCCCTCCTGCGCGCAACCTCATGCTCCTCCTGCCTGGCAGAGGAGTGGGTGATGGCAGTGGTCAGCCTGCCCAACCCTGCTGCCACCTCCTTGTTGCTGTCCACAACAGCCTGGAAACCCTTCACCAACTCCCCCATCTGCATGTTGTGCTGCAGGAGCTGGCGTTGGCAGGCCATGGTGGATCTGGCCTGTTGGCGCTGGATTTTGACCATCTGGCCCTCCAGGCCCAGGAACACACTGCCCTCCCGTGCTGGTGCAGCAGTGGTGGTGGTGGTGGTGGTGGCACGGCGTCTGGCACTGCTGCCTCCGGCCTGCTGAGTGGGCAGGGGTGCCACTGGTGGGGGTGTGGTGCTGGCCGGTCCCGGAGCCCCTGCTCCCAGGACAGGTAGGACGGGTGGCAAGGCCACGGTTGTGGCAGGTGCTGTTGTCGGCGGAATGGTCTGCCTTGTAGGGGAGTTTTCAGGTGAAAATTGCAAGGGGGGTGTGCTGGCCAGTACTGGGGAGTGCACTGCTTGGTAATCAATCACCAGGACTCCCTCCATTCCAAGCCCTGGGGTGTCTCCTTCCTCATCCTCATCCTCCTCCTCCTGGCCAGGCTGGCTGGTGCTCGGCCCTGCCACTGCAGTATTTGATGTTGAAGCTCCCTCTGCTGCCACAGTGGTGCCGCCTGATGGTGCCCCTAGGTACAAAGAAGCATTTGTAAACTGAGTGCCGATGTATTACAGTCAGTACAATTATGGCATTCCACATGTCCTTGCATCTCCTTACACCGTGTCACACTGTTTCCTGTCTTGTGATTCTGCACTGACATATTTGGCTAACTTCTGCTGACTACATGTACCATGATGCTTGTCTCTTGTATGTTGGTGACAGTACAGTGCTGGTGTTTGCCTATGCATTGTGTCTAATGGGGAGGTGTCTGGTAGGGTGTGTCATGATGCGCATGCTTCTTACCTGTAGCTGTGGCCATCGCAGTGCTGTCCAGGGTCCCGATCCCTACGATGCTCTCCCTCTCGATGGTGCTGGAGACAATTTCCTCCAGCTCGGTGAGGGGTGGCGCCGGGTTCTTGCCTCCTCCGGTGAGTCCAGCCTGCCTTTGGAGGTCGGCCAGCTTCCTCTTCGTGAGGCTGCGGAGGTCGTAAAACCTTTTCTTAAGTTCCTCAATGGACCTGGGGGTGACTCCAGCAGCATTGACCTTCTGGGCGATGTCGGCCCACAATCTCCTCTTGGTGCTGTCTGGCACGTTGAGGGACAGCTTGCCAAAGAGCTGGCGGTGCACCCTCACCACCTCCTCAACCAGCACCTGAAGTTCTGTGGTGGTGAATTTGGGCTTCCTCTTTTGGGAGGACTTCTGGCTTCCTGCCTGATCTGCCATGTTCTCCTGCTCCTGCTCAGTCTGCAACCTCCTTCTCCCACTGCTGCTAACTGTGTGTTGGGCCCAGGCAGGCTTTCCAGAAACTTCTAGATACTTCTTAATTGGCTGCACCTGCCAGGGTTGCCACTCCCTGTTTGGGTGGGGGAGGGGGAGCCACCTCATTGGCTGAATCGCCTATTGCCGATTCGGCTATTACCGAATCGGTAAAATCCGAATCGGTAAAATCCGATTCGGTATTTTCCGATTCGGTAAAAGCCGAATCGGTTCATGCAATGCATTCCTATGGGCTTTTTCGCCATGGGTCTATGATTGCCGATTCGGTTTTTACCGAATCGGCTTTTACCGAATCGGTATTCGCCGATTCGGAAATATCCGATTCGGTGGTAGCCGATTCGGTGTTTTCCGAATCGTTGTTGGCCGATTCGGTAATTTCCGATTCGGACCGAGCTGAATCGGAACGTACCGAATCTCATTACCGATGCCGACCGATTCGGTTTTCATTCGGTATTTTTTTCCTACATCTCGTTTTCCGATTTCAGAATACCGATTCGGCCCGCCTCGGTATTTTGAAATCGGAAAATCCCGTTTACCTACATCGGGCCCTTAGTCCCTACAATCCTCCCAGACAATTATGATCCTCCACTGCCAATCTCCTGATCGTCCCACGCACGAAGAAAGTCTCTTGGGGCGACAGATCTTTTCTCTGTGCTACGTCCAAACTCTGGAACAAGCTCCCCCTTCAAATTAAAACTAGCCCTACATTACTCACCTTCAGGAAGCAGATAAAGACATGCTTTTCAATCAGTAACTCTTGAACTTTCTCTCTTACCTATCTTGTCTAGTCCTTACCGCCGAGACACCTTTGGGTCGATGTGCGCTCTATAAATTGCATAAACATAAACATCTGTAAATTGTGTACACAGTTTGTAAATATTCCAATAAAGATGGTGTAAAAAAATTAATAGCCTCTTTAATGTTGTTGATTTTAGAGATAGAGTTTGTAATTTTTGAACCTAGGGGTCTATTATAATGGGGGGAGGATCGCCCATATGGCGGTGGTGATCCGCCCGCCATTATTCACCACCTGCCTCCCATTTCCCCTCCACCCTATTATGATGGCAGGGGGACCCCGGCGGACGGAAAGACCGCCAGGGAAAGGCATGCGGAGTCTGCGTGTGGGGATCCGTTGCGGGCCCCCAGGATGTTGGGGGTGCACATGGGGGTACCTATGGTACCCCCCTGCATTTGCATGTGCAATGTGGCAGGCACCACGTGGTGCCTGCCACGTTGTTCATGCAAATGCACAAATGCTTTTTTAACATTGCGGCGGGTGCTGCTGAAAGCACCGCCCGCAGCAATGTTAAAAATGCGGGATGCTCTCGCCAGTGTGGTGGGCGCATCCTAATTGGATTTGCTGGACCGCCGCACGCAGCGGGCGGTCCCATTTGCCGAAAGTCCACCGCCATCGTAATAGACCCCCAAGTATTCATTTTATCTGCCTCCTCTCTTGAGCCCGAGATTATTCGACTCCTCCTGGACAAATCTCGTGTCAACAAGGTTTCAGATTAAGGCACTGCTGAAAATCAAAGTACAACTATGGTACAAATCATTTAAAATGTCCGGGAACATGCTGTCTCTAAGGATGACATGACTGAGGTATTTATTTCTGCATCTGACATAGGTATATATTTCTCAATACATAAACTGCAACATTGCCAATGTTCCTACGGAACCCCCTTTACTTATATTTCAAATGAATTGGTGGCAATTGTTTGACTTAGCTAATAGAGAAGAAAACCACTATTGGTATTAGGACACAGATAAATGCATGGTTTTCTGAGGAACTTTGAAACAGTGAGGGAAAATACTTGAGCTTGAGCGTAAGTTGTGGAAATCCAGTGCTGTAAAAGAGAAAACAAAGTGTAGACTGCAACATTAGATTTATAAAAAATAAGCAAAATCCACTGCAAAGGCCATTTTTTATAAAACCGGAAATTAAACTGCACATTTCTCAGAAGAATTATTTAGGACTTAATATAATTAACTTAAATAGTGGAAGTGATAACACTAGAGCACATCTCACAAGCAATTTGTGATTCAGTGGGAGATTTCTTCGATACAAATAACATTAATCCGAGGAAGAAAATTGAAAATAAGAATTAAATGCCAAAAAGAGAACTGGCGGAGAAGTGCCTTAGTCAGGTAGGAGTTTCCTTACAGTTAATCTAGACTCACCAAGAAACATTATAAAGATGGTTACTATTCTGTTTACAATAGGCCAAAAATGTAATGTTTGACAGCTGCTTTGTAAAGAATAATATCAGCTTATTAGCGCTAATGACATCTATTTTATACTCTCCTTCAAAGAGGGCTTAGCCAGATGATCTAACATGAGCTGTAGTCTTTGAAGAATGTGGGCATGGACCTTAGAGTCCTGCAGACCAATTTCATCCTCACCCCTTCAAAAATAATCAAATAGGTTGTCATCTTACAGCTTGGGGAAAATCATATTTTGGAGTCTGTGTTCTTGGATTATCAGTATGGTTTCAGGCCTTCCAGAGGAGGTATGGAGACCACTAGCCTGGAAATTCAAGAACAACTTATAGATCATTGTGATGGAGGACAGGCAGCGGCCTTGATCCTCTTGGACTGAGTGTGAAATTGAATACCATGGTCTCCTTGAAACATGGTCTGTAAGTCTGTGTGGTAGGCGGAAAGATTGGTTGGGGTTCTTTTAAGGAAACTGTTATCAGCAGATCTGTAGGTTAATTTTTCTCAAACGAATACACTTTGAGATATAGTGTCCTTCATGGCTCAGCCCTATCACAGTTCCTATTTATGGTTTCTCTAATAGGGATAACCGACCCCTATGAAATGCCATGTCAGCTTTATGTTAGCGACACCCAAATCATGTTAGATCTTCATGAAGATTCCCCAGAAAGATTTAGGGTCATAGCCTGCCTGGTATTGATAAAACATTGGATGTCATGAAATTATATATACCTTAATGCAGTCAAGAGAAAGATTTCAGAACTACGCTTCCCATTCCTTTCAACGCCTATGTTTGTTTGGCCTTCAGTACTATATTTGCATTACCTCAGTTGATGATACTCTGGGAGTGATTTTTATTTATATTTGGCATTTATATCTCACACTTTGTCAATCAAGAGACCTGTCCATTTAATAATTTTCACAATCTTTTAAAAATCTGTCCCCTGCTGGGAGTCAAACAGAATTAATGTTGCCCAAACTACTGTTTTATCAAGGCCTTATTGCTATCCAGCTTCTTACCTTAATATTCTGCTATTATAGATGAAGAAATCGAAAAGTGTATATTGTAGGGACATAAACGTTTCTGGCTTGAAGAAATTTGACCATACCACCAAGTTGTGGAGATAACTAAGCTGCTTTACAATAGCTTCCAATATCAAATTAACAGTGCTGTGTACTGGGTGACAAATATTACAGGGTTTGACCTTAAAGTAGCTAGCCAGATAAATTCCATTTGCCAAACCACAAAGAATTCGTTTAATGTTCTCCGAACTCTTAGTACCTAAGTGGTAATATGCCAAAATGGGTGAAAAGTGCCTAAATATCCACTGATTGATAATCCATTGTCACGGTTTTGTTGCAACACGTTTTGGCTTTAAGCTACAACCTACTTTGAAACATACTTCTTTAACCCACATCAGGTATGCTAATCCTGTACTTTGTTTAACACTGAGTACTGCTTGCATCTCAAACTTGAGTGATTTGTAAACAGTGCGCCATATAACTTTCACCATGCACAACCACATTTCCCTTCAGGACTTATGCTATTTCCATGCTGTTCACACAGTAACTCTGTACTATATAAGACTATGGTGCTATCAGTGATGTCATCAATTAAGTCATTTGAGATGTCATCAGTGACGTAATCAATGATATCATTTTACATTTATGAGTAAGGCAATATGTGATGCAATAAGCAGTGGGCAAAAGTTATAGTTAGCTCAGTAAACTAGAACTGGTGAAATTCAGAGGAATTTTGTTTTTTAAACATTAGTTTTTGTCTCATTTCAACACCTAACTATAATGTCAATTTAGCCTTTGTATCTTGTAGTGAATTTCTGTTTTTGTTTTAACGTAAGCTTAGATTTTCTTTACATTACCTGTATTTCCTCAAAACATTTTTGACACTTTCTTTCACTAAGAAGATCGGTTAGTTAGACATGTGAGATGTGTTTAAACGTCTTGTTTTAAAAAGATGTAGAAATTGTATCAAGAACTAAAGAATCAATGCCTCATTAATAAAGGTAACTTACACTTTTAACTTTACTACTTTTCAGTATTCATAAACTCTGTGTCTAAGTTACTACTAAAAACAACCAATAGTATATCCAGATCTACACATGGCCACCAATAGTAGTGAAATATTCCCCCAAAGAATGGTGGTAGGGACCTAAAATAAAACCCCACAGGAAATACTGTTAATTAAATTACATTAATTCAAGTAGCTAAAATATAAATAAATACTAATTACAGTAACCTAATATATATAAATAGTGCATGTGAGTTATTTAATTATATAATATTTTCATGACCTATTTAAAAAAGTATTGTAACAAACATTTGATTTAAAAATAATTAAAAACATTTTAAATATTTCTATACATCACTTGTAATAATTAATAATACACATTATGTTTTTTCTTTAGATAGGAATGTATTCTTTAATATAAACTTCAGCAAAATAAAGGTAATTTAATTTGATATATTTCCGTTAATTGCAGTTTTAATTCATAACTCATTTATTAGTGCTGTAGCATTTGTCAGTCTAAGTTTAAAGTAAATATATAAAATGACTTTACATTAATATTTCGCATAAAAATATTTGTGACAATTTATTTTTGAGGTAAATAAACTTCTTTTTCCCCTATACTTTACCATGAGGAGATCTCCACCCAGACTGCTGTTTGTTTGTTGCAATTAACACCATCGGTGCGGCGCATTTTCCCGCTGTTCGCTGAAGATTAGAAAATCCCGCGGTTCACGACGAGCTCAGCTCGTCATGAGCGTACGAGAGGTGTACTTCATGACGAGCTGAGCTCGTCATCAGCGTCGAAGGGGTTAAACTTATTCACTTGTGCTGCTGGATGTAGGCTATACATTTGCACTTTAAAAGATTAACAATATCAACCTGCTGAGGAAAAGATTGAAATCATTTGCATAAAACGCATGTGAATCGACTAATGCCTCTTACTGTTAAAGATTACTTACGAACTGTTAATTGTGTGCTCCAATATCGCATTATAGACTTTTCCAATAGCAGAAATCTCAGGCTAGATGCTATCTTACACCCAAAGGTAACAGTGTGTTTTGATATTGTAGAAGAACCTCTCTTTGTACTTGTGTCATCTGATCATTCAGAGTTTCCATTTCAAGCTCTACATAATACATTGATTGTAATAGGGATATGCACCAAATGTTAAACCCCTGCTACCATTTATAATAGTTTTCCTACATCCATTATTTTGTATGGGACAGATTTGCAGTAACAGTGGTTAGACAGGTGTAGAGCTGGACATATTGCTATATTATTTGTAGTAACTTACCAAAAAGGAGAAAACCTAGTTAAAAATGTAAACTTACTCAAAAATATAAGTTATCTTTGTGAATCAGCTCCTCACAATTCAGGGCATTGATCTAAAGCTAAGAATCTAAGTGTGATCCTACTAAGCTTCACTGTGACCAAAAGTAAATAAAGGAGGTACATGAAATATAAGTGTCACTCAATCTATGACTAAGTGGAGGTATTTTACTTATTGAGTAATTAAGATGTTATCAATAAAACCATGGTCCAGGCAGTGGGGTAAATTACAAACTATGTCTTGCTCAAAATTTTAATTAAAAAAAAACTTGGAAAAGGTAGGATAATCATAAGGTACTGTACCACATGGAATATTTAATTAGGTTGATTCATTTTGCATCAATCCCTCCATTATCAAATCTGGGTGTGAATAAACCTTACTACATGTGGTAATTTGTCATCCAGCATCTCTAACACAAATGGTTTATGATATGGTGCTTGCTGGCATCACTGTTATTCATATCTATATCTGTTTAACCTGGATTTCTTTCTGTGACCAGAGCCTTCCAATCACTTTTCTCTCCCCATGTAGGGGCAATCCCATTATGATATATTATTATATGCAGGTGATACAGTCTTATTGACCTAGGAGCGCTATGTATGTCCAGGTAAAATTTGGTATGTGCAGCTTGACAAATCAAACTATACAATTTTTTAAAGCAGGATCAATAATGCCACTTTGGTCATTGATCAAGAAAAACTACGAGTGATTTAATTTAACGTGTCTTGGCATCCTGTTAGAAAAAAGTTCTAAAGGTACCTGGGAGGGGGCGTGGCCAAAATGGCGACCTGAGCAGCAGCGAAATCCCTAGGCTCCCCGCTCCTGATCCCCTAACCCGGCCTTAACATCAGCCCTTTACCCCGAATTGGCGACAGAAGGGAGTAAAACAGCTCCGGAACTGACAGGCTCGCCCTCAAACCCGCTCACGGCTTCGAGAGGCTCCAGACAGCAGTAATAGCGTTCCTTGGTCGGAGGGCGTGAAATGGCGGCAATGTGAGCGGAGCAGGCTGAGGGAGGGCTGGAGCCGGAGACACCCCAGAGGGAAGTGGCGCGGTGGTGAAGCGGCTGATCCCGACCTGGCGAAGGGGAGGCCGCTAGCACAGAGCTGAGCTGGGAGACAACGGGGCCCCTGGACTGCATCTGGTGGTAGCGGGGCCAGCCAGTTGCAAGAGCCCCCAGCGAGCCGAAATACAGAGCAGGACCGCAAAGCGAAGGCACCGGACGAGTTGCTGCTCCCCACGGCCACATCAGAGGGAGCACACTGTGACACGGCGGAGGGTGCAGGCCCACCACGCGCACGTCGGACACAGCGGGAGAGCAGTAGGTAGTAGTGCGCATACTGTCCGGGGTACCGGGGCCAGCAAAGGGGGCATCCCTGCAACCTAGGGGGACACTAAAGAATCAGAGCAACGCATCTGCAAAGGGGCGCGGTGGAGAGCGCTGACCGCCAGCACGCAGCGGGGAGAGCACCAAGTCCGGGGCGGTACCCCTGGGGCCCGGAGTCATAAAGGTCAAGCCAACGGTCACTCAACTAGCATCTGGAAAAGGCCTGGTGCAAGGGAGGCCGCAACAGCGACCCGTAGGAGAGTGAGTCCTCAGCCGATGGTCCGAGGGACGAAGAAGGAGAGCAGATCCACCCGGGCCTGGGGTGAGGCTGGTGGTGGTCCCCCTTGGGCCTGAGAGGAGCAGCGGCACTCAGGGAGGACCGGTGGGCCCAGGTCCGCAGCTGGAGTTGGTCCACGCCGCCGCCGCCACTTCTTGGAGGTGGGCACCAGAGCACAGCCCGTCATATCACCGGCCACGAGCAACAAACGCGTGAGGGAAACCCTCAGATGACTAAAGGGAGGACCGGCAGGGACATCACTCAATATGGCCAACGCCGGGAGAAGAGGTGGGAGGACACTCACGGACATGCTTATTAAGGGCCCCCCAAAGGGCGACAAGAACCCACCTTCCCCCCAGGCTAAGACAGCTGCGGAGCCCGGAGACGGGGAGGTTCCAATCACTAAGTCTTTCCTTGAGTCACTCTTTAATTCCCTGCGGGATGACTTTCAGGCGTTAAAACAAGATATGGCCGGGGAACATCGGGAACTTCGCCGCAATGTGGCTGGGTTAGGCGAAAGAGTGGCGGCCCTCGAGGAGATGGAGCAAGCCAGGGGCGAAGAAGTGGAACAAATGCAGCAGGAGCTTATCCACCTCCGCGACCAGCAGGTAGACCTACAGGCCCTCGCGGAGGTCCAGAACGAACAACATCAGGGTCCGGGGTGTGCCAGAAGCAGAAGGGGAGAGCGTTGTGGGATTCCTGCAGGACATGTTCCGAGAGGTTCTGGGAGAGGGCCAGGACTTTGACATCCGCATATACAGGGCACATAGGTTGGGCCTGGGGCGGCGTGCGCCCGCCCCACAGCCGGACATCTTGGCCTTCCTCCCGGACTACCCATTTAAAGAGAGGATCTAGCAGGAAGCTCGTCAAAAACAGCCACTAACCTACCAGGGGCGACCGGTGGCGCTCTATATGGACTATTCGGCCATTACGCTGCACAAACGGAAAGCCTTCTGGGTAGATTATCTACTTGGAATATCCAACCTTTTTTAAACACGCACTCACTGCACCACACTATATCTACACACCCAAGGGCCACACACCCCCACTTCATCATACGGCAAAGGAACAAAAGATCTCCGACAAAGAGCCCCTTCGCGGGTGCCCGTTGGGCATTGTAGCGCTGGCCCAATAAGGAGCAGGTCCAAATGATGAAGCAAGACTCCTAGCTTGCTGTGTGTGTGAGGACCCTGGTATCGCAAAAGCGGGATCCCCTCATCCCACTTCCTCCTAGTGCTAGCTCCACCACCACTATCTTGCTGGTGGCCGGCCCCACACCTAGAGGAACAGCTTCCATCTCTTTTGTTCAGCGTGACTCAGGTGGGCACGGACCCTGGACCTCTTTAAAAAGCCCCCTCTCTATCCCCCTACTTTTGTTGAGTATTCTTGAGACATTCATCTTTTGTGGAAGGTGTTTGTCTACAATTATACTGAGTTTGTTTTTATTGGGAAATGTGCAGTCCTGTGCAAGCATAGCATTCTTTATAGGGTTGGATGATACTGATATGTTGTTCTATTGCAGTAAATTCAGTTTAGGAGTGGGAAATAAAAAATAATTTCATCCCTGATTCATAGATTCAGGATCCTAAATTAGGATTTATGTGCTATTATAAAAGAAGTTCTGAAGTAGTAAGTTTGGGTTAGGGTGGGACTATGAGTGTTCTAAGGGAGACATGGGTGTGATCATTGTAAACAACTGTAAGTTTTTGGATATTCAAACACTATCCCTATGTATTTTTCTACCCCGATTACATGCAAATACATGCTCCAAACATGTTCTCCATGAAGCTACTCATTCCCTTTACATACGGGTGTGCTTTGCATCTAAACAGTTGTTCTTTCTTTTCTCAGTTAAAGGTGCCGGATTTGTTCAAGAGCTGTAAAATAGTCCCAGTACTTCTGCACGGTGATCTCTACGGTGGAAACATTGCTGAGGATGGGTTTGGTCCTTGTGTATTTGACCCGGCTTCCTATTATGGGCATTCAGAGTGTGATTTGGCAATATCGGGATTATTAGGTGGACTTGGAAGCTCCTTTTATGATACTTATCACAATAAAATCCCCAGGGCCGATGGGTTTGAGAGACGCCAACTATTGTATCAGCTGTATCATTCACTGAACCAATGGAATCATTTTGGAGCTGAATATAGAGAACCATCGGTGGCTATAATGAGAGCTCTCGTGCAGTGATTATACATGACATACCTTTTCATCAGGCAAAAATATTTAAATGCCTAATAACAATGCATATTGATTGATGTACAATCAAAAATCCAACTACCCTTTAAAAATCTAACATATTTTGTATATTGACTTTCTGGTTTCAACTTTCCCCCCATCAATCAAGGACATTTTTTGGGGAAGATGCATTTTACGAAATTTGTCTGCCAGCTTGACTATAAAAAAATATATATATATTAATAAATATGTAATAAATATTTAATAATATATAACATAATTTAATGTAATATATAACATAATATATGATATAATATATATATATATATATATATATATAAATACAAATATACGTCTAAACATAAAATACAAGAGTGCATTCTGTGATGCATAATTCCCAGACTAAATTGCATCTTAGATTAGTACAGAAAAGATCAGTCAAAAGTTGCATTCTTCGATTATTTTAGACTCAGATTCACATTCTCAAACCGAATGAGGATATTTTTAAATATGTTAGCTTCAAAAAGTGGAGCTGTCTTATGATTCAAGAGTCATTTTTGAAGCCTTGCAATAGGGCCTGCTATAGGAGCTCTGAGCAAAGGCCAATACAACTGCGCTCTAAGGTTCTGAAATATTGGGCAACTTTACATTTTATTTGTTAGTATCACTGGCCTAAACTTTCGAGATCCATTTTAAATCTGCCCAGATCATCCATAGCTCTCAGTTGTAGGCAGAATCTGGTAGCGATAAGTTTAGTAATTCAGGTGTGTCAGTGCCCACTACTAAAATCAAGTTTCAATTCCAAAAGCATGTGTAGAGCGCTAATAGACCGAACAGTGGCATCCAGCTCGATGCAGCATGGGCACAAGATCCACAGTGAGAGCAAACTAGAATTAAACACCTTGACTAACTTGGATCCAAAACTCACATAATGCTTGATTAATGTGGATTCAAAACCTAATGTAATCCTTGATTAACATGCACCATAATCTATACGAATCTTAAGGGAATAATATTTTAGCAAGTATTTGAATAGCCAACAGGTTTCGGTTATATAAGGCCACGTTATTGGCTTTGCTAAAGCCTTTTTATTGCTGATTGCAGTACCTGTTTTTACCATCTAAAATCAATTTGTATCATCCTCCTTTTTTTATTTGGATAAGTGCCACCATGTCCCCAAATTCAGTGTGATAATTCAATCATACAATGACTGCGGGAACTGTGTTCTGCTTTTCAACTCCTGAAAACCCTGAAACACCTTTAAATGGCTCGAAATACTGCTGTCAGCTTAGACTGCAGGGCATTTAAATGGCATTACATTTCACCCATACTAAAGCAGCTAAATTGACTTCCTGTTTGGCAAAGGATACCCTTAACATCTCTGGCAATTATTAATTGGAAAGTCTTCTGTCAGTCCCCTGACTTACCAGCCACCAAGTTCATCTGGCATAAAGCCTCTCCCGGTCCTTTTCAGTTGCTGTGACAAAAATGTGGATTTTACTACCATTCACCATTCACACTCAACTATCTGCCATGCAATTTAGACAGAAACTGAAAACTCGTATTTCCCCAAGTACTAGGGAGCAAATTCAACCTTTATAATGGTATCATTTTGCCAAGGTAACTTTGGTGGTTGATGTGAATTATAAATAGTTTTAACATTGCCTGCAATTTTGCAATGGGTTTTCTGCTGAAGAAATCCTATCCAAGGGTGGCTGCCAATGTAGGTGGCTAGGTTAGAACAGTAACCTAAAATAAATAAGAAGAAAGTGTGTGCAAGCGCAAATAGATTCAGCGAGCATCCTGGTAGCACTTTGCAGTTGCCATGCCCTTATTATAACAAGCATTTGCAATGCAATAGGTCTCGCATTATTTAAGTTTGAGCTATTAGCATTGTAAATGGCAATTGTTTTTTGCTTTATGCTATAGTTTTTTTTTTACATAAAAAGCTTCATATAAAATATGTTTTATTAAAGTTATTTATGCAGTATCTAAATTTTGTTTGCATAAAACAGTATAATACTATCTTAGTAAAAAAGTCAAATATTTTAATGGAAATTCACCACATGTTCATTTATGTGTTGGTTTTGAAAATAGCTAAATTAATAGCTTTGTCATTTACAATGCCAATAGTTATAACTTTCGCAAATGTGACACCTATAGCATTTGTCATGCAACATTTGTATTTACGTGACTTAGATGTATTGATATTACAAATAACAATGGCTTTTAATTTTTTTTAATACTTAATAAAAGTGATTGTAATTTATAATGGCAATAGCTTAAACTTTTGTAAATAACTTTTGTGAAGATTATGTTCAGTGTATTTTATTGTAACAAAATCCAAGAACAGAAGTGAAATATTAACATCTTTTTGTGACATTTGTAATAAAGCTTGAAACATTGAGAGAACATATTTGTGCTGTGGTGGTGCTGAGTGATGCTGTGGTGATGCTGAGTGATGCAGTGGTGGTGCTGAGTGGTGCTGTGGTGGTGCTGAGTGGTGCTATGGTGGTGCTGAGTGGTGCTATGGTGGTGCTGTGGTGGTGCTGAGTGATGCTGTGGTGGTGCTGTGGTGGTGCTGAGTGGTGCTGTGGTGGTTCTGAGTGATGCTGTGGTGGTTCTGAGTGATAATGTGGTGGTGCTGAGTGACTGTACTCACTGTCACTCTGCACTCACTGTCACTCTGCACTCACTGTCACTCTGCACTCACTGTCACTCTGCACTCACTGTCACTCTGCACTCACTGTCACTCTGCACTCACTGTCACTCTGCACTCACTGTCACTCTGCACTCACTGTCACTCTGCACTCACTGTCACTCTGCACTCACTGTCACTCTGCACTCACTGTCACTCTGCACTCACTGTCACTCCGCACTCACTGTCACTCTGCACTCACTCTGCACTCACTGTCACTCTGCACTCACTCTGCACTCACTGTCACTGCACTCATTCTGCACTCACTGTCACTCTGCACTCACTCTGCACTCACTGTCACTTTGCACTCACTCTGCACTCACTGTCACTCTGCACTCACTGTCACTCTGCACTCACTCTGAAATCACTGTCACTCTGCACTCACTCTGCACTCACTGTCACTCTGCACTCACTCTGCACTCACTGTCACTGCACTCATTCTGCACTCACTGTCACTCTGCACTCACTCTGCACTCACTCTGCACTCACTGTCACTGCACTCATTCTGCACTCACTGTCACTCTGCACGCACTCTGCACTCACTGTTTCTGCACGCACTCTGCACTCACTGTCACTCTGCACTCACTGTCACTCTGCACTCACTGTCACTCTGCACGCACTCTGCACGCACTGTCACTCTGCACTCACTGTCACTCTGCACTCACTGTCACTCTGCACTCACTGTCACTCTGCACTCACTCTGCACTCACTGTCACTCTGCACTCACTCTGCACTCACTGTCACTCTGCACTCACTGTCACTCTGCACTCACTGTCACTCTGCACTCACTCTGCACTCACTGTCACTCTGCACTCACTGTCACTCTGCACTCACTCTGAAATCACTGTCACTCTGCCCTCACTCTGCACTCACTGTCACTCTGCACTCACTCTGCACTCACTGTCACTGCACTCATTCTGCACTCACTGTCACTCTGCACTCACTGTCACTCTGCACGCACTCTGCACTCACTGTCACTCTGCACTCACGGTCACTCTGCACTCACGGTCACTCTGCACTCACGGTCACTCTGCACTCACGGTCACTCTGCACTCACGGTCACTCTGCACTCACGGTCACTCTGCACTCACGGTCACTCTGCACTCACTGTCACTCTGCACTCACTGTCACTCTGCACTCACTGTCACTCTGCACTCACTGTCACTCTGCACTCACTGTCACTCTGCACTCACTGTCACTCTGCACTCACTGTCACTCTGCACGCACTGTCACTCTGCACGCACTGTCACTCTGCACGCACTCTGCACTCACTGTTTCTGCACGCACTCTGCACTCACTGTCACTCTGCACTCACTGTCACTCTGCACTCACTGTCACTCTGCACTCACTGTCACTCTGCACTCACTGTCACTCTGCACTCACTGTCACTCTGCACTCACTGTCACTCTGCACTCACTGTCACTCTGCACTCACTCTGAAATCACTGTCACTCTGCACTCACTCTGCACTCACTGTCACTCTGCACTCACTGTCACTGCACTCATTCTGCACTCACTGTCACTCTGCACTCACTCTGCACTCACTGTCACTCTGCACGCACTCTGCACGCACTGTCACTCTGCACTCACTGTCACTCTGCACTCACTGTCACTCTGCACTCACTGTCACTCTGCACTCACTGTCACTCTGCACTCACTGTCACTCTGCACTCACTGTCACTCTGCACTCACTGTCACTCTGCACTCACTGTCACTCTGCATGCACTGTCACTCTGCACGCACTGTCACTCTGCACGCACTGTCACTCTGCACGCACTGTCACTCTGCACGCACTGTCACTCTGCACGCACTCTGCACTCACTGTTTCTGCACGCACTCTGCACTCACTGTCACTCTGCACTCACTGTCACTCTGCACTCACTGTCACTCTGCACTCACTGTCACTCTGCACTCACTGTCACTCTGCACTCACTGTCACTCTGCACTCACTGTCACTCTGCACTCACTCTGAAATCACTGTCACTCTGCACTCACTCTGCACTCACTGTCACTCTGCACTCACTGTCACTGCACTCATTCTGCACTCACTGTCACTCTGCACTCACTCTGCACTCACTGTCACTCTGCACGCACTCTGCACGCACTGTCACTCTGCACTCACTGTCACTCTGCACTCACTGTCACTCTGCACTCACTGTCACTCTGCACTCACTGTCACTCTGCACTCACTGTCACTCTGCACTCACTGTCACTCTGCACGCACTGTCACTCTGCACGCACTGTCACTCTGCACGCACTGTCACTCTGCACGCACTGTCACTCTGCACGCACTCTGCACTCACTGTTTCTGCACGCACTCTGCACTCACTGTCACTCTGCACTCACTGTCACTCTGCACTCACTGTCACTCTGCACGCACTGTCACTCTGCACGCACTGTCACTCTGCACGCACTGTCACTCTGCACTCACTGTCACTCTGCACTCACTGTCACTCTGCACGCACTCTGCACTCACTGTCACTCTGCACTCACTGTCACTCTGCACGCACAGTATCGGGCTTGTCTGGTTCTGCACCCACCTCAGGGTTCCGGGTGGGGCGATCCTGCCACCCCCCTCGTCGTATCCAGGTGTCTTTCTTCCCTGTGCTCAGTCTTCAGTCGCTCCGAAGCCCGTCCCTTGGAGCTATCCCAGGCGGGTCTCTGCCAGCAGGGGCGTGTTGTGCGTTTGCAAGTGGTCTATCTCCGTGTGGCCCTTGAGGTCAGGGTTGGCTGAGGTGGCTATCTCATCCCTTCTCCTTCCGCCCGGTTCGTGAATATGGTCCGGCCCTCTCCCGTGTAGCGCTTGTCCTCTCACAATGACCCCTGGTGCAGGGGGGGGGGTGGGCACTATCTCTTCTTCCAGTTCCTAGTATCCCCACTGCTGCTTCAGGGCCTTCTTCCCCGTTCGGCTGTATGCCTTGTCACGTAGGGGGAGGGGGGGCAATGTCCGAAGTCTCACCCCCTGCCGCTCTCGTGATCGTTCTGCTCTCCCTTCCCTGCGTGGCCCCGATTCCTTGCTAGTGTCGTCCCTGGCGGGGTCAGCCTCCGCTGCTGGTGCCTCCCGTAGTCTGTCGCCTGCCCCCGTGTCTCGTGTGTCCTCCCCACCGGCCGTTCCACAGGCGGGAATGTGTGTATGGGGGGTGGGGAGAGGGCACCTCCGTCGATGCGGGTGGCACTAATGGGAATTCGGGGGTATGCACCGGACCGGTAGGCCACTGGCGCAAGGCCTCCCCCCAAGCGGTCCCTTCCTCCGCTTTTGACTCCTGGGCTCACCTCCGTTGTAGGCGTCCAATCTCGCCTGCGGGAACGGACCAGCTCCGCCGATCCAAGCGCCCGCGGTTTTCGTCGTTGGAGGGGGAGGGGTGCGGGGGGGGAGGTGAAGGGATCCCCCCGCTCTCCGCTCCCGGGTAGCACCTCCACCAAGCGCCGTGCCTCGCGGGTGGGACCCGTTCCGCTTCTCCCTCGGTCTCCGCGTCTGTGGTCCGGAACCTCACTCAAACGGCCGCCATCTTGGTAAAGGCGGCCGGAATTCAGTCCGGAGCTGCTGCTACTTCGCGGACGCCTCTCTCCGCACCTGAATGAGGCCCGGGCTCGGTCTGTCGCGCCGCGATTCCGGCTCCGCCACAGCAATCAGGCTGCCTCACAGGGCAGGTTCGCTTCGCCACTACGGTTGCTCAGCCCCTGGCCTGCGACCAGGAAGTCAGGCAGGCCGGGCGGGACAACCGGAAGTAGGAGGGCGGGAGCCTACCCCGCCTCCCACGGAAGAGCCGCGATTGTTTGGCGCACCGGAGCAGGCAGGAGCCTACCCTGCGCCCCGGTGCCGAAGAAGGGAAGAAGAGTCTTGCTGCCGGTGGGAGCCGCTGCACTGAGGATGCCGGTGAGTGGGGCTTCGCGGGGGGGGGGGGCATCTGTATGCGCGCGCGCGCGGCGGCGGACTGTGTATGTGTGTGAGCGTGCATGTGTGTGTGTATGTGTATGTGTCCTGGAGTCTGTGTGTATGCGTGTGTGTGACGGGGGGGGGGGGGGGGGTTGCCTGTCTGGGTGCCTGCGTGTCTGTGTAAGTGTAAATGCGTGTGCGTGTGTGTGGAGCCGAGAGGAGAGGGGCTGGTGTGTGTGGAGGGGTCTCTGTGTATGCGTGTAGGTGACTGGGGTGTGCCTGTGTATGCGTGTGTATGTGCGCATGCGTGAGTGCTGTGTATGCGTGTGGCTGTGATGTGCGCATGCGTGAATGTTGACGCGCGTGCACGCAGCTCAATCCAGCCGCTCGTCACAGTTTTGTGTCCCTCATTCCCCCGTGTCAGACGACTATAAGTCTCCAGCCTGGACGCATCCTTCGGATGCGATGTCCAGGCGAGACCTAAAAAAAGTAACTTGGGTAAGGGGAATAGGGAAAGGGATGAGGAGAGTAAACAGAGTGCGGGGGAGCACAGCAACATATATGGGAAAGAGGAAGGAAACGTATGCACTTTCATTAAGTGCTAAATGTAAGATCAAAACTGTGCCCTACCGAGTCAGCAGTGCAAGGCTACAACTCATCCAGTCAGGATACCGTGAGACAGTAATGATTCTGAATGATACTAATACAAGATTAGGGAAGAAAGCCATTGAATCATAATCTATAAGCCCTTAGAGGAAGTACTGCGGGTTTCTAGAAGTGGACTCACGAGACATGGCAGCATAAGACTTTAGCTCCTGTTTCTACTCATGGCCTACATATTTGCTGAATTTGGTAGTAGTGCTTGGGTTTTAAAAGGACTGATACGAGTTTCAGTAGGAAGAAAAATGAGGCAGCCTCCTTCATGAGCAAGAAAAGGGATGTTTTTGGGAAGATTCTAATGGGGAATGATATGATAGGATCCAACTTGCTATATAAAATCTTGTCAGTGACCACTGTATGTCTAGTATGAGAACAAGAACAAGTTTGTAATTCAGGAGAGTGAGGATGTAGAGGACGCATGTATACTACTTAATGTACCTGTAATGTAGATCCATAAATCCACATTAGTGATGGTGCAGTGGAGAAAGGATACACAGAGCTGGGTGATCAGGATTTTCCAAGGCATGTGTTGGAGTATTTTTCCAAGGTGTCAACAGGGTCAGCAATTTCAGAGGATGAAACTAAATTCAAGCAATTCTTATGGAAAAATCAATCTATCACTCTAGATCGGAATCATCAAAAGAGGAGATCTGTAAGTGTATGACCTACAAGGAAATCAGACTGGCAACAACTTCTGTACAAGTCACAACTTCTTCTGTTCTGTCGAGAGCGCTGCATTTCAGTATACTGAATGAATTAAAAATTACTAATAACCATGAGGACTAGTAGGTCAGCGAAGTTCTGGGTACAAGAGAATTGCACACAAACTCTGGGGAGTAGTCTCATGTATGTTATTAGAAGTGCTTTTTCAGGTTATTGAGTTGCTGATGTGTCACTGTTATTGTTTTATCTGTTTCTAGTTGGATTTGTGACTTACTTAGGGTTATATTGACATGATTATTCTTCTCTGTGTATACAGCACAACAGACTATTTTTACATTGGTTCTTTGAACTCTTTGTGTCTGATTTATAAAGATAACTTATGAAGAGACTCCGCACTCGTAACTTTACTACACGTAAGTTACTTTTGAGAATCGTGCCCTTTTTTGTTTTTTTATTTAACGGTCCCAGTGGAACTCATGCCAGTCTTGTATCCTCTGTGTTTTGCATCACTCATGCACTCGCTTGCTTCTTCTCCAGGAATGCAAAGGAGCAGAATGGTGAGCAGGCCAATGTTACCTCATGCACTGATGGCGTAGAACCATGCGCAATGGGAGGGTTGGAGGTATATGTTATTGGACATCTTGAAAGGGCCACGTTATTGGCTCTGTGTGACAATGCACTATTATGACTATGTAAATTATAACATGTTTACAAATACTGTGGAAATATAATTGTAATATATCTCTGGTAGCAGTTGATATACGTGTAGACCAAAAAACAGACACATTAAGTATTTAATAATGTATGTATTATTTATATAATATGCATAGCTGTGGTGTCATATGAATTAGAATATACTTGTTTTGCGGATTTTTTCGTTTTGCTATGAATACTCTATTAATAGCTTTAAAAGAAATTGTATGTCGAGAGTATTGAGTCGTATTCTACTAAGTTAAATTTTGCTTACTGTTCCAGAAAATATGAAAGTTGATTTCTAAATCTGAGCCACATTGCCCAGGTGAATATGTACATATCCAGTATAAATGGATAATACATTTTAGTGTATTCCCTCAAGTTATGATTTAGCCATATACCTCTCAAGGGATTGCCTTTGCAGCTCATGTTTTCAGGAGTCTTTATTGAACAACCTAATGAACTTCTGTATGAGACTAGTTATTTTTTCGTTTGTGTCTTAAGGGGGAAACAATTGCTAGAAGGCATTAGTTAATTTTGTTTACAAGAGATCATGAATATCCATTGGATATCTTGACTGTGAATTTTCTGACCTCAGAGAGATTGTGTAGAGTCATCTGGTATCACAGACATCTAGTTTCCTCTTAGTATGGGCTTCTACAGCCAGGTTGGGGACCAAAGAGGTTATTTAGAGATTTGTGGAGCAGGTGACCTGCCATACCTTGGTGGTTCACCCACCCCAGCCAATTTAGAATTGGTTAAAGTGCCACGACAGCATTGGGAGAACCTCCATTTTCTCTGGCAGTAGTATCCTTTGACCTAGTTGACTGTCCTACACTGGACCATCATGGTTTAGTGACAGTCAACATGCCCACAATAGGGTGTGAGTTGAGTGTCAGTAGATTTCCATATTTTGGGTCTCTTTGCAAGGAGGTTTTGGGGGAAGGAAATCAAAAGTGAACTCCAAAGTGCAGGGAGAAAACTCACTGCAAGTCATGGATATTCTTTATTGTTTTTCAGAAACAACCTCGTGCTTTAGGAGTTTGTTTTAAAAAAAATAACTTTGCTGCACATGGCCAAAACATAATGGCACCTGCTCTAAAAACACAGAGCAACCGCTGCAGTTGTAATTTTTCTGAAGACAGTGATATCTCTCTGAGTCTGGTAAGGTTCACAAAATATGAAGGTGGTCTTCTGCCAGGGAAGCGGAGGTAAGAGCCGTTGCTGACCTGACAGACTGCCAGGTCACCTGCCAGGGTTTAAATGGCCATCAAAGTGTTGAGCTAAAATGATCTTTGATGAAGAAGTGTAGGGTTATATGGTCTAGCCTAGAGTTATATTAATTGTCTGGTATGGAGATCTTTGGGGTGAAAAACAGTAGAGAGTCAGGAGTAAGGGGGTGTGAGTTGCATGGTTTCTCGGATATCCGCAGTGGTGCTGAAAGTATAGGTGCTGGAGAACTCGAACGTGATCTGTAATGAGTTCCCTTTGAGGTGATTGTTTCTTGCTGCTTTAGCTGTGTTTTTTAATACAGTCAAAGGTGAATTGTAATTAGGCAGAATATGAAAAACAGCTCTTAAGACTCTACTGCTCAACGGAGTGTTAGGGTTCACTCTTGTCAGGCTGTAAAGTTTAAAAATGTATCCTTAGTAACAATCCTGCTGGGATCCTGGAGAAGTAAAAGGAGGGGACATCTCAAAGGACTCCTCATCTAATCACGAAAACTGCTAATCGTACCTAAGGTGGAGACAAGCATTTAAGAACAACAAGGTGCTTACAAGTAAATGAACCATTTTATATCATGGACCAATCCTGTTACAGCGCAAGCTACAGTATCTTGGCAACTTGACATTTTCCATAGAAGTTTCATAACTGTTACTTCCAAAAGCCCAAGCAGCCACCAAAACGTGCCATCTCCCAACATTCCATTAACAACACTCACACACACGCACACACACACACACACACCCACACACACACGCACACACACACATACACACACATATGTATAGTTGGCTGGGGTATAATCTTGCCTTAGGAAGAGCTATATAGGAAACCAGTTATTTATTTGTATAGGTTGGCAGGCCTGCTTGAGAGTTTACAAAAAATCACTCTTATTAAGTTCCTATTGAGTCTTTGCGTTTATTATACAAGACATTGGCACATAGTTTGTGCTTATGCCCACGGTTTACTGTATGCATTGGATTAAATGCTTTACGCAAAGTATGTCAACTAAAGTAGTCTTTGGGAAGTGGTTTCAAAAATAAACTGTTGAGTACTGCTGATATTTAAATTCTTAAAAAATAATTTTTGCATTAGTTAGATTTTTTAGTGATGTTTAAATTCTTTTTACGACTTGTTTTGCCTGACTTTATTTGTAGTTTCTGTTTTGAGGCCATCAATTTGTTTTATTCAAATGTTTATGGAATAATTGCTTTTATATTGTAACGATATTTAATTGAATCACACAATAAACTTTGAAATGAACTTAAGCTATCAGCGTACGATTTAACTTATATCATATTTCGTTAAAGTTTCGGATCCACACCTTCCCCATTCATCACAGTGTTTTTATGCTGTTCTGTTACTTTCTTTAGTATGAGCTTTCAGTTCAACTTGAGGTTGGTGGCAGTTCCACGTAAACGGCGGAGGATCGCCCTGCCTGCTGGAAGTGCAGCAGGTAAACACAGAGTAATAAAATGGTGATTACCATTTTATTACATCTGTGTGCGCCGGCGAGCCTGTTATAGCGCGAGTGTGAGGACGGGGTGGGGCTGATTCCTCCGGATTGCAGGATGACTGCTGCCACTGCCAGTGCAGAGTGCGCAACGCGGATTGGCCTGCTGTCTTGCGACAGCCAGCCGGGCATGATGCGCACTTCACACTCAGCAATCCCAGTGCTGCGAAACAGCTTGGGATTGCAGGCACAGGCCTCTAGCCTCACAATGAGCGCTAGTTTAGCCTGCTCCAACCAATACTGGTGTTTCGCTCATGCTGAAAACAGCATGAGAAAAGTTCCAGGATTGGTCTGATTTGCTTTGGCACTTAAGAAGGAATTCAACCACCTTCCTTCCCTTTCCTGATTGTCACCTTCATGATCCCGAGACAGGAGAGACACAGGACAGAGGGCCAACTTCATCTCAGTACGTTTTTTGGCATCGCGCCCTCACCACTTTTAAATGTTACCTACTGCCCCTGCTTGAGGTATTTTGTGAACTGTGCAAATAGTAAATGAACCTGTTACATTTTTGCAAGCATATTGTGAACACGACCCGGTAGACCTTTTGTGGTTCAATGGCGAAAACAAATATGGACAAACTCAGCAATTTTGAGATGAGGGTACAACAGGTTACACCTCATGCATCAACTTCAACTCGCCTGTAGATGATACAATTTGGCCATTTAACAGCGCAAGTTCCTAGCGGCATATTTATATGATGTTATTCTGCCTCTGGCAATCTTTCACCACAATTGCACAAACATTCACACTGTTATTTTTGAAGGTTTTATTGAAGCTAGTTTTAGTGCAGAAAAAAATTAAACACATTAATTGCAGATATCGATAAAAATCGTAGTAATAGCATGAGCACTGAATGTACATATTATGAAGCCAAACCACTCACAAACCACATTTTTTATGAATTTCTACATACATAATCCTTAAGCAGCAATGCTATTGCTACAATGAGGGTTTTTAGTATTTCTGTATAATCAACACACTTTTTTAAACATCTTTATTTTTAATGTATCAACAGCATTACATAACCTCAGGTAAATCAACATATCATTCAGTGCAAGTGCCCAGATCCTGCACAGTCACAAGCTCCTCCCATTCCCATACCTCCCTCATGATGTTTTTATGAGAGATCTAGCAACCAAGTCAGTAGCTGGGCCCTCCTCCGAGACCAGAGCCTACAGTTCTTGCAGCATTCCTGCTCACTCAAACAGTGCTCCTACACCTTATCATCCATCCGAGGTGCCACATCAGATGTTCCTCACTCAGGGCCCACTCACTTACGCCCTTACTCCATTGACCATATGTGGGCCCACTGGGTGACATCCATCTAATGGCAAATCGTCTGTTGGCCAGCACAAGTCCCAGCAATGCAAATCTATAAGAAATCTTACTCTCATTAGGGCATGGTATGAGGTGTAGCAAACAGAGGCGGACAGTGGGATCTACATGTATATTGGTCACTTCCCGAAGTCAGGTTGTGATCATGCCCCTATATGCTGACAGCCCCACACACCCCCAGGCAATGTGTGGGAAATCCATCTCAGCCGCCTTGTACCTAGGGCAGGTGGCGTACCTAGTTCTATATACACTGTGTTACCTATTCGGTGATAGGCATAGGCAGGATTGATGAAGGACATAAAAATGTGCCAATTTAAAACGCACATTACATGAGACTCCCTGCAATAATGCACAGGTCTTCACTCATTCCCTGTCCGTCAAAGGCTCCTCTGGATTACTTTCCCATCCCCACCTTGTAACTTTTGGGGTACTGGGCCTATCCCGCTTCAACGCTCCTTATAAGCGGGAGACCATCCCCCGAGTGGAGCTCACATCCAGCAGTACTTTCAGTGTGTGTGATGACAAAGCAGACTGCGGAAAGCCAGTCCAGGGAGATTTCACTGCCTGTCTTGGTAAGTTTGGCAAATTGTAAAAAATGACAAGGGCCCACCTGAACACCTCCTGTGCCTCTGAGTGTAATGCACCTCTCCCAAGGGGTACAGGTCCTCAAATGTCTCACAACCCCTAGCAATCCGGACCAACATTGGCATTACATGTTTGATCCACAAGAAAGGCTGCAGCCACCAAAGGGCCAATTTTGTAGAGAGCGGGGGTCGAGGTAGCACAGATCTAATTGCTAATTTCCACATCTGTGCTGTCTACTGCACTATGTACGAGGAGTCCCTATTTAGACAAGCTCCCTCCTTAAGGCATCAGGGCAAACTATCAGCACCCCTTGTGCTGCCTGGTTCTCTCTGTTAGAGCCATCCATGCACCATTGAGCAGCATGCTAGAGCTGTGCTGCCATATAATACAATTCCATTTCTGGCTAGCCTAACCTAGCCCCCCTTGGCTACGCTTTCCGGTCTAAATGGGTGCAATCAAGAGGCTGTCCAGCTTTTTAAACGGGACATTGCGTGTTTTGCAGGACTTACAGGCCTCGGGGAAGGAACACCGTCATGGCAACCATCACCCTACAGGCAATCGACAATCGTAATTTGTTCCAAAAGGCCACCAAGGCTTCCAGGACTCTACCCATCTTATACCTGTACTGCTTCTCAATTGTGTGAGTTACCTGTGCCCAGATACTGGAAGCTATCTAACTCCCACCTCAAACCCAAGTCCGAAAGGGCTCCTGCAATACCTCTGCCCCACCCAGCAATAGGAAATATTAAGAACTTAGCCACTTTCAACCTGAGGCCTACAACCTTCCAAAGGTATGCAGCACATCCAGTAGGAGTGGTATCATGCACACCAGTTGCCACAGATATACCAGGGCATACAAGGGCACTAAATGCTCAGTACCTCTCACCTGTATCCCCAGCCCCTGCAGTGTGGTCTCTCAGATATGCCACCAGTGGTCCTATGGCTAGCGCAAAGAGGAGAGGGGACGGGGGCAATAATGCCTCCCCCCTGTTGCTCCAGACTATGGGAGGCATACTTCCTAGACCAGATGCTGGTCTAGTAAGGCTATCCATTTTAGCCAAGGTTCACCCCCAATCCCACACGCGATAAGACTGCCTACATGAAGTCCCAACCAACCGAATCAAAGTCTGTCTCTATGTTGAATGCTACCACTGCCATCTCTGCCTGCAAATCCTCCACATAGTGCCTGACATGTGTGGGTGAGCCCACGGATATTCATGAGGTTGCTTCTCTGTGGAATAAACCAGCACTGATCGTCATGCACCAGCTTCCCAATTACCCCTGCTAGTCTATTAGCCAGAACCTTAGAAAGGATTTTCACATCCACGGTGATTATGGATAGCGGGCAGAATGAGCTTATCTTTTCTGGGTCTCGATCTGGGGGGTTACACCTCTATCCTCTGCCTCACTGTAAACCTCAAGTAGCTTCTCAGCCAGTACATGTGTATAAACCACTTAGAATTCCGCTGGGGACTTGTCTGGGCCCAGAACTTTGTGTCTCAGCTTGGCCCCTATCACTTCCTGTATCTCCTTCTTGGTCAGTGCCATGTCCAGTGCATCCCATTGAGAAGCCCCCCAGTTTCGGTAAGTCCAAGCCAACCAGGAACTCCTGCACTTCAAGGGCAGCACAGTTCTCGCGTCTCTAGTGGAGCCATGCCAAATATTGCTGGAACTCCCTATTAATTGCAACTTGTGTCGAGGCGAGCCTGCCATCTTCAGTCTTAAGGGACATGATCAAAGCGGTTGATTTTTGTCCTATGGGGGCTGGCGTGCCAGCAGGCGTCCGGGTCTTTTACCCTCTCTATGCCTGTACTCCTTTGCATAAATCTATCCAACGATTCCCTGGCCTCCTCCACCACCCGCTTAACCTCCACTATCCTACACTGCAACATAGGATCCTCCTGTCCCGCCCCCCTCCCCCCTGAAGATTAGCCAACGTATCTTCCCGAGCACTCAGTGTCCTTTCCAGCTGCATTCTCACTGTCGGTTGGCCTCAAGGGTGTCCCATTCATTAGCTCTAGTGTCAGTGGACCTCCAACTGCCTTCAAAGAAGCGTTTCAGGATCCCCCGGATGGCAGTTCTAACAAGCATTTACAATGCAATGGTTTTGCCTTTGTTAAAGTTGGAGCTATTGGCATTGCTCTTGACATTATTTTTATTTATGTTTTTTTAACATAAATAAATGGCATTGCAATGCCACTAGCTTTATCTCTCGCAAATGACACACACATACACACACAGAGCCCCCCCACACACACACCCACACAGAGCCCCCCACACACACACACCCACCCAAACAGCCCCCCACACACACAGCCACACAAAGCTTCCCACACACACAGCTACACAGAGCCCTCCACACACACCCACACAGCACAAGCAGGCAACAGGGGCACACGGAGGCACAAGCAGGCAACAGGGGCACACGGAGGCACAAGCAGGCAACAGGGGCACACGGAGGCACAAGCAGGCAACAGGGGCACACGGAGGCACAAGCAGGCTAGGCATGAGCGGATTTTGCGGATTGGCAATCCGCGAATTTGCGGATTTGCAAACTCGCAATCCGCAAAATCCGCAAAATCCGCGAATTCCCGCGAATTTGCGGATTTTTTTTTTTGTGTGTTCGCAATTGTTTCTGCCAGTTCGCGAGGATTTGGTACTAGTTCGCAATTGCGAACTTACTTGTCGGCTCGCAACGGTCGCGACTATGTTGTTTCTACGTCTGGTTCATCATCACAGCCTCCCAGCACCCTCTGTTTTACCACTGGCACCCTCTCTTTGACCCATGCCACCCTCTGTTACATCAATGCCACCCTCTGGTTCATCATCACTGTAGAAGATGGGGGGGAAAAGCAAGCCCACCTGCCCTGCTTGAACTGACATGAATTAATTTGGGGTTAGTTTATTAACAACACCTGCCCTGCCCCAACTGACAATAATGAATTAGGGGCTAATTAATGTGTCACTGAAAGAATTTAAAGTTCCAGCCTGGCACCTGCTTGTCTGCTCCTTTAGCTGTAAATCAGGACCTTTGTGGCATACAGTTAAGGTCAGAGCAGGGTCACACAAAATAGTTGCAAGCAGGCAACCGAATTCTGGAGGGCCCCCTCAGGAAGCACTACAAAGAATCGTTACAAATCATGAGGTTGACCTTTTGCACCTGCTCATTGCTTTTGCTTTTGCTGAAATCGTTTTTCGGTTTTTTTCGCGCTATTCGCGGGGCGCGGCGTCGTGCGAAACCGACCGCGGAAGCCGCCAATTCGTGCGAATGAGCATTTTATTTTTTTGCGGCTTGTTGTTTCGCGAGTTTTTTTGCAGTATTCGCGAGCCGCTTGCAGCGCAACACGCGAATTTACCCCAAGGTCGAGTACGGGCGCGGCCATTTTGTTTCCGTGACGTATTTCCGTTTCCGCCCGCTATGTATAATCTCGCGCAGTAAGCGCATTGCGAGTAGAGGTTCGCACGAGATCGCGCGGGAAATCTACAGGTTCGCACGAGATCGCGAGGAAAATCTCGCGCGAACTTTCTTTCGCGCTCGTGAACGGGCGCCGGCCATCTTGTTTTTCATTCATTTCCTGTGTCTGGGCATGGTGTTTAATCCTCTTGGTATCTTTGCCATCCTTTGCTTGTTTTCAGTTTTTTTTTTACGATTTTGCTTCTTATCTATCCCTCTCTTTTCCTAGCTGTATATTTTTGTCTTTTCTGCTATTTTTCTTTACTTTTAAACTACTTTTTTAAACTCTTTTCTTTTCTTCTTCCCTATCCTATTCTTTCTTAATTTTCTACTTCTTCCTACCTTACCTGCCCAGACCATGGTCAAGCCAGGCGCCGTGAAGCTGCCTAGGCACTTGAGGGCCGCAGCGGCAGCGGGGAGTAGTGCTGGACCCAGTGGCAGGACAGCATGCGGGATATTGAGGGGGGAGCAGGTGACGCGACGGGAGATATTCAGCCCGGAGGAAGTGGGCGCGCTGGTCTACTTCGTCCAGCGCCGCCTGCCCAGGACCATCGCGGGAGGCGGCAGGATCGCGGCCGGCGGCTACAACATGCGGGAGCGCCGGAAGCGGTGGGAGAAGGTGTGCTGGGCCATATCCCACCTCTACGGGGTCCAGCGCACCTACAGCCAGGTCACCCATCGCTGGACGGACCTCCTGGACCGCGAGCGCGACCTGCTGGACCAGCTCGGCTTGGAGATCCCCGGGCTTGGTGAGTAGTAGTAGCCATTTAATCACTCACTACTATGATGTTTTCTCCTGCTCTGTGTTGTTGTATTGCAAATATTTGTTTTTTACATGGAGCAAGCCAATAATGCCGCTGATGACGATTACATTGTAGTTAAATTATATTTCAAAATCTTCTGTGCATTTCAGGTGCACTGCTCTCCTTCTCAGTGGCGTTGCTACTATGCTTATTTGTTTTCTATTTCGTGGTCTCATTGGCCTGAGTAACTATTATGTATGAGTGTACTTTACAGAACTGCGTAATGCTAGACACTAGGGGGCAGATTACATTTACAAGCCCCTTGCGCCACGTTTACGTTGCCTTGCGTGACGCAACAGCGGCGTAAACGTGCCGCATCCCTGCGAGTCATTTACAGCATGACGCATCTAGGGAGATGCGTCACGTTATAAAGCCATGGGCCTGCACCACAATGGGTGCGTTCCTAGGGGCAGATTTATGAAGGGCTTGCGCCACGTTTACGCCGCCATTGCGTGACGCAACGGCGCGGAAACGTGGCGCATCCCTGCGCCCTATTTACAACGTGACGCATCTAGGAGATGCGTCACGTTGTACAGCACTGCGCCATGAGGAGGCGTTCCTGCGCAGAGGGGGGCGTTCCTGCGCAGGAACGCCTCCTGAAAGTGGCTGAGTGAAATCTATGAGATTTCACTCAGTCACTTTCAGGGCACTGCTGCGTCAAAACCCTGCGCCTGCTTGAAGCAGGCGTAAGGCTTGAGGCAGCATTGAAAGAATAGGCCCCCCCAGAGCATTGCTGGAGCTGCGTCGCGCTTGCGACGCAACTCCAGCAATGCGTCACTTTTACGGCACAGATGCGTGACGCATCTGTGCCGTTTTTGCCCCATGGTGCGCCGCATCATAAATGCGGCGCACCATGGGTGGCGTAGCTGTGGCGCACTGTGGCGCATGTTAACTGGCGCATCCCTCGGGATGCGCCAGTTAACATAAATCTGCCCCCTAGTACGCAGGGTTGGCGGTCCAGCGGCTGTGCGCCTCGCAAAATTGCCTGCGTGAAATGTACAAGATTTAACGCAGGCACTTCTGCGACGCTGCTACGTCAATTCAATTCCTTATGTCTGCTCGAAGCAGGCGAAAGGACTGACACAGCATGTTAAGTATTGGGTGGCACTGAGCATTACTGGAGTTGCATTGCGTTGGCGACGTGACTCCAGCGATGCGCCGCTCTTACGTGACGAGATGCGTCACGCAAGTGCCTACCCTTGCGCCAGGGCGCGCCGCATTGTAAATGAGGCACATCTGCCGTGTCGCAAGGGTAGTTTTGCGTGACGCATTTGATCTGGCGCATCTCTGGAGATGCGCCAGAACGCGTAAGTAAGTATGCCCCTAAGGGGCAGAATTGCAATTACCGTCGCATCCCTGCAAAGTAGCAGGGATGCGCCATTAATTGTGCGGCCCGCTACCACCACCAAACATGGTGCGCCGTATTTGCAATGCGGCGCACCATGGGCCCAAAACGTCACCGAAGCTTTACTGCTGGAGTTGCGTCGCAACGATGGCGCAGCTCCATCAATGCTCTGGGGTACCCTATCTCCCCAATGCTGGGTCAAGCCGTACGTCAGCTTCAAGCAGGTGCAGGGTTTGTGTGACGCATCATTGTCCTAAAGGTGACTGATTGATATTTTGTAGATTTCCCTCAGCCACTATTAGGATGTGTTCCAGCGCAGGAATGCCCTCCCTTGCGCCGGAACGCCCCCTGATGGCGCAGGGCTTTATAACGGGATGCATCTCCCAAATGCGTCACGTTGTTATAATATTATACGCCGCACCATGGCGCCCTTTTTTGTTTAGCTGCTGCGTCACAAAAGTCACGCAAGAACGGCGCAAAAGAGCCGCAAGGGCTTAAATCTGCCCCTTCCTTTGTAACCCTGACAATAAGAAAAATAGTGGCGGTGGATTGATAGTTTGACTATTTAAATGACTGGTAATGTAGCAGGCAACTGTTAGTGTTGTCACTGATCTGACTGAAATCACAATGGAGTTTGTCTGTCACTTTGCGTCTTGCCTGCGGACTGCTGCCTGCCAGTCCTAGGTGAACGTTTCAGTACTTTGTTTAGTGAGTTACGTGACTTTCGAAGTCACAGGTCCGCAAATAAATGAAAAGTAACCATAATCAATATAATTTCGCGGAAATATTTTGTTATTGTTCTTTTGAAATGTTTGATTTGGTTGACATTGACAAGCAACAATCATCCATGTTTTCTGTTCTTTCTTTCATGTTGTACGTCAGCTCCCCCCAGGGGCGAGAAGAGGACACAGGAGCAGCAGGCGGCGGATGCTGTTCAACAGGGCCAGGATCGGGCAGGCGAGGGCTCCTCTGCTGGCCCCAGTAAGTTTTCATTTTAGACTAGTACCTATTTTTCCTAGCGTTCCTCATTTGACTTTTTTCAAAATTGTCTTTGCTCTTCTTGTAGACTGTATCTAAATTCTTATCCTGCCTCTACTATGACTCCCTGTGGTATTACTAGATTATTCTTATTAGTCTGTCTGTGTAGCTAACTAAGATTGCACGGTTGGCGAAACTCCCATGATTCTAGTCAGCAATAGCTCTATCAACTTAGTGCAGTCCTCTGGGATTGTCCATAATGTCTTTTGAAGTGTTCTATCTGGACTCATGCTTGCAAAAATTGCAAAACCTTTCGCTCAGTCACTCTAGTCTGGACCAAAAAACACAGATTGTATTTAAGTTTAAAAGCTTTATTAAAAGTAAACACATTTATTAAAATGAAGTCATAATAAAACTAAACGTTTAACTGATAATGGAAAAGTGGTTAGTGCTGACGATTAATTGAAGACATTTCTTGTGGTCGAGCCGAGCTCTCACCTGGTTTCAACTTGATCTTGTTGTTAGAAGTCCATCTTCTGTCTGTGTGGAGAAAAATGGTGCGTGTTAAAAAACAGCCTTCATCAGTTGTGCCAAAAAGTGCAGCAAGACAACCTTCCCTGGAAAAAGGGACAGTTTTTTTAACTTTAACGTAGACAGTCACAAATTACATTGTTTTCACATGTCTTCATTCCTAGACCAAATACTAGTGACTAGTGAGTGCTTTATTCTAACATTCTTAAATGTACTTTGTAGGTGGAACATCTGGTGGCGGGGCCAGTGTGGAGGTGGTGGTGCTCGACACGGAGGCGGAGGGCGATTCTTCAGGGGAGGAGGTGGCGGCGGCGGCTGTGAGAGTTGAGACGGTGGTGGTGGCGGCCAGAGGTAAGCTCTTATATATTCCTTACTTATTGAGATTGAAGACTAGCTGGGAAGGCAAGAATATGAGATGCATGGCTGGGTGAATGATGAAGCAATGATGGGTGGAAGGACAACAGCCTGGGTGGGTGACACAGAAACTGTATGTGTCCATATACCTGGATCATGCTACTATCTGACTCTTAGATAGCATATGTGTATCTAGAGCAGGGGTACTCCTAGTACGGCCCGCGGGCCGGTGGTGGCCCGGCAAGCCTTCCTTGGCGGTGCGCAGACCTTGCAGACAATCACTGCTCCCCCGGCCCCCACAGAGCAGAGGCTTTTTTGTATTTCACCTGTTAGCGCCCCTGCATCTCCACTCTGACAATCACTGCTCCCCCGGCCCCCACAGAGCAGAGTGGAGATGCAAGGCCACAAAGAGGTGAAATAGAACAAAGCCTCTGCTCTGTGGGGCCGGGCAAGCAGTGATTGTCAGGGTGGAGAAGCAGGGGCGCTAAAACAAACAAAGCCTCAATAATATGTTAATGGTCTTTTAAAGACCTGTTAAGTACTTTGGTGTTGTTGTCTGTGTGTGCGCGTTGAGGAAGCGGTCTCAACCCGGGCTGAAGGCTGACACAGATAGACACACACACAGTGAGATGACAGAGGGGGAGGGAGAGGGAGGGCAGGAGGGAGAGAGAGATGGAGGGAGGGCAGGAGGGAGAGCAGGAGGGAGAGAGATGTATGTAAATGCTGGGTCTGGTGGCTCAGTGGATGAGGGCATCTGCTGCAGGGACCTGTGTGCAACCTCATGGTCACAAGTTATCGTTTTGCTTTAGCCCCGCCCCCTCTGACTCCGCCCCCACCAGTGCGGCCCTCGGCCCCAAACTACACTGTAAATGTAGCCCCTGAGAGAAAGTTTGTGAGTACCCATGATCTAGAGAGAGTAGACGGTCAGTGGATGACCTAAGTGTAACTTTGAAGAGCATGTAACACTGCACCCGCACGTCCGTTCCAGTGTAGGGAAGGCAAGGAAAAGAACTTTTAATTTTGTCCAAATACTACCATAAATAGTAGCAGTAGTTTGTATTGCAAGCACTGCATAGATCCGGTTATTATGGTGGCCACTCCCTACCTCTCTTAATAAGTTTAGTAGTACTCAGTCATTCATGTGTGGATGTATCACTGGTCACTCAATAAAAAGCAAAGCACCTAAAGTCATCCCATATATAAGCAAAAACATCCCATGTGAAGTGATAGATAATCAGATTATTTATCTTCTTCAATTTTCCATTTCTAGTACTCATTTCCACTGTAGGGTGAAAGTTAAATTAATTAAGCAGTATCCCTTGAGTTGTAACAGAGTATTCTCAGTGCCACCCGTAATAGAAAAGTAAGAGCTTCACCACCTGCATGTACTGGACGGGTACAGTAACGCAACGGCAACGCAAGTCTAGGTCACTCCTCATGGCGTGCGTCTCTTTTTCTCGGGTGCAAGTTTACTGCGCTGGCATTATGCCGGCTTGCAGAAAATAACGTACCAATTTTCCAAAACAAGAGATAAGAAGAAGAATAAGACTGGTGTACTTTCATAGTCGACTCCAATGGAAGTCCACAGTGCTCGTAGAATTTGTTCCTTAAACTCCCACTAATGTTAGAGCAAGGATGAAGAAGTGTGAGGTTAGATAGATACTGGCCTCAATAGTTATGTAATGCGCTTGCAAGTTGCTAGTTGTACTGCAACACAAATTTCTGCTGAATGATTGAGTTAATCTTAAAGAGCATTGGTTACAGACTATGTCTTTCTTTCTTCATATAGGTTCTCCTTCCAAACGAACAAGGAGGAAGGAGCTGGCTAGAGCGGCCCGGCAACGGAGGATCGAGGCCACTGTTGCGGAATATCGGCGGCTGGTGGCCCTGGAGGACGTGGAAAGTGTGCAGTCGACAACTACAACAACGTCGTCTGCATCGGCCTCCGTGGCCCCACGGGCTGCCACCCAGCACAGTGGTCCACCCAGACTGAGCCGGGCTGCCAAAGGCAAACGCCACCGCCGAGCAGCAAGGCCAACAGCTGCCTCTCACAGGCATTGCACCTGCAAGGCAGTGAAGGCACGCCTGCGCCGCACTACCCTGATGGTGTCCCGCCTTCAGCAGGAGCTCGCCTTGCTCCGCGAGGAGCATGATGCCCTGGCCCAAAAAGTTAACAGCATCCACCCATAGTGTCCCTTGCCCCTTTTTTAGAGACTTTTGGGGGGTGGGAATTGGGAGTTGGGTTTTTGGGGACTTTTGAAGGACAATCGTTGGGGTTAGAGAGGGTCTTGCGGGAGATTATTTTGTTAGGGATATAAATATACTTTTTCAAACTTTATCTGAGCATACCTGTTTTTTACTGCTTGCCTGGTGGGTGGGGGTTTAACGTTGACTGTTTTCCTGAAAGTTTAGTTCCATTTTCTTCCTTTAAGTGTAAATGCCCAAATGTTTTCAACACTAAGTGCCTCTCACAGACTAAGTGAAGTGAATCCAAGAGTCCTAGGACTTTAGTAGTACTACCTTCAGTCTCTCGTCTCTCGTACTAATACTCCATTATACCCCCAAACCACCAAACGCTTATCTTACCTGTAATTTGTGTTTGAAAGTAGGGCTAGACCCAGGGCTGGCTCCACGGGAAACACCGAATAACGTTGGCAATCTTGGTCGGATAAAATTTCGTCATAGCGGTGGTACTAGTGGTGTGACACAGTGGCAGTTTCATGCCTATGAAAAAAAAGAAAATGAAATCTGGTTTGTCCTCCTGAGCAATTCAACGGTACAACTGAGAATATAGCAGGTGACAGAAGTACAGTAGAGCAGTGCCACATTGTAGCCTAACAAATGGTAAAGTATAACTACTAATTCGGTTGAAGTTCTTTCACATTAGCAATGGTTCTTTGTCAAGCAGAGTAACAATATATCCTCGGATTTCTTCACCAGCCTGTTGCTATCACCTTATCCTCCCCACCCAGCAAGTGTGTGGATTTATTGCTGTAATAATAATTTAGTCACACATCAATCAAAACCACACAGCCCGGGGGAAGAGGGTTAGGGTTTGAAAAATGGATGGGTACGGGGGTTTTTGGGAAAGGTTTTGGGAGACAAGAAAAAATAGCACAGCATAGACAAACTATTGTGAACATAAACAAATCTTTGGGTACAAACCTATCCATCAATCTTTGAAAGTGCATGCACTACTGCATGCATGTCAGTGAAAAGTAAGTAGTACATTCGACAACTGTGGAAAGAAAGAATGCGACAGTACAGGGCCTGTGTGGAATTATTGATAACGATATTCAACATAAGGTCTCTGTAGCCAGATACCCGAGAGCCTTGCTGGTCACTATAAATCCATTCACAACAACACTCAATGGGGTTGGTCTGGAAGGTGTCAGGTTTACTCCCCGTGATCCAGTCGATGCAAATATGGTTCCACCTCCAAATGTCACCAACACCCAGAAGTGTAAACACAGGGTGTTCGAGCCATTAGGCGGGGGAGAAAAATAACAAACTAAAATAAAAAATGTGGGATGGGTAAAGGTAGGGTCAGCAGGGAAAGGATACCTGTAACAGAAGACAAGACAGGCATCAGTGAAGTGCTGTCCTAACATACAAGGGTACTCTCATATAGTCTCACTAAATAACCAAGGAAGTAGACAAGTACCTGAGCACCAAGAAAACATGACCTTGGATAGGAAATACTATAGCCCTTCTGCCACAATCTGTGAGGAAGGCCTAAGAAACACATAAACATATAGTTAACGAACACACTCCTGTCGCACCAAACACACTCGCGTTATACTAAGACATCAAACCCACTACTCACAACAAACCACAAACTTGGTAGAGGACTCAATGTAGAAAGGGGGTTCCAAATAGTCAAAGCAAAGATGTATGGTCCAACAAAAAGGAAGAGGGAAACGGTAGTGTGTAGGAAGCAAGAACTACAACACTGCGCTCTCTAAGTAATGACCCAGTAGAGAATCTTTGGTGAAGGTCAAACAGAAAAACGTAGTTGCGACCACCACTGAATTCTGCCAACAACACACCCCACGGTGCACTACACAAAGAGAACTGGGGTAGCCTGTAGTTACCTCACTACATGCCCAGTTATGGAGGTCCTTTGAAATACACAGTTATACAACGGAGACGCGTAGTTGTCCTTACTACCGCGCTCCGTTTTAATAGTACAAAAACGATCCCCGATGTGAACGCTAACACGTGGTATAGACCGCCACTGTGCTCCGCCACACACAATTCAACCAAACAGGAATTCATCAAAGGTAGAATTCTGTTAGAAAACAGTCACAGAACCTCCCTTAACAATCCGTTCAGGCAGTAATCAGCTGACCGCACGGGCGGCCGAAGAGTTTAGAGCGGCTTTACCTGAAGACGCGTGAAGTCCGTCTACCGCCAAGGACAGAACACGGAAGCGCTCCCCACTGAGCCTCAGGGGGGGGGGGGAAGGTGATAGTCCACAGGAGACACGATAGAAAAGCATGCAGAGCGTCCGCTCTCATGCCGGTGCAGAACAGAAACCAGAATAACGCGCAACAGGAAGCGCGTCTGTTCCCCAGATAAACTTCCTGCAAGTCTCCCGCCTACTCATGGGAAATGTAGTTTCATAGTACGGTAGGCGCTTAGGGGCTGCGTAACCTGACAGAAGGTATAGTAGATAGAAAAGGAGAAATTGCTTTTTTTCTAGGTGTCCCCTCACTCACCAGGGTTGCCCCTTGGTGACATGCTTCATCATTGGGGCCATCCCAGTCCTCTACGGCCTGGGGCGTGCTGCGACTTGCGAATTACGTAGGAGCACTTACAAATGACTATGTGTGGTGCAGATATGATAGTGGAGTGGACTAAGTGATGTGTTAAGGGATCAATTTAGAAGCCTAGAGAGAGCCAAGAAATGCAGTCACAGTCAGAGAAAAAGGCAAGGGATACTGTATCTATGTGGTTGTAGTGGTCCTGTTGGAAGTGGTAAGTAAGTTGCCTGCAGAAAAAAAATCCTCCTATTAGCGGCACTCCTCCATTGCAGCCGACGCTTCGTCCATCGATGTTGGTCACCAGAAGACACCCTGTAAAAAAAAGCACAGCATAGACAAACAATTGAACATAAACAATTCTTTGGGTACAAACCTATCCATCAATCTTTGAAAGTGCATGCACTACTGCATGCATGTCAGTGAAAAGTAAGTAGTACATTCGACAACTGTGGAAGAAAGAATGCAACAGTAAAGGGCCTATGTGTAAATTATTGATAACGATATTCAACATAAGGTCTCTGTAGCCAGATACCCGAGAGCCTTGCTGGTCACTATAAATCCATTCACAACAACACTCAGTGGGGTTGGTCTGGAAGGTATAGTAGATAGAAAAGGAGAAATTGCTTTTTTTCTAGGTGTCCCCTCACTCACCAGGGTTGCCCCTTGGTGACATGCTTCATCATTGGGGCCATCCCAGTCCTCTACGGCCTGGGGCGTGCTGCGACTTGCGAATTACGTAGGAGCACTTACAAATGACTATGTGTGGTGCAGATGTGATAGTGGAGTGGACTAAGTGATGTGTTAAGGGATCAATGTAGAAGCCGAGAGAGAGCCAAGAAATGTAGTCACAGTCAGAGAAAAAGGCAAGGGATACTGTATCTATGTGGTTGTAGTGGTCCTGTTGGAAGTGGTAAGTAAGTTGCCTGCAGAAAAAAAATCCTCCTATTAGCGGCACTCCTCCATTGCAGCCGACGCTTCGTCCATCGATGTTGGTCACCAGAAGACACCCTGTCCACTGCCTGCCTGATGCTGAATTGTGGCTCGCTACTGTGAAGCCTGACTCCATCCTTTTTTCCCCATTGCAGAGACTGAAACCCGGCCTGTAATTATTCAACGAAAAACAGGAAGTGATATAATATTACAACACCACTGATAAATAAATATAAGGTATGTAGGCTGTGGAGTGCAAAAAGTCACAATTTGATTTTCCTAGTAGACAGTACAATATTTTTGAAAGTGCGTACTCTGAGTCACCTTTTGAAGGATAAATAAGTATGGGCAAATTAATGTAGCGGATCTTGCCCCTCAAGCTAGGTGTACTGTAAACTGTGTTTTAGAACAAAATTAGATCTTCCTAGCAGTGCTCCCACCCAGACCCTTACTAAAGCCAGTCGCAAAAATGTAGAAGACCCCCAATCAAATCTCAAAAAACGAGGCCTAGCAGAAAACTGGTGACAAAACTTACTTTGAAAGTAAAAGTAGGCCGAAGTACCCCCTTCCTAATTACCCATTACCCACCGTGGATTGCATTCAAACCACTTGCAAGCAACCAAGCAAAAGTAGCCATAGCCAGCATCGCTCCAAGACTCGAAATCCCCCCACTCAAACACATGCAATAGAAATACTGCTAACCCTAACGAACCCTAAGTTAAGAATAGTGGCAAAGGCTTTCTTTAACTATGCCAAATCCCCCCTTTCCCACCATGGATTTTCTTCAAATGACTTGCAACCAAAATTACACATTCTCACGAGTGCTCTAAGACCCCAGAACTCAGTTGGAAAAATCTAGAACACCCCGAAACACATGCAATCCTGCTGCTAGGGCTAACCCTAACGAACCCTAAGTTACAAAAAGTGCCAAAACTAAAGGCTTTTCCGCGCGGATTTTGTCCCAACCACTTCTACCCGGTATTAGACCTTCCCAGGAATGCCCCAAGACCCGGCAACCCACCCGCCAAGAAGCGTAACACCCCCAAACAGGCCAAAAGCAAAATCTCATACTTGCAATATTTCTGGGCCTTCGGTCCAAACGCGCTGCGTAGCTAGGCCATAAGTCGGGGTTGGCACGACGGATTTCCTGAAAAGCAAATGCAATCAAGATTAGAGTGTCCCAGCAATGCTCCCAGACCACGAAACTCACCCACAAACAGACGGAACCCCCCCTAAGAGCACCTCAAAGGCAAGCAAGTCATCAAAAACACAAAAAAAATTCCGCCTGGGATTTGGTCCAAAACACTTTTATCCGGTATTAGAGTTTCCCAGCAATGGCCCCAGAGCCGTCAACCCAGGAGAAAACGAGTAGAAGACCCCCAAACAGCCAAAGAGCAAAAGTACAAAAATGGGGACTTAGTCAATTTTTCACAAATTTCCCAAATCACTCCGCGCGCGCTCTGCAGCTAGGCCCTAAGTCCCCTCTGCCACCATGGATTTGCTTCAAACCTCTTGCAAAGTAAAGTATATATAGCCAGCAGTGCTCCCAGACCACGAAACTCACCCACAAACACCAGGAAGCCCCCCAAACAGTCCCCCGAAAACGCTACATAGAGCAAAATGTCAGAAATAGCCAAAAAAAAAATCGGCCTGGATTTTGTCCCAACCACTTCTACCCGGTATTAGACCTTCCCAGGAATGCCCCAAGACCCGTCAACCCACCCGCCAAGAAGCATAACACCCCCAAACAGGCCAAAAGCAAAATCTCATACTTGCAATATTTCTGGGCCTTCGGTCCAAACGCGCTGCGTAGCTAGGCCATAAGTCGGGGTTGGCACGACGGATTTCCTGAAAAGCAAATGCAATCAAGATTAGAGTGTCCCAGCAGTGCTCCCAGACCACGAAACTCACCCACAAACACCAGGAAGCCCCCCAAACAGGCCCCCGAAAACGCTACATAGAGCAAAATGTCAGAAATAGCCAAAAAAAAATCGGCCTGGATTTTGTCCCAACCACTTCTACCCGGTATTAGACCTTCCCAGGAATGCCCCAAGACCCGTCAACCCACCCGCCAAGAAGCATAACACCCCCAAACAGGCCAAAAGCAAAATCTCATACTTGCAATATTTCTGGGCCTTCGGTCCAAACGCGCTGCGTAGCTAGGCCATAAGTCGGGGTTGGCACGACGGATTTCCTGAAAAGCAAATGCAATCAAGATTAGAGTGTCCCAGCAATGCTCCCAGACCACGAAACTCACCCACAAACAGACGGAACCCCCCCTAAGAGCACCTCAAAGGCAAGCAAGTCATCAAAAACACAAAAAAAATTCCGCCTGGGATTTGGTCCAAAACACTTTTATCCGGTATTAGAGCTTCCCAGCAATGGCCCCAGAGCCGTCAACCCAGGAGAAAACGAGTAGAAGACCCCCAAACAGCCAAAGAGCAAAAGTACAAAAATGGGGACTTAGTCAATTTTTCACAAATTTCCCAAATCACTCCGCGCGCGCTCTGCAGCTAGGCCCTAAGTCCCCTCTGCCACCATGGATTTGCTTCAAACCTCTTGCAAAGTAAAGTATATATAGCCAGCAGTGCTCCCAGACCACGAAACTCACCCACAAACACCAGGAAGCCCCCCAAACAGGCCCCCGAAAACGCTACATAGAGCAAAATGTCAGAAATAGCCAAAAAAAAAATCGGCCTGGATTTTGTCCCAACCACTTCTACCCGGTATTAGACCTTCCCAGGAATGCCCCAAGACCCGTCAACCCACCCGCCAAGAAGCATAACACCCCCAAACAGGCCAAAAGCAAAATCTCATACTTGCAATATTTCTGGGCCTTCGGTCCAAACGCGCTGCGTAGCTAGGCCATAAGTCGGGGTTGGCACGACGGATTTCCTGAAAAGCAAATGCAATCAAGATTAGAGTGTCCCAGCAATGCTCCCAGACCACGAAACTCACCCACAAACAGACGGAACCCCCCCTAAGAGCACCTCAAAGGCAAGCAAGTCATCAAAAACACAAAAAAAATTCCGCCTGGGATTTGGTCCAAAACACTTTTATCCGGTATTAGAGCTTCCCAGCAATGGCCCCAGAGCCGTCAACCCAGGAGAAAACGAGTAGAAGACCCCCAAACAGCCAAAGAGCAAAAGTACAAAAATGGGGACTTAGTCAATTTTTCACAAATTTCCCAAATCACTCCGCGCGCGCTCTGCAGCTAGGCCCTAAGTCCCCTCTGCCACCATGGATTTGCTTCAAACCTCTTGCAAAGTAAAGTATATATAGCCAGCAGTGCTCCCAGACCACGAAACTCACCCACAAACACCAGGAAGCCCCCCAAACAGGCCCCCGAAAACGCTACATAGAGCAAAATGTCAGAAATAGCCAAAAAAAAATCGGCCTGGATTTTGTCCCAACCACTTCTACCCGGTATTAGACCTTCCCAGGAATGCCCCAAGACCCGTCAACCCACCCGCCAAGAAGCATAACACCCCCAAACAGGCCAAAAGCAAAATCTCATACTTGCAATATTTCTGGGCCTTCGGTCCAAACGCACTGCGTAGCTAGGCCATAAGTCGGGGTTGGCACGACGGATTTCCTGAAAAGCAAATGCAATCAAGATTAGAGTGTCCCAGCAGTGCTCCCAGACCACGAAACTCACCCACAAACACCAGGAAGCCCCCCAAACAGGCCCCCGAAAACGCTACATAGAGCAAAATGTCAGAAATAGCAAAAAAAAATATCGGCCTGGATTTTGTCCCAACCACTTCTACCCGGTATTAGACCTTCCCAGGAATGCCCCAAGACCCGTCAACCCACCCGCCAAGAAGCATAACACCCCCAAACAGGCCAAAAGCAAAATCTCATACTTGCAATATTTCTGGGCCTTCGGTCCAAACGCACTGCATAGCTAGGCCATAAGTCGGGGTTGCCACGACGGATTTCCTGAAAAGCAAATGCAATCAAGATTAGAGTGTCCCAGCAGAGCTCCCAGACCACGAAACTCACCCACAAACACCAGGAAGCCCCCCAAACAGGACCCCCGAAAACGCTACATAGAGCAAAATGTCAGAAATAGCCACAAAAAAAATCGGCCTGGATTTTGTCCCAACCACTTCTACCCGGTATTAGACCTTCCCAGGAATGCCCCAAGACCCGGCAACCCACCCGCCAAGAAGCATAACACCCCCAAACAGGCCAAAAGCAAAATCTCATACTTGCAATATTTCTGGGCCTTCGGTCCAAACGCGCTGCGTAGCTAGGCCATAAGTCGGGGTTGGCACGACGGATTTCCTGAAAAGCAAATGCAATCAAGATTAGAGTGTCCCAGCAATGCTCCCAGACCACGAAACTCACCCACAAACAGACGGAACCCCCCCTAAGAGCACCTCAAAGGCAAGCAAGTCATCAAAAACACAAAAAATTTTCCGCCTCGGATTTGGTCCAAACCACTTTTAGTGCTTCCCAGCAATGGCCCCAGACCCGTCAACTCACCTTCAAAGAGGTAGAACAACACCCCCACAAGTGCTGAGTCTTTCTTCATTGGGCGTAAACCAGCCCTCTGCTTTGATGGAAATAGGAGTCTGGAGGAGGAGGATAGAGGAGCATGTTCTTCTGAACTTGTGAACCTGAGGAATGCAGACTGCGGCACCTTCAAATAAATTAGCAAACAAGTGAAGACAGTTCTGCTGATGGGCTTGTTTTTGTGATTATCTGATTAAAGTTTGAATTATATTAACTGTGCACAACAAAGAAAGACAGACACACAGGAATAAAAGTGAATAAGGATGAAAAAGAAAGTTATTGATTCGTTGTCTCATTTTCAGGGCTCGAAGTCGGTATCACGGTCCAGGAATAAGAATAAGGCTTCGTCATCATACTCTGCGAATTCAGACAGGGAGAGCTCAGTGTCACCTGACAGAGTAGAAATTCCCTCATCTATGTTGCTGGCCACCTCCTCTTCATCCGGCACGCTCTCTCGTACTCTGAAATCTGGTGGTATGAGGTGCTGATTCATCTTGATCATTGTTAACCTCTCCACATTTTTGGGCGAGAGGCGGCTCCGTTTGGGAGTTACAATCCCACCAGCCGCACTGAAAACCCGTTCAGAAGACACGCTTGCGAGTGGGCAAGACAAGTAGTTTAAAGCCAGGTTGGTGAGCTGTGGCCACAATCCTTTTTTCCCATGCCAATACGCCAATGGGTCAGAATTAACATAGACCTCTGTTGAGTCATTCAGATAGTCCTTCACCATCGACTCAAGGTCCTCATCCAAGGTTCCTCCACTTTGCTTAGCTCTTGCTGTGCCTCTGACCTTTTGAGAACCAAACCCACGCAGAGCTAGCCAATCCTCTTCAGCCTCCAATGTTTCTGTTGTCTTTCGTGCAGATGATCCGGTTGCCGGTGTCTTTAACGGCTGAGAGGTCACTTGTGCCACAGCCACAGGTGCAGAAGTGGATTGTTTTGACTGGGGATGGCCTGCTGATGTACTGCCATTTCCTTCAATTTCCAGCCGTTCTGTTTCAAACTTCTTGGCTGACAAGGCTAGCCAACGTTTGTACTTTAGAACATGTTCATCATCAAAAGGAAAGAATGCTTGGCCTGCCAGCGCCTTTTTGTAGCGTGGATCCAGAATAGTAGCACAAATGTGATGCTGTTCTGAGTGGATCTTTTTAAGACGTTCATCACCTTGTAGGAGCTCTAATAATTGCTCGGCCAGAAGCAAAGAGTCTTGGTTTTTATCTTTTCTAAACACAGAACACACCTCCTTCAGTTGGTCCTCCAGCATGTACAACAATGGGATAGCTTTTCCCAAATTAGAGTCCTCCTTGCTGACTGCACGCGTGAAGAACTCAAAAGGACGAAGCATGCGTGTCAGGCTTTCAACTATGTTCCATTGCGGCCCACCCATCCTCAGCTCCTCTGCACCCTCTTTAAGGAAATATTGATCGAGTTCCGTATACTGCTCATACAGACGCTCAAGCATGTAGAAGGTTGAGTTCCAACGTGTTACCACCTCCTGGATGAGTGCTTTCACTGGCATTTGATGTTGATATAGCAGGCTCCTCAGCTGCTTCCGGGCCTTAAAAGAATGGCTGAAATGCTTGCACATTTTTCGGCAGGTGTCCAATACACCGTACGCTGCACTGCCTTTATTACCCAAGAATTTTTGGACAACCAGGTTTATACAGTGCGCCAAACACGGCACTCTGAAATAGTAACCGTCCCTCATGGCCTTAACTATATTGGAGCCATTGTCCGTGGAAACATAACCAACCTTGCGTTTTAGTGGGGACAGACAGTTAAGGACCTTTGTGTTAAAGACATCCAAAATGTTTTCTGCTGTGTGACGTTTCTCCAAACCAAACATGGCTAGTGTTGCATGTTTCCGAGCACCTTTAAAAACAATGTTAGTGTCAACACCTGAGTTTAGCTTTGCTTTAGCCCCTGAAAAAGAGACCCAGTGTGCAGTGATGCACATGTAATCAGCGCCTGCGCCACTGGTCCACATGTCTGTTGTCAGATGTATAGTGTGAACAGCACTCTTCTGCAAAGCTGCCCCAATCACCTTCAGAACATCTTCATGTAGTGCTGGAACCGCAACTCGGGCAAAATAGAACCGGCTAGGAACCTTCCATTTAGGGCAGAGCGCTGTCACTAATTCTAGAAAACCAACCCCTTCTACAAAAGAAAAAGGGAGAAGGTCCAGAGCTAGCATTTTAGCCAGCTTAGTGTTATACAGACGGGTCATTGGGTGGTTGCGTTCATATTGCGCTTCTGTAAACAACATCTTTTTAATGTTGCCCTGGACCAATGATTTACGGGATGATGATGATCTCTTCGACCCAGTTACGCTCGCTGATGAACTTTTCCGCATTGATGTCTCACTCTCTCCCACACTCTTAGTGTGGCTCCCATGGGGTGTGCTGCTGACATGGGAACTGGGTGTAAGTGAAGTGTTTGAATCGTCTTCTTCTACCTCCTCGTCATCAGCAGATGAAAAATCAACGTTTTCATTACGTGCAATTCCGGCTTTCTTGACCGCCTCTAGGTGCGGAAACCATTGGACAGCGTGCCTTCTCTCAAGATGACCTCTCTGGCCTCCGGTACCATAGTTAGAACCAAGCTTACCACGACTAACTCGAAGCTTACAAAGGCTACAAATGGCTACGTTTTCCTTTTTTGGGCAAACACTAAAGAAGTCCCAAACTGGAGACTTGAAATGTCTTTGGGGGCCGGAGGAGGCGGCGATACTGGTGGTGGTGGTCCTGCTGCTAATGCCAGATGAAGTGGAGGATGTGGATTGCCGAACTTCAGTACGTTTTGCACTTTCACCACCACGAATTGAGGTCGAGGACGAGGTGGGTACCTTCTTGCGAAGAAATATGGAAGCGGTAGGTTTTGGTGTACTACTTAACTCCAAATCTAATGATTCCATTTCCATTGCCTCCTGGCCGACATCATCATCACGCTCAGCAGCTTCTCGGGATAGGGTCAAAATGTCTCTTTGCTGCATGCCCGGTGGGGCTGCAGTGACCTTTGTGATGACTGGCTCGTCGTCATCGTGAGAGGCTTCATCACCAGCAGTATCTGTCACTTCTTGTTGAGCCTCATCACACTCCATAGGTTTGAGTTTTTGGACGACCTTCCTTTTACGCTTAGGTACCGGTGTCAGATCATGGTGTGCCTCACTGTCAGACCGCAGTTGTGGTTCCCAAGACGGATCACTTGCATCAGAAGGAGGTGGGCTTGAAGAAGATGTAGACACCCCCCTTGATCTTTTCCTTGCTAGGGATGTGGAAGACAATGAATGATCATCAGGAAGAGTGGCTTCCAATGATACCTCGGCTTCATTGTCGATTTCCTGATGTGCCCCTACTTCGGGAGGAACAACTATTGTGGGCACTTGTGAACCTCCATGCACCTTTGCTTGCGCATCTCCTTTTGCTGCCTCTCCTTCCACATGTACTTGGGCGTGTACTTGCACATGGTGTTGTTGTTGCGGCTGTGGTTGTTCAACACTTGTCAGATGAGTTACAACAACCTGTGTTGATTCAGGGACATTGCTGCTACTTTCTTGCGATGAGCCAACATCACTGGTCGATGGTGATTGGAGAAGTACACTGACTGCCTCTGAAGCACTCAAGGGCTTTGACTTAAGTTGGCGTGGTGGTGGAGGCACTGAACCCAATGGAGCAGGGGTGCTGCTCCCAGCTTGGTCCCCAGCAGATCCTGCTGCTGCAGGCGTACTTTTTTTTTTGCTCCCAAAAAAAGTGGCGGGTGGCACACCAGCCTCCTTGGTAACTTGCTTCTTCTGCTCCTTACTAGCAACTTTCTTGCTAGAGGAGCTACGGAGAACTTTCTGTGGGGGCGGGGCCATCTTCTTCAGAGCAGGTCAGACAGCAGGCCGCAGTTGCACGAATTGTAGAGTTGTCTGAGGCCAGACGTGACGTCGTGTGACGTTATGCTGCACACACACACCGCTGCAGGACTTCTTCCAGGCACTAGTGGTTCTCTTGAGTCTTGTGCACCTAAAAAAAATGGAAGACAGAGGAACATCAGTTCAGTTATAGAGCACAAAAAAAATCGAAAAACACTGCAAAATCAGCACAATCCCAATCCATCCATGCCCTCCATAATGTTTAAATTCAAGACAACCCACAGAAAGACTAGGCCCATGCAAGACTCACTACCCCTGGGCATAAATAAAGGTTGAAAAGTAGGCAAAATGGTTGGAGGCCTAACAACAAAGCCTGCATTCAAAATGGCCACTTGCCTGCCAGCACATGGCCAGTGCCTGTAGCTGCACTCAAAATGGCCACCAGCCACATGGCATGTCCCTCCCCATGAACACCCCCAAAAATCGAAAAACACTGCAAAATCAGCACAATCCCATTCCATCCATGGCCTCCATGATGTTTAAATTCAAGACAGCCCACAGAAAGACTAGGCCCATGCTAGACTCAAATACCCCTGGTGAAAAGGCCACAAGTACAGGCCCAAAAAACGAAAATCACTGAAAAATCTGCACAATCCCATTCCATCCATGGCCTCCATGATGTTTAAATTCAAGACAACCCACAGAAAGACTAGGCCCATGCAAGACTCACTACCCCTGGGCATAAATAAAGGTTGAAAAGTAGGCAAAATGGTTGGAGGCCTAACAACAAAGCCTGCATTTAAAATGGCCACTTGCCTGCCAGCACATGGCCAGTGCCTGTAGCTGCACTCAAAATGGCCACCAGCCACATGGCATGTCCCTCCCCATGAACACCCCCAAAAATCGAAAAACACTGCAAAATCAGCACAATCCCATTCAATCCATGGCCTCCATGATGTTTAAATTCAAGACAACCCACAGAAATACTAGGCCCATGCAAGACTCACTACCCCTGGGCATAAATAAAGGTTGAAAAGTAGGCAAAATGGTTGGAGGCCTAACAACAAAGCCTGCATTCAAAAAGGCCACTTGCCTGCCAGCACATGGCCAGTGCCTGTAGCTGCACTCAAAATGGCCACCAGCCACATGGCATGTCCCTCCCCATGAACACCCCCAAAAATCGAAAAACACAGAAAAATCAGCACAATCCCAATTCATCTATGGCCTCCATGATGTTTAAGTTCAAGACAACCCACAGAAAGAATCAGTCCACCCACCACTGAGTACCCCTGGGCAAAAGGCCCCAAAACAGCCCAAAAATCGAAAATTCCAAAATTTTAGTTGCAGCAACTGTAATGCCCCAAACAAACTTACTTGTAAAATTTCTAATCCAACAGTGATCCAAAGAAAGTCAAAAAGGCCTCAAATCCAAAGATCCAGCAGCATCCACAAAAAGTAATCCTTCCAGCTCCACATCCAAATGAAAAGTGACCAGGAGATGGACAAAGCACTGGGAGGAGCCTGCTGAACAGGAACAGGAAGTTGAAGACTATGGGGCACTTCCTTCCTCCCACCCCCTGCCCCCCTCCCCAAAATGGACTCCTCGCTAAAAAAGTGCAGGCAAATGTCAAACTAAGGAGTTATTCACATAAAAATCATCATTTCTAGAAGGTTTATGCTGCTTGCTGGTGGATTTCTTGTGCAGAATTGCAAATTTATATTTTCGCTCGCCGCATCTCAAATCTCGCAATTGCGAAGTACCGCGAGACGTGATCTCGCTGTACTCGCGTTGACAAACTATCGCTGGCAAGCCGCGATGACGTAATCGCGCTCGCCAATTCCCGCGGGATCACACAGCAAGATCCAAAATGGCGCAGCACTCGCAAACTATCGAAAAAAACAACTCGGCAAACGATGATAAACGCCGCGCGCCGCAAAAATTGTATCACCAACGCCGCGCGCCGCCAAAAAAATCCGCTGCGTGCGAATTTGCGGATTTTGCGGGAAATCCGCAAATCTCGCGGATTGCGGATTTCCCGAAAATCCGCAAAATCCGCGAGCGTAACGGATTTTCCGCCCATGCTTAAAGCAGGCAACAGGGGCACACGGAGGTACAAGCAGGCAACAGGGGCACACGGAGGCACAAGCAGGCAACAGGGGCACACAGAGGCACAAGCAGGCAACAGGGGCACGAAAACGGATGCACAAGCAGGCAACAGGGGCACAAAAACTGAGGCACAAGCAGGCAACAGGGGCACGAAAACGGAGGCACAAGCAGGCAACAGGGGCACGAAAACTGAGGCACAAGCAGGCAACAGGGGCACACAGAGGCACAAGCAGGCAACAGGGGCACACGGAGGCACAAGCAGGCAAAAGGGTCACAAGCATGAATTGTAATTTAGACGGGGCTGAAGTGGAGAACGGTCAGTAGGGAAGTAGTGCGGCTGGTGCAGTGGTACCAGGCCGAAAGGTGAAAGGGGCTGTCTGCACCCCAGTTTGGACAGTTTCCACTACCTAACAGGGATTGGTGGGAGGGGGGCGTACTTCTTGCTTGCTTTAGAGCTGTTACTTCGGGGACGCAGTGCACGCTCCTGCCTGCTGCCGCCGGGACACGACAACAGGCAGGGAGAGGACAGGCTGTGAGAGGGCAGGGAGGGGACAGGCTGGGAGAGGGCAGGCTGGGAGAAGGCAGGGAGAGGACAGGCTGGGAGAGGGCAGGTTGGGATAGGGCAGGTTGGAAGTGGACAGGCTGTGAAAGGGCAGGCTGGAAGTGGACAGGCTGGGAGAGAACAGGCTGGGAAAGGGCAGGCTGGAAGTGGACAGGCTGGGAGAGGACAGGCTGGGAAAGGGCAGGGAGGGGACAGGCTGGGAGAAGGCAGGCTGGGAGAGAACAGGCTGGGAGAGAACAGGCTGGGAGTGGGCAGGCCGCGAGAGGTCAGGCTGTGAGAGGACAGGCTGCGAGAGGACAGGCTGCAAGAGGACAGGCTGCGAGAGGGCAGGCTGCGAGAGGGCAGGCTGCGAGAGGTGAGGCTGAGAGAGGGCAGGCTGGGAGAGGGCAGGCTGGGAGAGGGCAGGCTGGGAGTGGGCAGGCTGGGAGAGGACAGGCTGGGAGAGGGCAGGCTGGGAGTGGCTATGAAGGAGATTTGGAAAAAAATTGGTTCAAATGAATTTCCGTTAAGAATGGGATGGTGGGAATTCTAAGCAATTGCATGCTAAAATGAAGCCTGTTTCTGGCAAAAAAAATATGAGTCTCCAGTTTGAATTGGGAATTGGGGCATGCATGCCTTTTTCCTCTTTTCTAGCAGAGCCGTCCTGGATACTTAAACCATTACAGCTTTTTTATCTAACAACAACTGCATTCTGAGATTTGTAGTTTAATGCTTATACATTGCAAGAATGGGCTGTTGGCTAAAAAAGCAGCACTAACTGAAGGGAACACATGCCATCTATTTGGTTTATAATATTTCCTTAACTTAACTACCAGGCAGAATTTGGAAGCTAAGAATTCAGCAAAATGCAGCCTTGATGAATTCAAACGCTGGGAATTAGTTAGGGCTCATACATGTCAATCTAAACTTTGTTAGCTTTGCTGTTAAAATGCTCGCTGCTCTATTGATTCTTATTGGTTTCTCATCTACTTTGGGTCGTTTTCTAGCCTCCCATTTGCTGAAGGTCTCTCATCTGTCCCTCCCAATCCCTGACGGGCCTTTCATCTGCCCCTCCCAGTCCCGAACAGACCTCTTATTTGTCCTGCTGGTTCCCCCCTGTAGGACCCTCATCTCTCGCTTCGGATCTTTGCCTTCTTCCAGCTCCCTACAGGGCCACTTACCTAACATCACAAGCCAAAAGCGAGGGGACAAAATAAATTACTTATCCAGCAAATAAGATTAGAGCAAAAATGGAGGTAGATTGAAAGAGAAAAAAGAGAGAAAAAAATATAATGAAAAATATATTTTCCCCTCTTTTCCCTCCCTCCCTTTATGTCTCTTTGTTCCAACAAATCGAAAACAAGGAAAATGCAAATCCATATTATACACTGCTGAAACAAGGAAGGAACAGTGCCAAAACCCAGTAAGAACACAGCTGAAACAAGGAAGGAACAGTGCCAAAACCCAGTGAGAACACTGATGAAACAAGGAAGGAACAGTGCCCAAAACACAGTAAGAACTCTGCTGCAACGAAGAGAAAAAATTGCTGACGCGAGGGAATACTACAGAAACACACACTCCATACCACCACCATGGGAACACTAATAAAACAAAGCAGATAAACTGGTGAAAATGGGCTCGCTACGGCTACAGAGGCTGTGCAGAAACAAAGTGGTAACACTGCATCAGGGGCGAGCGGAAAGGTGCGCTGTGTGACTTTAATGTGTATTATTGTTGACACATACATGAAGCGTGTGTTTGAGGGTGGGACAGACACCCTGCCTGAAACTTATACTCGGGCAACTGTCGGTGAAACACAAGTGGTCATTAAATAAACATTAATTTCCTACGTGTTAAGGAACGTGTCTTATTTGCGCACCTGTTACAAAAGTAACCGCTGCTGCCTTTGCTGCTGTTTTGCGGCTCGGCTCGGCCTTCGGCTTCTAGAGCCAGACCGGTGCCCGGGCTCGGCTCAGGCTGGCTCGCCCATGAGTGCTCTGACTCGCCCACCCCGGGTGCAAACAATGCCTGGGGCCAGTGTGTCACGGTGGGTGAGGGGTGGCAAGAGGTGCCCTGCACAGCCTACCTCATGTAACCTCACTCACTCGGGCAGTCAGTCACCCCTCACTCGCCCAAGCTGTGCCGGCCCCAGCCCTTCCCTCTGCTCCCCGGGGAGGCCCGCCTGCTCTGCCCCTCTCAGCCCGGCGGATTCCCAGGAATCCTGGCTATGTTTTCGGTCCGGATTCCACGAGGGGTCCCCTGGGCCGGGCCAACCTTGGCCGCTCCGTTCCCACCGAGTCACCGCTGCTGGGGGCCCGGGGGCGGGGTCACCGACTCGCCCCCCTCCCCCCAGACATTCCAGTGGGGCCATCAATAAATGCCTCATCATGAGCTGCAACACCCCAGACACAGCTGCAAAGCTTCCAGTTCCAGTGAGTCCTCTCCCGGGGGTTCTCTTAGAATTCTGGGATTTGTAGTCCTGGTTTTACACTGGTTAAATAAAACCACAAGTCCCCAAATTCGAGCTTCTAGCGAGCTTTCTTTGCACGACATCCTCTCTAGTGACTTGACTGGCCTGCCACACTTCTGGACAGGCGACAGTGCCTGTGACAAAGCCAGTAGGGCTGGGACAGAGTTAGTCACGGATCCGGACGTGTTCCCAGCACACACGGGTCTCCTCGTGGTAAGGCGCAGCCACCCTTGGAAGGCCTCACACTGCTATTGCCAGCTGGCGTTTCTGTAGCGCACACTCTGACACTGGCACAGCTTCCCGGCGCTTTCAGTTGTTCTGGCACACATAGGCCATGAGCATGTGTGGTACTTGTGTAACTAAAGCTGGCAAAGACGAGCTGCACAACAGTGGAGGGGAGAAGGGCGCAGGTAAGATGAAGAGAGGCAGGAGGGGAATTTGACAGGTAGAGGCGAGTAGCGCCACGATGTTCAGCCTTCAAGCCTGAAGCGCTTCCCATTCCCTCCACCCTCTTATCGGTACCAGACGGCGCCCTGAGGCTGCTTGCATCACGTCACGCCTTATGAAGCCACTAGCCATGGGTTCAAGGGAGAACCAGATTCGGGGGCGTTCCCGAGGACAGGCTTTCGGCTGACGTAGCCAAAAGCCAAATAATCTCGGGAACGCCCCCGAATCTGGTCCGGCATTGACGGACAGGCCCGTCTTCCAATGGCTAGCCTCCATTTATGGAGCTAGCCAATAGAAGACGGGGCGGATTCCAAGCCCCATATACTATTCTCATTAGGTTTTTTCTAGCACATGCGTACTTCGTACGCATTGGCTAGTCAAAACCTAAAAAACGCCCCAGGTGCTCCACGGCAACCGCTGGCTAGACCTGGAGGTATCAGAGCGCTTTACATGAGGATCAGCGAGTTGCAGGTTACATAGCCAAGTACAGACATAGGAAAAAAACCATGAGATTACACAATAATGTGAGTTATTTAGCACGTACACACGTCTTATGGAGAGTGAAAAAGCAGAGGGGAAATGGTAAAGAGGGGCAAGGAATGCAGGTAGGAAACACAACACAATCTGTGAGTGCTTAAAGAAAATAGTGCCGCAGACACCAGGCATTCGGGCGCACGCACACACAGGAAAGTGGCAATACTCCATTGGAGGGACAAACAAGGTTGAGAAATTGGTTTATGAATTAGCAAGCAAATACGAGTGACAAGGAAATACAACTAGTGGTTCCAAACCTCTATGTTAATGGTAAGCCACAATAATCCTTACAGAGAGTGTTTGTGCTGCCTGGTTGGCTTAACCTTTTGACAATTAGTAAATAATTCTGAGCGAAAAAATGTACAAATGTGGGAACTATTGCTTTTGTATGTGTTACCACGCTATATTATTGTTTTGCCCGGGCAACTACCATTAATCCTCAGTTGGTGGTTAAGCGTGTAGACAAAAATGTAACATGCAGTTTTCACTTTGTTCTTAATGTGCACAAAAAAAAACACCTGCAGCTATTTTTGAACCGACGTTGTAGTATAAATAACCCTGAAAAGAAGTCCCTATCAGAGGCATAAGTAACACTGCGTATAAATTCCAACATTTGTATACTGTGAGCCTTATGAATAGGGGTCAAAGTTCTTTACATGCATGTTACAGTAGTGTGTGGTAGTCTCAAACTTTTTACCCCATTTATTATATTTTGCTGTTCTAATCAATTAGGACGTTGCATCCCAAAAGCAGCATATAACATTTCTACAATATAACAAATGCCTTAAACAATGATCAGAACTGTTAATGTAGGAGAACTCCCACACAAAGCAGCATTACTCTTTTCCACCAATTTATCTTGGACTGCGATAGAAAAAAAGGCAACACTGGGGATGTAAATTCACCTCTTAAACTAGATTCCTGTTGTGATTTAGGATGAAGGAACAGTACCAAATTAGTACACCGCACAAAAGGGAGCGATGCCTTTCCTAATCAAATCATACATGGTCTTAAATGTATTTAAATTGTGACCATGTCAAGAAAGGTCTACTGTCCTTTCTGGCAGCCAGAGTGAAGAGAACGGTGTCTTAGTCTTTTCACACTTTGGCATACCCGAGCATGTAGGACAGCGCTCTCAACCTAACTCAAGAATGCTGCTTCCAGTAGGGAATCAAAAAATGTCCCCTGCATCGCTAAGCTAACACAAAAGCCAGATCGGTGGAGCTGCATTACATTTAGATCAGTGCATTAAGCCTAACAAACAGGTCCCAGTTTTTTTTTAATGTTCTAATATCTTTATTATTTTAAGAAAAGGAGTAACAATTAATAAAATACCATATTATGCAATACAGCTTAACATTTTGAACAATAAATGAATAGGCAATCAACATTATAAATAAAATCAATGCCATGAGTAACATCTATGTATCAATCAAATATGTTAAAACGCAAAGAAACAATTCAAAGATATCAGTTGTATTGCTTGAATAAATCAATTAACAAAATAAAGGAAATAGAGAGAAGAAAGTAGTAAGGAGGAAGAAAAGAAGAAGAGGGAAGAAAGAAAAGATAAGCAAGAGATCAGGACACCTACTTCAAAGGGGGAAATACATTAAGCGGAAGACACAAAAGGATATTGAGCCACCAAGCCTTGTGAAGCCAAATTCATATATTTATCAAGAGACCTTCAAACAACAATAGAAATAGAAGGCGTATAATGTTTCTCCTCCACAGAAGTATGAGCCCCTCGGAGAAACGATACCCATGCCCACCACGTATGATATGATATTGACTTAAAGGATTTCCACTCTGTTAATATGATCTTAACAGCAATTGGTAACAGCAAATCTAGCAATTGCCTATCTGTAGCTTCCAAAGATAACAGAAATGGTGCAGCCCATGGACCTAATTAAATTAAAGGTAAACAGAGCTCAAATTTAACATAAAAAATTAATAATAAATGTTTGTGAAACAGCTCCCAAAAAGGTTGTAATAACGAGCATTCAAAAAACATATGTTAATAGGTACCAGCAGTGATGTTACAGCTCCAACAACGATCATTATTTTTAAGTTTGTGTTTATACAAACGAGCCGGGGTCCAATGTAGAAGATTGAGAGTAAAACATTTAGATTGAATAAGAGAAGGAGCAATCTTATTTCGTAGGGAATACTTCAAAATGAGTTGCCAGGTTTCTGGTGTAATGTGCTTAAACATATCATGCTCTAAGTAACAGCTTTCCAAACTGTGTGGCGCGACACGTTACTGTATCGTGCCCTACACATAGGTGTGTCACACGATGACGCCGTAGCACTCCTCCTCCCCTCCCTCCCCCCGGAGTGCTACGGCGCTGCTCATGGCCACTGTGAGACTCGGAGTCAGGCGAGTCCAAATCCATACGTTCGTTTTTAGTGGCAGCGCGATCACCTGCATGAAGGTCGGTGTCTGGAATGCGACTCCCGTCCAGAAAGGATCTTGTGACCTTCCATAAATATAGTTTTTTTTAGTATTTTTCCCCGTTAATGCTTTGCACGGACAGCACAGATGGAACTAACCGAGATAACAAGGATAGGAAGAGTTCACCCCTGTATGTCACCAAATGAAGCGCTGTGAAAAGGTAGAGGAAATATTTGTTTCTTTGTTGTTGCCTGGGCCATCTAGTTCATATATAATTGACACGGTCCATGTAATACACAGTTCGATCTAAGTCACTCTCAAAAGAATTTCTAAAATCAAAGCAAGAGTAAGCTAAATCAGCCTCATAACTTTCAGGAGCAGGTCACGAGGCGCCTTCCTCACCTATGCCTCACAGGGGCCTCAGCGCAAACACTTGCGCGTTTATCTGCCTCCAAGGGCCCAGTAAGGTCACAACACGTGATGGGGACTCGTTGGGTGGAATATGTTCTGCTGACGTCACTCTCCGGGTTGCAGACAGCTCTCCAGCGTTGCTGCCATCATTTTGCTGTTCCAGTACATTTCAGAGAGACACCATTTCCACTTTCATACTGTGAACCTTTTGCTTTTGGTGAAGTGAAGTACATCTTTACAAGTGTGCCCATATTAACGATCTTGCACTGGGGGTGGTATTTGTGAAAATAGTCAAATTGAAGCCAGGTAGAGGAAGCTTAACGCTTTCTTCATGGGAGGCATTTTAGGCAGTTAAAGCAGAAAAAGAGGGCCAAACACAAAATGTTCCAGGGCAATTCTTAAGTGAACGTAGTTTGGGACCAATCGACCATCAGTGTAGCCAAGTGGAGTAATTCTAAGAAAGGAATTACGTTGATAAATAATGGTAGAAAACATCCTTTACGCTTTACCACGCAGCTTTTGCCAAACTTTTTTTGTTGCGCAAACTAGAGCCAAAGGGATCAGAGTGCTTTACATGAGCACCAGTTGTGTTACAGACGGACACTTGCATTTTTTTGTGTGTGGGGTTGTGTGTGGGGATGTGGTGTGTGTGTGGGGTTGTGCGTATGTGGGGTGGGGTGTGTGTGTGTGTGTGTAGGGTGTGGTGTGTGTGTGTGTGTGTGTGTGTGTGGGGTTGTGGGTGTGTGTGTGTGGGGTGTGTGTATGTGGGGTGTTGGGCCCGACGCCTCTTAGGTGGTTGGGCTCGCTTGCTCGCGTTACCGTGTCCCTGAACATTTTTTCACAAAAATGTGTGTCACCAACATGAAAAGTTTGGAAAGCTGTGCTCTAAGTGATGTGACCATTTCTGCTGTGTAACCGTAGACTGCAAAGGCGGTGTGGTGGATAAAAATGTATATATTCTAGAGGCAACGTGACCTGATCTATACCACATAGAAAGGAGGGAAACAGTATGTGAATCAGGGTAAAAAGATGCTTTAGACAAGGCAACCTTTAATTTCAGAAATTAATAAAAATACATGTTATTGAGATTATACTGCCTAGCTAAAGAAGAAAACGGTCCTGATTGGAATCATAAAGGTCTATGACCAACGTAATGCCTTTGCTAGCCCAGGTTGACATCGTAACTGAGTCCATATCAGTCTTAATTTTAGGATTATGCCATAAAGAAGACCACCTGGATTTATGAATTGGCCTAGAAACCTTTTTGTCTATATATTTCAATGCAATAATGGTATCCGAGATAATACAACCTGAATAAGGTAAGGCCAATGTAGACGCGGTCATAAGAGAAGAAGTAGAGGAGAACATAACTCTTGTTCAATATAGATCCACGGTGGGGTATGTCGGGAAGCCGAAGAGAACCAAAGAGCACCCTGAGATGCTAAGAATGCAATTTGATACAAGGTCCAATCTGGGAAATTACATCAACCCATAAAATAAGTTTTCCTCAGATGTTTATAAGCTATTCTAGTGCGTTTATCCCTCCATACAAATTTTGAGGTAAGAACATCTATCTCATGGAAAAAAGATGAAGGTAACTTTATAGGGAGCATTGAAGACACAAAATTAACAATGGGAGTTATCATCATTTTCAATGTTTGAAGTCGCCCCCACCAGGAGATGTATTTAGGCGACCTCGCAGACAACAGCTGCTTAATCCTTAGCTATGACCTGAGATTCATTATAGGAGATAGTATCTGTTATAGAACCAGATCCCTAGATATTTAATACGCTTCAATTGCCATTTAAAACCAACATTCCCCATGTGGGAAGAAAAACATAAAGCATTAAAAGGAAACATTTCCGTCTCGTCTTTATTCAGAGTGTACCCTGAAACGAGAGAGAGTTCTCTAATATCGTTGGAGATAGCAGGAATTGCATTTTCTATATCTTCCAAGAAGATAAGCACTTCATCTGCATATATACGCAACAGGGGGAGAAGGAGGAGTTGGAGACTAGGTCGTCCTCCAAAAAGCTTAGTGCATAAGTAGGAATCCTCTGTATTGGAGACCGGGACCTAGCTCACGTGTAGGTAACTGACGCTATTCGTTCAGTGCAACCATAAATAGAAAGAAAAATTTATTTCTAGTGTCCCCTTACTCACCGGGTTTGCCCCACGGTGACATGCTTCATCATTGGGGCCATCCCAGTTCTCTACGAAAAGGGGCAAGCTACGACTCACGAGCTACATAGGAGCACTTAAAGGTGAAAGCATATGTGTAGTGCAATGAAGTGGTGCAGTGGATGTGAGTGAATTAAAAATACTGTGCTTAGTGGGCCTCAACAGATTTATTTCACTCCTAGGCAGGTATATTAAAACGGGGTGAATATCACTGTAAACCAACCTATAATGGGGCTTGGTTCAGTGAAAATGGAAGGTCAACATGTTTCATGCTACCCCTAGCATTTCTTCAGGACCATGCCGGGACCAGCCCTGCATTTGCCACTCCTATGTCCCTGATTACGGGTATTAAAGACAAAAAACTCAATAATCAAAGCATGCGTTCACACTGGAAATACATACATTTGTATCATTTGCTGATGTTAGTGAAGTGCAAAATGACACTTCATGGTCTCTCAGGGGGGTCGATTTCACCTATTTGACTCACTCTTCCTGGCTGGTGAAAACGATCGGTTACACCTGATGGTTGCCTCCCCGGGACCGCATCTTCAAGATGAACGCATGCTTTGATTATTGAGTTTTTTGTCTTTAATACCCTTAATCAGGGACATAGGAGTGGCAAATGCAGGGCTGGTCCCGGCATGGTCCTGAAGAAATGCTAGGGGTAGCATGAAACATGTTGACCTTCCATTTTCACTGAACCAAGCCCCATTATAGGTTGGTTTACAGTGATATTCACCCCATTTTAATATACCTGCCTAGGAGCGAAATAAATCTGTTGAGGCCCACTAAGCACGGTATTTTTAATTCACTCACATCCACTCCACCACTTCATTGCACTACACATAGTCTTTCACCTTTAAGTGCTCCTACGTAGCTCGTGAGTCGTAGCACACCCCTTTTCGTAGAGAACTGGGATGGCCCCAATAATGAAGCATGTCACCGTGGGGCAACCCCGGTGAGTGAGGGGACACGAGAAAGAAATTTTTTTTTCTATTTATGGTTGCACTGAACGAATAGGGTCAGTTACCTACACGTGAGCTAGGTCCCGGTATCCACTTCATCTGCATACGCTGCCGTTTTGATGTTTTGCGAACCAAATTGAAAGCCTTTAAAATCCTGATTTAGATTGAGTAACCGAAGGAGTGGGTCAATTGACAACAAAAAAAGAAGAGGTGATAACGGACATCCTTGTCTAGTGCCCTGACCAAATTAAAAAAAGAGAAGTAGACCCATCAATTCTAATATTAGCTTTAGGTTGGGCATATAAAGTCATTATCATATTAATAAATAAATCACCTAGATTATGAGATCGAAGTACTGCTTGTAGGAAAGGCAAAGAGACCTTATCAAAAGCCTTCTCGGCATCGAGAGCGATGGCTGCCGAAGGGAAACTAGACAGCTTTGCTTTCCCCAAAATATGACAAAAAGTCTGAATATTATCAATAGCCAACCGTCCTTTAAAAAAACCAGTCTGAGGGGGGTGAATAAGAGTAAGAATATGGCTCTCCAAGCGTTTAGCCAGAATCTTGGCGAAAATCTTTGCTTCCAAATTTAAAAGGGAGATTGGGCGGTTGTAGTTTTTAGGATCAGAATGATCCTTACCCTCCTTAGGTTTTCCCACAATTGTAGCCTCAAAAATATTTACAACAAGGGGTGGTGAGGGACAGAGTCTCTGAATTAAGCAGAAAGCTCTCACCCAGTCAAGAGATCAGGGCTAGATCCAACACCGTTTTTTAGCTCACTGCACCATCCCAGTTTCAGAACCTGGCTGTATGCAAATTAGTCTGTTCCTGTCCCAGTGCATGATGGGAACAGGGCAAACCAAACTACAAAAGCCAATTCTTACACTGGGAAGGAAACAAGCTCCCGGGGACCGGTTTCTGGCATTACAGCCGTCTTCGGCCCGGTTTGCTTGAATCCTGATGGTGCAATGAGCAAGGGTCTCACATCTGAGAATACCCTTCCACGCTTAGGGTGGACAAAAATATTTACAACAAGAGTGGTCTGCTCAATTCAGACACTCTGTTCATCACCACCCCCTTTTGTAAATCGATTTTGGCCACTATAGGTGTGGCAGGGTATACTCAGACATGAGTCCCTTTCTCACTGCTCCATCAGGATTCAAGCAAGCCGGGCCGAAGAGGCTGAAATGCCAGAAACCGGTCCCCGGTAGCTTGTCTCCTTTCTGGTAAAGAATTGGCTTGGTAGTTTAGTCTGCCCTGTTCCCATGATGCACTGGGCCAGGGACAGACTGATTTGCATATAGCCAGGTTCTGAGCTGGGATGGGGCAGTGAGATAAATAACGGTGATGGATCAAGCCCTGATCTTTGGACTGGGTAAGAGTGGTCTGCTCAATTCAGACAGTCTGTTCATCACCACCCCCTTTTGTAAATCGATTTTGGCCACTATAGGTGTGGCAGGGTATACTCAGACATGAGTCCCTTTCTCACTGCTCCATCAGGATTCAAGCAAGCCGGGCCGAAGAGGCTGAAATGCCAGAAACCGGTCCCCGGTAGCTTGTCTCCTTTCTGGTAAAGAATTGGCTTGGTAGTTTAGTCTGCCCTGTTCCCATGATGCACTGGGCCAGGGACAGACTGATTTGCATATAGCCAGGTTCTGAGCTGGGATGGGGCAGTGAGATAAATAACGGTGATGGATCAAGCCCTGATCTTTGGACTGGGTAAGAGTGGTCTGCTCAATTCAGACACTCTGTTCATCACCACCCCCTTTTGTAAATCGATTTTGGCCACTATAGGTGTGGCAGGGTATACTCAGACATGAGTCCCTTTCTCACTGCTCCATCAGGATTCAAGCAAGCCGGGCCGAAGAGGCTGAAATGCCAGAAACCGGTCCCCGGTAGCTTGTCTCCTTTCTGGTAAAGAATTGGCTTGGTAGTTTAGTCTGCCCTGTTCCCATGATGCACTGGGCCAGGGACAGACTGATTTGCATATAGCCAGGTTCTGAGCTGGGATGGGGCAGTGAGATAAATAACGGTGATGGATCAAGCCCTGATCTTTGGACTGGGTAAGAGTGGTCTGCTCAATTCAGACACCCTGTTCATCACCACCCCCTTTTGTAAATAGATTTTGGCCACTATAGGTGTGGCAGGGTATACTCAGACATGAGTCCCTTTCTCACTGCTCCATCAGGATTCAAGCAAGCCGGGCCGAAGAGGCTGAAATGCCAGAAACCGGTCCCCGGTAGCTTGTCTCCTTTCTGGTAAAGAATTGGCTTGGTAGTTTAGTCTGCCCTGTTCCCATGATGCACTGGGCCAGGGACAGACTGATTTGCATATAGCCAGGTTCTGAGCTGGGATGGGGCAGTGAGATAAATAACGGTGATGGATCAAGCCCTGATCTTTGGACTGGGTAAGAGTGGTCTGCTCAATTCAGACACTCTGTTCATCACCACCCCCTTTTGTAAATCGACAATTGTAGCCTCAGCAGCTGAGCCAAAAACCTTCCTTGACATGACAAAATAATCAAAAACTTCTTTGTGAAAATTTAGGAGGGACAATAGAAATGTCTTATAAAAGACAATGGGTAACCCATCGGGTTCAGGAGCCTCACCTGACCGAGTGGCTCTAATGGCTTGAATTATCTCTTCGGAATCAATCAGTTTCCACAAGGCTAACATGTCTGCGTCGGAAATAGTATGTGTAGGAATACAGGCCAAAAATTGTTGACATTGAGAGAACTTTGATCTTTGGGAGTATATAGTTTGTTATACAAGTCACGAAAAACTTAAAGAAAGCCTTGAGTCTGAAACTTCCTAGATCCAGAACTATCATTGATACAGGAAATCTGAGCTGTCCTGATATTCGTATCTTGATATTTTAATGTAGCCTCCAACAACTTACCTGCTCGATTCCTTAACAGCAACTGTTTGGACTTTTGTGCCTGAACGCCAATATGAGCCCTTTTATTTACTATGGAATTATAAGAGTATTTTAAATTCTTAATATCTAGCAACAACTCATCCTTAGAGCTTCTATATAAACACTCTTTGTGTTTAATACTATCCGCTAAAGAAGAGAGATTCTCTCTAATATCGGCATTTGTTTTCACCATTTTTTTAATAATATGTCCTCTAATAGTACACTTAATGGCGTCCCACAAAATTATTGGGGAACTTACAGAAGACACGTTATCCTAGAAGAAATTGTGAATATCCGTGTTAAGTTAGTCGACATCATCATGATCATTCAAGATTTCCGTATTGAAGCGCCAAGTACGTGGTCCAATATTATCTGTAAGATTGAGTAGAGTGAACGAGACCACTGCGTGATCAGAGATAATTATTGGATGAATCATAACGTTAGTAGTATGCTTTAATAGTGTTGCTTGACCCAGAAGATAATCAATGCGAGAAAAACTAGAGTGTGGAGAAGAGAAAAAGGTGAAATCACTACCGGTGGGATTATGTATTCTCCAGACATCACTGAGCTTATGAGAAGAGCATATATTAAGCATCTGTTTATGTGCCCTAAGGGGGCAGAATTTAAAAGCAGAATGTCTGTCTAAAATAGGATCCATAGGGAGATTAAAATCACCTCCAACAATCATCTCATCATTTTTAGGAATATCAGAGAGCTTTTTATTTATAGTACGCCAAAAAGATGGATCATCACCATTAGGTGCATAAATATTCATGATGCATATGTCAAACGAACCATTGGATAAACAAGTAAGCAACCATCTACCGTCCGAGTCATGTTCCGCAATAACAATAGACAGGCCTGACTTTTTGGAAATTAATGTCACAGCCCCATTCCTTTTGCCAGAGGCTTCAGAACAAGAAACATCAAGGGCCCACTCCTTCTGTAACAGTAAGGCTTCTTTACAAGCCACCTTGGTTTCTTGTAGCAAAACAATATCACTAGAAAGGCTTTTACAATAATCCAAAATGTTGGTACTCTTAACAGGGTGATTTAGACGACGCACATTAAGTGAAAGCACATTTAGACCAGGCATAGTAGAGAAGAGTCAAAATAAATAGGCACACTTGGTGAATGAAAAAAAGGGCAACATAATAGCTGTAGTTGAAATGTAGTAATAAGGGAAAGACAAAAAAAACATACAGAATGGACCGAAGCAGGAGTCCCGAAGAGAAAAGAAATAAAGAAAGAACAAGCTAAGATTAGAAAAAAGAGAAAAACAAAGAGCGAAAATAGAAGAGAAAAAAAACTGCACATAAAATAGAAAAACCCCACCAGGGAAAGTCTATAATAGACAAAATGCATGGAAGGAAAAACGTGAAGGAGTAACCAAAGAGGCTAGCACACACAGCTCAGCTTGCTCAAAAAAGTAAACAAGATAATGTATTAAGTAACAGAGTATAGCAAACTAACAAATACATATATTTAAAATTCTGTTAATGACCAAAAAGGTTACGGTATCACTGTACCTAAAAACCTCGATATTCTATATTTAAGAGAAAAATCTGTCCAATTAATTTTGTTAAGGAAACAAAAACACAAAATATAAATTACCTGCAGAATAAAAAATTTCATAAGTAACAGTGGCGAATAAATACAGAATCGCATAAGGTGAAATAAATGATATACTTAGGGTAATAAAGAACTAGTTGATAAATTAAAATACTGAATAAATAAGAGCAATTGAAAAAGTGAGAAAAAGTACTCAAATCATAAAACAGGGAGAAATTTATATGTAGCATCCCTTACCTAAAAATCATGGAAAGAGAATTTATGGGATACCATTAAACTGTGAGAAATAACAATAAATACAAAAGATAATATGCATACTACAAGAAGCATTCCCTAGTTACTGAATATTCAATATATATAACAAATAATTCATAATTCATGCCTATATATGACAAACTTGGGAGAAAAAAAATTACATAATAAGAAGTTCATGAAGTAAAACTCACATCTAAGAGAAAAAACAAAATAAGAAATGAAAAATGTCAATAAAGAACAGAGCAAAGGACCATACAGAAAAAAGGAAGTTATAAGAGAAAGAAACTACGTAACAAAGTAACAATTTATATGCAAACAACTAACTCTAAGATAATATTATCTGGAGGTAATCTATGAAGCCTGTAAAGGAAAAGTTAGTAAAAGCAGATGAAATGAAGGCACAGGAAAAAAACAGCCACGCCTGAATACCCTGAAATAAAATATCATCCTTACACTCAGAATCTCAGGAGAACATTAAACTTGCTGGAAAGTCATTTATAAGCATTGATCTAGCCACCTAAAAAGAGAAACAAAACATACTAACAGATAACCATTACTGAACTGATAAGTACCCAGTAACCACTGTCTAGATAACAAATTAATATGTGAGACAAGAGAAAAAGATAACTGACATTTTATTCATCACTAAAGATTTATAAGTATGCCTATAGAGAAATATAAAAGGAAAAGTATGAGGAATTAGAACAAATAGAGAACATTGCCAAGAGAAAGAAAAGGTGAAGCTTATGAAGCGAAAAATAACAAGAGATACCACAGAAATACCATTGTCGTGGAAATAAACGATGAAACCTGCAAGGAAAAAGTTAGTAAATTCACAAATATGAGAACAGCAACACCCAAATCGCCTAGAGAACATAATAAACTCCACCTATAGAATGTCAAAGGGATAATAACATTACAAATGTCAGAAAAGGCACATAAAAGCATTAAACTAGACACTTAAAATGAAAATTCATTAAGAAATAGATGTGCCCGAAGGAGATTCAGAGTCCATCCGCGACTCAGACTGGTTATCCAAAAAGGTGGACATGTCAGAAAGTTTGTAGAATATCTGAGTGCTACCTATGAAAGTTATTTTGAAGTGTGAAAGGCCAGCAAAAGAGAACGTAATGTTCATTTGAGTCGTCTTCGTAAGTTTAGAAAACCTTTTCGCCGGATGACAGTATCTCTGGCAGTCTTGAGATATGGCAATTTTGTGGCCATCCCATTGTATCGATCTGATTGTCCTCATTTGAGCCATAATTTGTTCAGAACATTGGTGCCTCAACGGTTTAAAAACCACTGGTCTGGGATACTACTACTACAAAGACTTTGGTCGAAATGTGGGAACCCTATGGGCACGCTCTATTTCAAACTCCCTTTGGAAAGAGATATCCAGCACAGTAGGAATACAATAGAGCAAAAAGTCCAACATTGATGGAGCAGCTTTCTCAGAATCCTCTGGTAAACCAAATATATGGAGTTTACTTCTGCAATTCCTGTCTTCCTGCTCCGTGAGGTCTCTCCACAAGGAAATCAGGGAACGCTCCATGTTCTGCATGTGCTTAGACTGCTTATGTGTGGTATCCTCCACTGAACTTATACGAGACTGCATTTGAAACACGAAGCAACAGGTTCTTGATATGATATCATTCCTGATTGCCGCTATTTCAACCTGGAGAAAATCAGTATTTGTTTTAGCGCACTGCGCAATATCATGGACAGAATTGAGCAGAGAGAGAATAGTATCCAAGGTAGTGTCAGAATCCTTAGGTACTAATTCCGGAGTGGGAGAGGCTTGCTTAGACCTCTTCAGATTTCCTTTAGAGTCCTAGTCCTTTGAGGATATACCTATACTTTCTGCCATTGCAGCAATTCAGACCATAGAATGGAATTGCAAGCAACGTATGGCTTTACTTTACCAGACTAGACAATATCACAAATAGAGCAGATTAAGAGAATCAGTATGGCTGATGTTGGTCAGGAACGTACATCTCCTTAAACACACATCAGAACAAAGCCATATGCAATGCATAACGTAACTGCCGACAAGAACACACACCCAGAATCCAGGATAGAAGTGCCAACAGCAATATAGTGATGTTTGGGAGAGGCTGAAACAACAAGGTGAATGAACAGAAAAAAACAGGTCTTCCATGACAGACCCCATTGATAATAAATGATGTATTTCAGTGACTGCTATATAAGCCTACTACTATCAGCGCCAAAAAATAAACAGCCAGGAGTCACACAATGACAAAAAATTAACAATGGACAAGCGCCTGATGAGACTGACTCCAGAAGCAGCAAGTATCTGTGACCGGTGTACTCAGTCATAACCAGTCTCGTTATACAGCGAAAAACAGGGAATCAGCATCTCCTTAGAAAGCCTTCCAGAATATTGAGGAAGAGTAATGCCATACCTCGAATGCTGACTAAAATGAATGTCTTCAAGGCCAACAATGAAAATAACTCCTTATTCAGCCGTATGACACTAGACTTCCACACTCGCACCTCGCGCCTCCATTTTGAGAGCTGTGTCTGAGGTGACAGCAAAAGCGGTGTTTGCGCAGTCAGGAGCACTCAAAGACAGCCAAACATCGCAGCTGTAACTACCGCGGTGTTCCGCTGCCGAATTCTGTGTTTTACCAGGTGAAGGGAATCTCCGTCACATAACTACCTGCCTGACCTCCTCGGTGAAGCGCCGGAGCTCAAAGGGATGCAGCCATCTTGGCTGCTCGCAAGCCACACCCCCCCAAACAGGTCTCAGGTTTTAAACTAATATCATCTAACGTAAAAGATTTAGAAAATACAATGATTGACAATATTTGGGTACCACTGGGCATGATAACAGATAAAAATCTGAATCTAATACTCTGCATCAAAGGCAGTAATCTAGTGCCCTGGTAATTCTTTGATGCATCTTCTGGGGCGTTAAGAGCCGCGCTGCCACAGACTTAGATAATTCTGGCCCGGGCCATTCCCCTAAGGATTACATTCCCTATGACATTACCAGGGTGTGGGGTTAGATTATGCTGTTTGTTTCAGAACTGAATACTGCTTGCGTCCCGAATGGGATAACAGCTACTGCTGGCATGATGAGCAAAAAAACAATGGATTTAGGCCCAGATCTTTGCACTGGGGTGAATGTATGACATTGTTCTACATTCTGTCCATCAACTGTTGTGTTAGACGTGAGTCCTGTGCTCTCAATAACACTGGACTCAAGCTATCCTGGCTGATGAGGGATGAAAGCCCGAAACCGGTCCTCGGATGCTTGTTTCCAGTCCAGGGAGGACCTGGCTTGGCAGATCTGGTTGGCCTGTTCCCATGGGGCACATGGTCAAGACTGATTTGAATATGACTGGTTCAAACTGGAATAGCATGGTGAGAAAATCAACGATGGATTTAGGCCCAGATCACATTACCTTGGCAAATATACAATAGCCAGGAGATATGGGGAGGGTGAACGGCTGGATCAGACCCTTGCTAACATACCAAAACAATCCTGAAAAATGACGTATATTGCGGAGCTGAAGTGCAGCAATAACTCGCATATAATCAGCACTGTGGTTATTCTCAGAGAGGTGCTTGCATACTACACAACATTGTACTCCTCCAGAATGACCAGACAACCAGGGGTCTATGCAGACTATCTTGACGAGGTCTCGATGGTCTGGATGGAAAAAGCTCATCAGGAGTTTCTAGCGGAGCCATTTTCAAAGGATGAGGTGATTGAGAACCCCTATTACAGGCCAGAAGTAGATTTGGCTCTTCCTGCATCCCTTGGGACCCTGCTGCTAGTTGGCTACCCATGGGACCCACGGGATATTCAAACACTATCATCAACTAGTCGGGCGTGGCACAAATTATTCACAAGTTCACGTATATTGTACTCGCCTGTATGGTGTGCTCTCCAACTAAATGCAAATGCTGCTTTCGTGGAAGGTTTTAAGTGAGTGTTTCTTGTATGAAAACAATGTCCACCTGATGACGCTGCAAGTAGTTAGCCACCAACTTACACTTACGAGTATTATTGAGGCCTGTACATTCCAAGTCATTAACACAATTTGTGCTTCCGGCTGTACCTTGTTAGCCATTTCCTAACAGTCTAATCTCTGCAAGTACCTGCATCTGTATTACTATTCCTGCAGTTATTAAATATATCCACTAAGCTGTTTAACCACCAAGCTTTGGAAAAACCTACACCCCCCCTCCCGCCATCCACCCCCATACCAAACTTAGGGGTGGAAAACCCAAACCCAATCAACTATGTTAGAGCAGGAAAAATAAAACATTAATACCAAATACAATGCCAATTGAAGTGGTGCGTCGGCACATAGGGGGTGGCAACACCACACCGCTATCCCATTATATTGGCACTTAAGCGTCTGAAAATAAACATGATATTCAATCCCTGGGGGCGTGGGGGAGGGTGGTAATTAATACTCACTTTGAGTATACAACTTTGGCCTTGAAGAGATCAGCGCTGGTACTGGAGGTCAGGACTCTCTGCGATTGTGATGGGGAGGGTGTGTTATGTGCCGCCCCAATTTGGAATAGTTCTGTCAGAATTTCTGGGCCTCGTGAGGGGAATCAAAAATCCGTCCGTCCACATCCACATTGAGCAGCGTGAGGTATAACATCAAGACTCTCCTCCAACTCTCCACATCCAGCATGAGCGACCCTCAGTCCAACACGGAACACCTCTATTTCCAGATCCAGTCCAGCCCCCGGACCACGCTATGCGGGACTCTCATCTACAGACCCCCAAGGCCCGCGCCCCGGCCGCTACCACCATCACTGAACTCGCCACGCCTCACGCCACCACCTCCACTAACTACAGCCTGCTAGAGGATCTGAACTTCCACCTCGAGAACATCAAGGACCCCGATTCCAATGCTCTCCTTGAAAACCTAACGAACCTAGGACTGAAACAGCACATCAGCAGGCCCACCCACAATGCAGGACACACCCTCGACCCCATCTTCGCAGGACGGTCAAACATCCATTTCCGCCTCACCACCCAGCCCACCTGGACGGGCAACCACTGCGTCCACTACACCTTCAATACTACCACCGTACCCAAGCCCCCACCTCGCCCACCTCGACCACCGAGGAACACCTGAACTCCACCCTCCTCCAAGACCCTCCCAGAACCTCCCCCAACACCAACTCCGCTGCCAGAGAATTCCACCGCTGGGTCTCCTGCTGCGCAGATAAGCTGGCACCTCTACGCCACACCGCAAACAACGCCCACCGAAGGCCGCCTGTTTCACCACCGAACTCCAAAAAGCCAGACGCACCTGCAGACGCCTGCAGAAAATCTGGCGGAACCAAAAGACTACAGAAGCACATGAAAACCACAGGATCTCCCTGACGGACTACCACCGTGGCATAAGAGACACCAAAAGAACCTTCATCAGGGACAGAGTCAATACTAACGCATCCAACACGAAAGAGCTATTCAACGTCATTCAGCAGTTCGCAAAGCCCCCTTGCGAAGCCACCGACATCGTACCCTCCCAGGAACTCTGCAACAAACTCAGCTCCTACTTCCACCCAAAGAGCAAGGCCCTCTATGACAATTTCAGCGAGCCCGCTGAAGAGAGCACCCCACCACCTACCACTGCCGAGAAACCGACCATCACCGCCTGGGCCCCCGCCTCCATCGAGCTCATCTCCTCAACTATAAAGAAGACACACTCAGGAGCCCCAAAGGGTTTCTCGAGGCCAAGATGGCGGACTGAAGACGCCGCCGAGAGGTCGCTCCTGTAGAAGCCCCACACTTTGAAGGGATACTGGTGTTTCACACGCCGATATGACTAGTTTTTAGCTGCCCTGTGATTCTGTGTAAACTGCGGAAGGGAAAGTGAACTTGCCGAGTTTTTTTTACTCTGGCGTGCCCCGGTGCAGGAACTTTCGAATTGCCGCTGTGCCGCGTTGCTGGGATTGCTGCGCTGCCGAGGCTGCTATCTTCAGCTGTTTCTGACACCTCGCCTCGCCTGTTTCATCTCACCACCCGCACGCCTCCCGCCTCCCGCCTCCCTCCCGCCCGCCTTAACTCTGCTCGGGCAGCGGAGGCTTCGTGTGCTCAGGGACGTGCCGTGCTGAGGCGGTCGTTCGAGCTTGGCTGGTGAGGGCTGGTCGTTGGCTGTTGTGAAGGAGAGAGGCTTACCTGCCTCTCACGGAGAAGATAACTTAACAACATAACTGGTCCGGGAAAAACTTAATCTGCCCAGATGACACGGAAGAATCCCTTACGACAAAACAGAGCGATGAAAGATGCTCCTACAGGGGAGAATACAGAAGAAACAGCCTTGGTCTCCAAAACCATTAAACCAATATCTCCAGCAATTGTTGCGAGGATGCCCCGCTCCACTATAAAAACTCCTGAGAAAACGACCGCTGCAGAGAAACAGGCTGGTAAGCTTCAGTTTACTGATTCACCTTCTTTACCGCTTACTACCCCTCGCGTACCCTCTAAAGACAAATTACTGATGAAAAACTTAGAATTCAATGAAAATGAAAATGGAAAAAGGCGAGCGCTAGAATTAGACGGTGCAGGGCGTCTTTCTTCAGTATCCTTGAATCCCGCAGCTATTAATATTGACATTGACACTGATACTGCCAATGAAGCTACTATTCTAAATGAGGCTGCTACACCCAGTGATAACTTAACTGTAGGTTTGCAGGGCTTTGATGTGCCCACAGAGAAGCTAGATGAACTAGAAGGGACACACAGAGCGCTAGTCACTGAGCAAGGTGACATTGCTGCGTCTGACATGCTCAATCTATCTCCAATTAATTGCGCCCCTTCATACAGTGAACCTTTTGAGACCACTCAACCTGGTAATACTACTGGCATTATTACTAGTATAAATGCTGGCCCTACCGGCCCTACTAAAGGAGCCAATAAAGAAACATACATGGTGGCTACGACTTGTGCTACGGCTATCGCCATCGATATGGAAGAAACAACACAAGCTATTATAGACATTGATACATAGGGTGCAAATGGGGTTGCAATAACATCTACTCTTCAAATACCAACTTCTCTGATACTAACGAAAGCATTAACTGCAGCAAAAATACAAACACCAGACTTAACACAGCGAGAACAGAGAATCAACAGTGACGGCGCAGCGCTGGAAGAGAATTTACTAAATCAAGAATACGACTCTAATGATGAGTATGAGGAGTCTTTTGAGGAAGGGGGATCATTGGAAAAGAAAAACCATCCTAAATTACCAATAGAAGTTAACAATTCCTCAAGCCTCAAAAAATGGGGAAAGTTAAGAGCCAAAGCAAAGAAAGGTGGGAAAAAATTGAAACCTGCTCTACTAACTACCATTTTAGATTCAGAAATTGCTCGAGGGAAATCGACAAAAGACCAAACCCCCCTGCTTAACACCTTGGCTGCTAGGTGTTTTCCCCCCCTGTGCTGGAAATTGCTCTTAGTGTGCATTCATGACGAGCTCAGCTCGTCATCAGCACAGCTCAACTGTGCATCATGACGAGCTGAGCTCGTCATCAGCATCGAAAGGGTTAAATGGATGCAACCAAGAGTGCAGTCTAAGAATATGCCATTGTGTGCCCCTGGCTCTCTTCCAGGAGTTAATGCCTCTAAAAAGCTACAACATTCCACCGTTAATGTCGATTTGTTAGACCGAGATGTCGACCGAGATGCAGACTCAGGGTCGTTGGGGGCACCTCCGACCCAAATCCTTGCTGACTCAGCTGTGACTTTACCACCTAACTCACCGCTCATTGGATCAACTCAATCGAACTCTAAAGTTAAAAACAGAGATACCTTCCAGGTTTTGGACAGTGAGTCCTCACCTGTACCACTAATTGTACCATCTCCACCAACTCTTAATTCTTCTAAGACTTCCCTTGAAGTTTCCTCGTTGGACCTTATTTTAAAAACTTTGTTGATACACCGTCAAGAAACACAACAGAACTTTCTCCAACTAAGAGAAGATAATACTAAGATACATAACTGTCTCCAGGAGGTTACTAACAAACTAAATGGGGTCACAAAAGACATTGAAGGATTGCAACAAAGGGTCGTTGAAGCGGAGGAGTCGCTGGCTACTACTTCAGCTCAAACTAGCCAACATAAAGAAGATATAGGGCTATTACATAGTAAGATTGAAGAGTTGGAAAATAGACAGCGCCGACAAAACCTGAGACTTTTCGGAATACCCGAAGGGTCAGAGGGTTCGGATGCCAGGGCCTATTTGGTCAATCTTTTTCAAAGAGCTTTTCCAGACCTCTCTGATTGGGACTGGGACTCCCAACTACAACGGGTACATAGATTGCCCTTAACTTTAAAGAACAAAGAGAGTAAATACCCACGACCTATTATGGTCTACTTTGGTAATTACTTGCTAAGACAAGCGGTCTCAATTAAAGCTAGACCGAATACACCAGTGACATTAGACAACGTAACCTTTTTTGTTAAATCTGACCTTAGCAAGTCCACTATGGATAAAAGATGGGGATTGCGCAAATTGATAGATCCTTTCAAGTCCCTGGGGGCTAGAGTTTATCTTCAAGAACCAGCCCGCCTCAAGGTCATGAAAGCCGATCATACTTATTTTTCACTGAAATAAAGGACGCCGAGCAACGTCTTGCAAAAATGACTTTAAATACCTAGTAAAGAGAGGGGAACGTAAGGGGGTAAAATTATATAAGAAAGAGAGAGGGGGTGAGGGGAAGTTGAGAGGTGGAAAATGAGACTTACGCCCAACTATAACAGCTTAGTGCAATTTAACAGGGCATTCGGACATATATTTTGAAAAAAAAATGTTTTTCTTTTCTTTTCTCGTATGATAATAATACAGAGTATGGGGGATCACGGGGAGACCTCTCTGATAGACTGCCCATAGAGCGGCAGCAGAAGATAGAGGTAGGCCTCTGGGTAGATACTGGGGGGAGGCGGTACGGGAGGTGGGTTGGGTGGAATGGGCTTGTGGTTCCTGGGGAGGGGATAAAAGGGGAAAAATTGCATAGCAGGAAAAAAAAGATGAGTAGACTTAGAGACAAAGCTTTTGTGTTCTTATACATTAAACGATATCTAATACAGAGGAGTATGAAGAACTTAGTTTCAATCAATGTTTTTCTTTAGATGTCTGTCGTGGAATGTTGCTGGCCTCAATAGTAAGGATAAAAGGAGATTGGTGCAAGAAGAAATGAATTTGTATAGACCACACATGGCACTTATCTCCGAAACTCACATTGGGTTTCAAGATCGTAAACTTTTATCTCAAATGGGCTACGATCTTGTTGTTTGTTCAACACTAGGGGCATCAATCCGGGGAGTAGCTATTTTGAAACAGAAGCATATAACAATGGTTATCATTAAAACCGCAGCTGACGATAGGGGATGGTGGGTAATTGCTCAGGTGCAAATTGCTGAAAAATATTATGTATTTTGCTTGGTTTATGGCCCTAATGTTGACAAACCCAAACTTTATAAGAAACTAAACATCGAATTACTCGAGTGGGAGGGGGAGCTACTTATAATGGGAGATTTCAACTGCGTTATGAATTATAAGAAGGATTCCTCAAGTAAAATTAACACAATAAGGATGCGTAGAGTTAGAGCAGCTATAGTGGAATTGGGTAGGTTACATAATTTGAAAGATGTCTGGCGCATTAAGCATCCTACCATAGCAGGATATACATACTACTCGGCCCCCCACAGAGTTTGTTCCAGAATCGATATGGTATGGGCAACAGATAAAATTGTGGATAATTGCAATATAGAACTCTGCCCGAGAGTCACATCCGATCACAATCCCATACTATTCGAATTTAAAACCCTTAACAAAGAGCAATCCCCCCGACAGTTTACATTCCCTAGATATCTATTTACAGACACCAAATTTGTCGTGGGTATTAAAGGACATATAAATGAATTTATAACACTTAATATTCACTCAACCTCGGTTAATTTCGTGTGGGACGCGTGTAAATGCAGCATCAGAGGCTATGTGCAACAATACATTTTAAGGAAAAATGCTGAAAGACGGAGGGCAGACAAGCTAACTTTATCCAGTATTCTTTTAGCTGAACAACAATTGATCGATGCTGCTACAGAAGGGAGGACAAAAATAGAAGAACTGAGATTAGGATTGGTTTCATTGAGGTCGGCATTAAAAAAGACTCTCAGGTAGAAATTTAGATCCAAAATTCATAAACACAAACTAGCCCAATATGAAGGGGGCGATAGAATCAGCAAAATTTTGGCCTATAAGGTAGCTGATAAAAAAGCTAAAACAATTATAAAATCAATAAAAAGGTCAGACTCAATCGAATACAATAAACCAGAGCAAATCTTAGAGCAATTTGCTAAATACTATAGTCATGTATATACTCCAGATCATTTACCCTCTCAAGAAGAAATTATAAATTATTTAAGTAAATTTTTGCCCAATCGATTTCTAACGGAAACAATCGAGCAACTTGGTGTTAAGATCTCCATTACTGAAATCAAGACTGCCATCCAAGCACTGCCTTCAGGCAAGGCTGTGGGAGAAGACTGTTTGCCTATAGAACTATACAAAATATGCGAGAAAGAACTCATACCGCTTTTTCACTTGGTGATAGATTCTGTAGGTCAAACAGGAAGTGCTCCTATATCCTGAAGAATTGCTAAAATAATATTTTTCCTAAAAAAAGGTAAACCACCAGATGACCGAGGTTCATACAGGCCCATCTCATTAATAAACACCGATGCCAATGTTTTTGCCAAAATTCTCGCTAATCGTCTAGCCCCTATTATGCCTGATTTAGTGAACTGCCAACAGCATGGGTTTGTGGTGGGGAGAGACACCACTACTCACATTAATACTGCTGTGACTGCATTTGATGTAGCCTCGACTGTCCCCACCCCACTCGGAATGGTTATGCTGGACGCGGAGAAAGCGTTTGACCGAGTGGGGTGGGAATACTTGTGGGCGGTGTTGAACGCATTCGGCATTCTGGGACAATTTTTTAGATGGGTTCGATCTTTGTATGAACTACCATTAGCAACAGTTAGCTATGCTGGAGCCAATTCAACCAACTTCGCAGTTAAAAGGGGGACAAGGCAGGGGTGTCCTTTATCACCCCTGCTCTTCGCTCTAGCCTTAGAACCATTCTTAAACGCACTGTCTGCTCAAGATAATATAATACCAATACATCATGGTGGCAAGACTTTGAAAATAACTGCCTTTGCTGACGATATAGCGATATTTACAACAGATTTAGTTTCGGCACTCCCAGAGATAATTAAAGAAGCTAGTAAATTTGGAGAGATTTGCCGGGTACAAATTAAATGTTGACAAAACTCAAGTAATTGCCAACTACAAACCTGCTCAACCGATAACAGGACTCTGTACTCATGCTACCTATTTGGGAGTCAAGCTTGCAGCAGATACAGAGAAAATTGTCGCATTGAACTATGACCCCTTACTTAAGGAAATAACTACATCTTTAAAAACTGGCATAAAATACCTTTGAGCCTGGTAGGACGAATAAGTTTGATAAAGATGAAGATCGTACCAAAATTACTTTACTTATTTAGATCTATCCCCCTTCAACTTAGTAACCTATATTTTAAAAAAATAGAGAGTATTTGCAGCAATTATATTTGGAGCTATAAAAAAGCTCGTAGATCAATGGCTTATTTGAAACTCCCAATTGAAAAAGGGGGTTTAAATTTCCCGGATTTTAAAATATATTTTTTTGCAACTTTCTTTCAACGTATACGTAGTCTAATAATCAACGACTCTTCCTTATTATTCCACCAATTTATGCTGGGAGCGGATAGTAACCAGTTATTGTACCGCGTGCATGACCCCAACTACTTTAAGAGAGTCAAGTTTAAGACCGCGAGACACATTAAAAGAATCTGTGACCAAATAACGATTTTTGGTAAGATCACTTTCTTTAATGCAGAGTTACTGATTTGGGGGAATCCAGGGTTACCAGACTTATTTTCCGGTGGTGCGGCAGCTTTTTGGCTGGAGCACGGTATAAGCACTCTAGGTGACTTATTTGGTTCGGATGGTTTTTTGAGCTTTAATGCACTAAAATTAATTTACAAAATTAGAGATACTATGTATTTTAAATACATTCAGATGAAAGGTTTTTTTGTTAATAAAATGAAAATTGGAAAAATAGAAAATTCAGATACTCTAAAATTCCTCCACTCGAAACATACTAAATCACTTATTAGTAAAAGCTATACCTACTTAAGTAGCCACAAGCAAGGAGACTGTGAAAACATGGCGGTCAAATGGACTAACCGATTAGGTGTGAACATCAACCCAAGCCAGATTGCTGGCTCGCTTAGACAGATAAATCTGGTGGTACAATCATCAAGTCTAAGGCTTCAATTATATAGAACGGTGACTAAAAAATATTATACACCACAAAGAATTGCTAGCTGGACCATGGGAAAGGGCTCTAGCGAGCGAACTAAATGTCCCAAATGCAATCTAGAAGCCGCCGGCATTGAACACATGCTATATCAATGCCCGGAACTTACAACATTCTGGAAAGGATTAACCACGGCCCTAAGCAGCAGACAAATTATATTTCCTACACTTTCTGCACATTTAGTACTGCTAGATATACAAGATACCAATCATAAACATAAAGACTTGATTTCTATTGCTTTTGCTTGTGCCAGGCTGGTTATTGCACGGACTTGGATCTCGGAGGAACGACCCAATATTATGGAGTGGTGGAATCTTATTAATGAAATACACACGATGGAACTATCGTTGGCTAAGTTAAGGGGTACTAAGGCATTGAAAGCAAGGCAAATGATTTGGGGTACTTTTATTTGATTTATTTGACTTATATGTACCAGCAGCAATTAAAATGATCTATTTTTTTTTTTTTTAAGGAATGTACATTATCATCCTCTGTATGTATTTGATGGTTAAATTTATTTTTGGATATTTCTGTTTCTAAAATCTGTACGTAATCTAATGATGTTTTCTTTTTCCTGCAATAATTTTTTTTTTTTATAAAAAAAAGGAGCCCCAAAGGACCCCTGGTCCCTCCACATCTTCCACAGGGCCGCCACTGCCATCGCTCCCGCAATGGGACACACCATCAACTTCTCCCTCGCTGCCGGAATCTGCCCCGACAACTGGAAAAGCGCAGAGGTGAAACCCCTCCTCAAGAAACCAACTGCGGACCCTACTGACCTAAAGAACTACCGACCTATTTCCTTTCTCCCGTACGCAGCTGAAGTCACCAAAAGACCTGTGAACACCCAGCTAACCACCTTTATCGAAGAAAACTCCATCCTAGACACCTCCCAATCCGGATTTTGAAGCAACCACAGCACAGAGTCCGCCCTCCTTGCCACCACAGACGACATCCGCATGCTGCTTGACCAGGGACACACGGCAGCCCTATTCCCCGTGGACCTCTGCGCAGCCCTCAACACTGTCTCACACCACACACTAGCTGCTAGACTCCACAATGCAGGTATACAGGGGACCGCCCTTGACTGGTTCCGTTCCTTCCTCTCCGGCAGAACCCAGAGGGTCCGACTCCTCCCTTTTCTCTCCAACCACACTGACATCGTATGCGGAGAACCCCAAGGATCCTCGCTAAGCCTGACACTCTTCAACATCTATATGGCCCCCATCGCCGCCATCGTTAGACAGCATGGACTCAGCATCGTATCCTACGCTGACGACACCCAACTCATCCTCTCGCTCACCAATAACCCAGAAACCACCAGACGCAGTTATGTTATGTTAATAGTATTTTGTAGAGCGCACGTACACCAAAAGGTTTCATGACGCAGCTTCCAGGAAGGAATGAGAGACGTAGCAGCCTGGATGAAGGACAGCTGCCTCAAGCTCAACTCTGAGAAACCGAGGTCCTCATCCTCGGACCCTGCACCTCCTCCTGGGACAACACCTGGTGGCCCTTCGCCCTCTGGAGCCCTCCCACCCGACAGACCACGCTCAGAACCTCAGCATAATCCTGGACCCCTTACTCTCCATGAACTGCCAGATCAACGTTGTCTCATGCGCCAGTTTCAACTGCCTCCACATCCTCCGTAAGACCTACAAATGAATTCCCCAACTGCAGAAAGACCGTCACCCACGCACTCATCACCAGTAGACTCGACTACAGAAACGGCCTTTATGCCGGAATTAACAAAACTCTTCTACGCAAGCTCCAAACCATCCAGAACGCTGCGGCCAGGCTCGTCCTAGGTACACCGTGCCCCTGGCATATGTCCCAGCACTTCTGAGACCTCCACTGGCTCCCCCTCGAGAAGAGAGTCACCTACAAGCTCCTCACCCACTCCTACAAATCCCTCAACAACATCGGACCCAAATACCTCAACAACAGAGTATGTTTCCACGGACCAAAGAGGAACCTCCACTCCGCCGACCTCGCCCTGGCAGAGGTCCCCCGCATACACAGAAGCAGAACGGGCGGGAGAGCCTTCTCTTACATCGTAGCCAAAACCTGGAATGAGCTCCCGGTCAGCATCAGACGCTCCTCAACCCTCCACACCTTCAGGAAGGACCTCAAGACCTGGCTTTTTAACTGATCCGGAGCTGCTTGTTTCCCCCCAGCGCCTTGAGACCCTCACGGGTGAGTAGCGCGCTTTACAAACCCCTGATTGATTGATCCTGTACCACAGTCCCAGCTTGCAAAGGTTTGTCTTTAACCCAGTATATTTCCGCCTGGCTCCTGCACCATGGGTGTGAAATCCAAGTACAGGAAGATGGTTGAATCTGGCCCCTCCAGCTTGCCCTTTTCTCGTGCTATTCTCAGGACTATGTCCCTATCTCTGAAATTGAGCAGACGTGCTATGATCGGTCTCGGCAGGCATCCAGGGTTGGGCCGCGGCCCAAGCATGCGGTGAGCTCGCTCCACTACGAACTTGGCAGTGAAGGACTCTGCCCTGAACATATCAGTGAATAATGTTTCTACAAACCGGTCCAGACGCCCAGTATTAGTGGATTCAGGCACTCCCATAATTCGAATGTTGCTGCGGCGCCTCCGAGCCTCCAAATTCTCATTCTTATTTGCGACAGATTTAAGAAGTTTCTCCATACGCTCCAGTCTCCTTGTGGGCTGTGCGGTGCCATCCTCTAGGTCCGAAATTCTGCCATCTGCTGTGTTTAATCAACCTTCCTGGTTATCGAGCTGGGCCCTCATAGTCTCCATTCTCTTGCCTAGGCTAGCAAAGCGGGTATCTAGGGTCCGATACCCGGCCATCAGTTCTGGTAGGACGGCGTCAGGCCCCTCCATCTCAGCTGTAGAGGATGCACTCCCCTCCGCCATGCTTGCTTGCTCATTACGATGGTTTCAGATGGCTTAAAGGACAGGGTGCATTGTTTGGGGTCTTTACGACCATGCCACAGATGTTGGGCCTGTCTGGTCTGTAGTGCAGTCCTGCCCCAGTCACTTGCCTCCTGGTGGCGCAGCACGAAAAGGACATCAGCGCCCGCCGCTGCTACGCAGTGTGCAGCTGGTATGTAGCACCTGCTGCTCTGGGGGGGGAGCCGTTTGTCTGCTCCTAGGGTCTTTTGGGTATTGCTAGAGTGTGAATAGGGGATGAACGCCTCTCGTTTGTGCCCAATATGCTGATCCTGTAGTTGGGGGAGGGGGCCACCAGGCACAGCGACGCCGCACCCGGACGGCCAGTCCCCGGTCTCACCTGCGCTCCCTATCACCACGGGGACTCCAGGGGGTGCCTGCGTGATGATCGGTGTTGTAAGCAGTGCGCTATGGCAGCCCCCCACCGCTACACCCTACCCCAACATCGTGGTGCAGCTGCGCACTCCGTCTTCGGATCCGGCTCCGATCGTCAAACAGATGGATCCGCTACGCGAGTCCCAGGCTTCTCCTCCTTCAAGTAGGCCACATCTGCGAGGGCGTCGTCTTTCGGTGTAATCCTACACCTTGATGCGTGCAGGCCCTCCACCGTGCTCTGGTGCCATTCCTGTCCCCAAACACGACATCTCATGCACATTGAGTGCCTGGAGCTTCCCCCGGGCGGCTGCTACGCCATGGGATTACAGCTGAGCTTCAAGCCAGCGTGGCCATCTTGGTCGCTGGCTTGGCCACGCCCCCCCCAAGGTTGAAAAACACTTCACTGAGGATCCTCATATTGTAATACACAGCGTGAATTACCCAATGAACCAAGTGATGCTCAAGTGGCAACACTAAGGGTTTGAGCTGCTCGGTGAGAGTTTGATGGTAATTTTGATTTATATATAAGAGACCAAACAATTGTACATAATTTATTTAAAAAAACATAAGAACAACTTCTCAGCCACATACGTCTGTCTATGAAAGAGGTTATTGAGGTAGTCAGAAGTGTGGACGTTTCTCTATATTGAATTAAAAAAAGAATGAAAGAAATTGTGGATGATAAGCAACCAGTTGAAGAGGTTTACACATCAAAATATAGAAAAGTCACAGAGAAAATAGAGGATAAACCTAAAAACAAAGCTAACTATAGTTTCAACACATTCTCTTAAAATAGAACATTTCACTATGGAACCCATTGACATTCTTCATTCATGTGAACAGTTTTGCTAAAGGAGTGGATTTTATAAATGCAAAGCAAAAAAATTGGCATTTCGGTAACATATGCAACATTACTTGAAAAGTGTTAACTTGACTGATGGAATCACTATGAGACCGCTCACTCCAAAATAAGTATGATTCCAAGTATCTCTGCAGATGCTCATTCCTGCAAATCAAAATCTGATGATGTGTGCCACAAGAAATTAGATATTTTACTCTTGAAAGCTAAAAGGAACACTTAGAAGAAATTGATTCAGCACATTCGTACCTCCTAAGTGAGTATTCATTTGCCAGATGCCATCGAAAGGATTTTCTATTGCAGGATCTCCATATACTGTAATTTCGAACATATTTTATAAAGGAGATTTGGAAGTTCAAAGATCTACTTGAACCTGATGCGAAAATTCTTTCCTATAGTGGAAATTTTAGCAATATGTTGGAGTTTGTAATGCTCAAATTCAGTTCAATAATAGCAACTGTATAGGCAAAATGTATGTGGCCCAAAAGGCTCATCATTTGTTAGGATGGAAACACTGAGGATCTCTTGCAATGGCTCTAACCAAGTACTGCAATGCCTATTTCTTGTATTTCAAAGGAGTACAGTGATGCATCTGAAGTTTTGAATCAGTATATGGATGTATTTAGGAAAGGTTTGGGGAAAGTCAAAGTTGTGCCCATGATATAATGTTAAAACACAGTGCTGTTCATGTGAAACACAAGTTAAGAAAAAGTTCCCTTCAGTGTTCGAACAGAAATTTCTTCAATGCTAAAAGATTTGTGTGGAGAAAGTGGCCTTGAATTGCATGTATAATCTGAATGGTTCTGCCCTATTGCTAGTGTGGGAACGAAATGGAAATTTGGTACTATGCCTTGACCTCAGATCTTAAATATACAAATTTAGGTGGACTGTCATCCTCTCCCAAAAATCCAACATTTATTTGCCTAATCAGAAATGCTAACTATTTCTCTGCCCTCAACCTTTATCAGCATAACCACCAGATTCAACACACAGACTTTTGCAAACATCCGACATTTTTTACCCCAGCTGGCACATTTTGCTACTTGTGCTTTTGGTCACGCATCAGCTGCTTCAATGTTCCAGAGGCTCATGAACAACCTGCTCGAGATCTCAGAACAAGTTGCTACTTTCCTAGATGAACCTCTCGTTTTTCCATTGTCTATATACGATCACACTTGAATTTTAGTAAGTCTTGGGAATTCTTAGAGATTGAGGTATTAGTGTGCAAATAGAAGAATTATGGGGCCTATTTACAAGCCCGTTGCACCGCCAGTGTGTCAGTTTTTATAACGTTCCTGCAGTACAGAGTGCAGGCCCGTATCACTGAGGTCACGTAAAGCAACTGTGTGTGGATTTTCATGGCCTTATAGATATGGTGTAAGGCGACGCAGTGCAAGTCGCTGTGTTGCCTTACACTGTGTCAAGGAGGCGTACCAAGGGTGTTGCGATGGGTGTTGACATACATTACCCACGGGTTTTGAAGTATTCCCAGATTTACAAGGATCTGTAAACCTGGGAATGTGTCAAAACTGTATGTCTCCCCAGGGCAGGCATAACGAGGAGAAATATGTTTATATCTCCTCATTTATTCCTCTTTGTGTGTGTGCTGCATTCAGCTGCACACATAGAATGCGGAAAAAGCCTCAATGGATTGCTTTTGAGCAGGAAGGTGTCCATTCCTGCACAAAACAATCCTGCTAGCAAAGCAGACAACCTGCTTTGGCACTAGGCACCATATTGTGCGCTGGATGAATGGACAGGAATGTTCCGTATCTCGTACATACGGTGGATTCCTGCCGTTTTGATTTAGCGTAGGGCAGCGCAGCAAAAACACTTGCAGTGCTGCCCTGTTCCAAATCATAGTAAACGAGGCCCCATGTTTACACACAATGTAGAATCTACGGTTTACCATTTCCGAGAGTGGTAAGCCCCAGGGAGCAAAAATTTTAAATTTGAATGGTCACAGGAAATTATGCACAATATTTGAACTTTTGAGATAAGTTTGTCTAAGTACCGGCACTTGCACCATTGAATGAAAAGCCAGATTGCACTGTTTCTTTTGATACAGGCAGAGATGGTCTGGGGCAATTGTTTTTTTAAAGAAAATTGCTGGGAAGGCAAATACTGTTGTCTTTCCTTAGATAGCTTTCACTGAAAATGAGAAAATATATTCCACCATAGAAATAGAGGTGTTGAGATGTATATTGTCTGTTAAGCACTTTAAAGCATTTTTGTAGGCAAGGCACTTTACTATTAAGACAAATCATGAGTGATTAATGTATCTGCTTTCTAAGAACGGTAGGGGTCAGGCACTTCCAGAATAAACACATTTTCTCTAAACTGTATGAACTCATTTTCAACATAGACTTCAAATCAGGAAAGGATCACTCAAGAGAAGATTGTTTCTCCAGATTACTAGACAATTTGTTGGAAGAGGATGAACATGCTAGTTTGGAACATTGTAGTATCAGTTTCAGATGATCTTGTTGTTTAAGTGACAGAAGAATGGTTTAGAGGATGAGTTCTGATGAATTGTTATAACAAGTCAGGGACTTTATTATAAGAGGATGGTCTTGTGAAGGAGCATTATCGACATATGTTTTTTAGGAAAGTTAAGGATGGACTGACAATTAAGGATGATCGGATTGTTAGAGAAGATAAACTTGTACTTGCTGAGGGACTAAGGATGAACATTATAAAGGAGGACCACAAAGGTCATTTGGATGAAACATCTACCAAGAAGTTGGGGAAGTTATTGTTTTGGTGGCTTTACATGGATGATATGATGGCTGGTTTGGTCAGGGATTGTGCAGTTTGTATTCCGATATGTGTCTAAATTGGGATATACACCAGTCAATCCTATCTGTGTTCGGAAGGACCATGGAAACCTTTAGGACTGTTTCTTTTTTAGTGAACATAACTTTAGGTGAGGTTATACAGTCTTCTGTGGCATGGGGTAAATGTATCACTGGTCCCCAACTTTTGCCTTTCTTCACCACCAGAAAAAGAGTGCTATCCAAAGCCTTTGTATTTTATCTGCACCTCCACAATTGTTTCCTTCTCCAAAATGTGATTTACATTTGTACTCACTAACAAATGTTGTACCTCCAAAAGACATTGTACAAGATTCTCTGTTCTGAAATGAAAATTTGACATCTAAAATCCCAAAACCTCAACTTGCCTTCCACTAAGTGGAAAAGACTGAAGAAATCTCCATACTTATAATGGAATGAGACAGGCAACTGAGCTTGTCCCTTGCCATCTCTTCTTCCAGTTAATATACCAATCCTGAAAAGTATTTTTCATCAGGAGGGTGGAACTGGCACTGTTACATTGCCTGGCTTGAAAAGCATACCATTGTTCCGACCCTGGTAAAACATTTCAATGAGACATTATCGATGCACACAACATTGATTCACAAAAATATCGGAAAATAAATATAATTCACAAAAATATCAGCTTTCTATACTTAAATAAAAAAATCACAAATATCAACAAAATAAATACCGCTGTTATAAATATATGCTTTTATTAATATTGAAAAAAACAAAAACTAAATGCATCACAAAATCAAATGTTTTTATATAAATAAATCATCATAAACAAACTTGATCAATAAAATAACACAAGCAATTAAACTAACAATATAAAAGGCATACAAATGTTATCAACTTTAACTACAAAAGCTGTAAGAAGAGGGGACTCTGCTGGAATTTCTAACCAGAATCTAAAAATAGAAGAGGATATATATCTATATATGTATGTATATATATATATTGATATATATATACATACATATAAATATCTATAAATTCAATAATATGTGTGAAACTATATAATAATGAGAGAGAGAAAATAAAATGAAGACAAGAATCATACCATTGTACTTTTTTTCTATTCTTTTGGTGCATCACTATATTCTACATTGCTAATTATTATCCTGCAAAGTACGTCAAACATATATTTAAGCTAAAACATAAAATTAATTGAAGTTAAAAATGTCAAAGAACAAGTAATAAACATAACACTCTAATACTTCTATTGCTTTCTGTTTAGTTACTATAAAGAAATGACTACAGCACCTAGAAACCTTTAATCTACCAAAAAAACAAAACCAGTCACATACCTGGAAAAATACATTAAACAAATAAGCAAATGTAATTTATTAATAAACAGGAACTCACCCTAAAAAAGTTACAAAATGAAACCTAAGTAATTTAACCCGAGGGGGACGTGGCCAAGCCGGCGGCCAAGATGGCGGTCGCATCTCTCTAAGGCTCCGACCGGCGGCCTGTGCATTTGCCACTAATCTAAACACCATATGCCTTCCAACCACAAAATACCCCGCATCTTAGCCACTGCCACGCGGGGATCGCCCGGATGAGCCCTGACCCACAGCTGCGACCACAAATCCGGAACGGCCTCCACGAATCCCCCGGACCGTTGGCAAGATGGCGGCCTCAAAGAAACTTTGCAAAAACAACTGAAACGTGGGACGGGCGCGACCGGACAGCAGAATTAGCAGAGAAGCTGTCGGCGTGACAGGTGAGGGTGCAGCAGTTAATTGACCTGCTCTTGGGTGGCGGGTGTCTCCATAAGCTGGTGCACCGGGGAGCACCTCGTAAGCGACAGGCCACAGTGCATGAGCCCTGCACCATCTCAGCTCCAAGTCACCTCAAGGAAAAGCAAACCCCCCTCTCTGCACAGTGCTGGGACTCGAGGTGCGTGGAGAGGGGTATCACCCCGGCAGTGAAGCCGCGAGCACCCCTTTGGCCGCACGCCCATTGCGCTCCATAAGGCACGCCTATTACATAAAACCTATTAAGGAGAGAAAGCCACCCAGCGCTTAGGCCCCGCAGAGTAGACCAGCAGCACCAGCCAGGGACACCTCTGCACACATACTGGACACGGCGACTGGAAGATGTGGCACAGCGGCCTTCCCCCTAACGACGCTGGGACTCGAGGCGCATGGAGGGAAGGGGAGATGGGTTGTCAGCACAATCTGGGGCCCGCGCCACAAACTGAAAGGCAGTCATTGCGTCTCCCTCCATGCATCAGACTGTATCATATGAATTCAACAGTGACCCCCCGGGTGCAATACCATCCTCAGATGCAACCCCCTCCCTGCACGGCACCGAGACCCGAGGCGCGCAGAAGGGGATGACCAGTGGGCAGCGATACCAAGAACAACTCTTCACGTGTGCACCCACAACACTATGTAACGTACGCCTATAGGGAACCCCAACACTACAGATCCCATCTATGCCAATGTGGGTCAGCTACACCAGGAGGGGTAAGCCCTGAATAAAGCACTACAAACAGGAACTGAGCCAGAGCACTTCAGCCAGATATGAGCGCCACGCATCTACACACGGGTGATCTGTGACACCATTGGCCGCCATCTGCAACCGATTAGGCCCCCCCCGGGAGTACGGCTGCAAAGCCTGAGATGGTGGCTGGTTCTGGGGCAGGCTGCACGGGCTATCAGCGGTACCCCACCGGGTCCCTAACTAAGCATGAGCGAATTTTGCGAATCTCGCGTTCGCGAATTTTGCGGATTTGCGAACTCGCAATCCGCAAAATCCGCGAATTCTCGCGAATTTGCAGATTTTTTTTTGTGTTCGCGCGGGTTTCTGCCAGTTTGCGAGGGTTTTGTACAATTTCGCAAACGCGAACTTACCTGTCGGGTCGCAAGTTTTGCGAACTTGTTGTTTCTACGTGTCCAGCCTGTTTGGGACACTCTTCTTCATCACTGCCACTCTCTGTCACCACTGCCACTCTCTGACTACTCATGCCACCCTCTGGCCCACCCATGCCACCCTCTGTTTCATCACAGCACCCTCTGGTGTACATTATTGTGGCAAAGCAAAGCACACCTTCCCTGCCTCAAGTGACCTGAATTAATTTGGGGCTGATTAATGTGTCACAGAATATTTTTTTAGCTGGCACCTGCTTCCTTAGTGCTTCCTGATTAGTGATCTTTTGCACTTGCTAAGTGCTTTCATTGTTGCAAAATTAGTTACAACACCTGCCCTGCCCCAACTGACAATAATGAATTAGGGGCTGATTAATGGATTTGAACTTCCAGCCTGGCTCCTGCTTGTCTCCCTTAGCTGTAATTCAGGACCTTTGTGGCATATGTGTAACTATTCTGAGGTTCAGAGCAGGGTCACATAATAGTTGCAACTGGCAACTGAACTCTGGAGGGCCCCTCAGGAAGCACTACAGGAAATGGCTACTAATGATGAGCCTGAACTTTTGAACCATGTAAGTAGTTTCAGTTTTGCTAAGATCGTATTTCTGCAATTTAGCGCTTATTCGCGGGGCGCGAAGTTGTACTGGGAAGCCGCGAACTCACGCGAACAGTGCGAGCAAGCCATAAAATCCGCTGCTCGCGGATTTGCGGATTTTGCGGGAGATTCGCGAATCTCGCGGATTGCGAATTTACCGAAAATCCGCAAAATCCGCGAGCGAAACGGATTTTCCGCCCATGCTTATCCCTAACCCCTTTGGCACAACACAGCCGCCACCGTTCCCCTCTGGAATCATCGATCTGCTCCCCTCTAGCACGGACCTGACTCACCGGATGACGAGAACAGATTGAGTGCACGTGCTCCACCCAGGAAAATACAACCCGGGACCCCCTGCTCTCGTCCTTTGCACAGCACGAGACCCGTCTTCCTATCCACCACAATACACAGGGACAAGCGCGGATTGGGGCTGATGGATCACAACAGTGACACCACTCAAACCCCGCCACGGGCTCCGATCTAGGGAACAGAAGCCAGTAGAGAGACTGGGGAGAGTTTCAAGAAGAGAGGGTCACTCCAATAACTCACCAGGACACCCTTGACTGCTCTCTCCGCATCCGAGGTGCGCGGATAAGTGTGGGTCCCCCTGGGGGCGTTCACAGCAGACCAGGTTGGGGGAAGACCCGATCGCGCACCAAACGGGCCGGTGGTTGGATTTGTGTGAGTGGCCCCTGGGGGAGACGAGGAGTGACACCAACAAACCAGGGGGTGCCGGACATGTCTGATTGCTATCCCCGAAGCGTGGGTCAGTGGAGTGCGACATCAGGCCCCATCCACCACAAGGCGCAGGAAGAACCCCCGCCTTGGCCGTCAGCGTGCAACAGGGACGTTGCAAGCCCCGTAGCAGCAGAGAGTGACTTCCCCGTTGCCTGTTGTGACCCGATCGGGGGGAGAGCCCGCTGTCGAAGAATCCATGTCCAGCAAGCTGTATGGGCATGTATGTGTGTCACATTGCACACAAGCCAAAAACAGGAGTGCTACAGGGTGTCAAAGTGACACCCTGTTCCCCCTGGCAGGATTCGGTATTTAACGATTCGGTAATTACCGAATCGGTATTTGTCATTGATTCCTATGGGCTTCAAGGCCCATAGGAATCAATGGCAAATACAGATTCCGTAATTACCAAATCGGTAATTACCGAATTTTACCGAATCGGTAATTAATTCGGTAAAAATACCTACATCCCCATTGCCAGTTCCTAAATATCGAATCGGTACTACCTCGAGAGTGCCTCACTGATCAGGCGTTCCTTCAAATCCACGGGGAGTACATCCAAGAACAATTTCTACTAAATGCCGACACGGCGTCCTCCAGGTTAATAGAATGGGATGTGTTTAAGGTCAGCGCCAGGGGACACTGCATCCAGCAGGTGGTGGGTGTGCGGAGAACACTGGAAAATGTGATTAAAACCACAGAGGTTAAACTGGCTGGCCTATCAAAAGACATGGACCAAGGGAAAGCCACTCATGCGCAGATCACAAAAGCTAAAACATCTCATGCAGAAGCCATGCGCGACCTCCGCAAATATAACTTTCACACGTACGCAGTTAGAGTGCACCGGGAGGGTAATAGAACTGGGCCAATTCTGGCCTGGCTAGCCAAGCAGGACACAGTGGTAAACCCGATCACAGAGCTCACAGACAAAGCGGGACATTCTAAGCACTCGCATGTCGACATAATGCACATATTTCATGACTACTACACAGAAATCTAGCGCGGCACACCAAGAACTGACTCCGTATCTTGGCCTATCGCCCATGCCCGAGATCTCACCCGCGGACAAGAAGGAATTAGAAGCGAAGATCACGCCCTTGGGCATAACTAACGTGATTAAAACATTAGCACAAAACAAAGCGCCAGGTACCATAACACTGCCCCCGGGTCCCAGCTAGTTGTTTCCAACTGCAGCATCGGTGGCAGGCAGGGGCGGGCTGCAGAAGACCACGAGCAGCAATTCTTAATGTATGGTCTCCGTCTCACTGCCTGGGACCCAGGTTACGCTGTGCTGAGCATGTCAATACTGGCCCACCCTTGCCTCACCTTGAATGCTGAAAACCACACAGCTGCGTGCTGCGCAAAATGTCATCACATCCGCGCCGTTGGGAGTTATTTTAAAAGTACGTTGCAGTTACGATACAGACAGACCCTCACTCCACCCACAGACCTCCCGAGGCTTCGCCGGGAGCAACGCTTCATTTTAGATCAACACTGACCTCTGGTCTACGTACTTTGTGTTCTTTAGCTGCGCTCTGGACTTTCGCGCATTGCTTTCTTTTAGCAGCCTCTCCCTCCTGCACGCTCCCCAGAGCGCCTGCCGCTGATCGTCTCCTCCTGCCTGGCTGGTGCTCGGAGTAGGGACGGGCGAGTCCTCCATCTTGGGCGGCTCTGGGTCAGCGCTGCAGTGTTTCGGCCCCTCCCCCCCCGACAAGCATTTCAGGCGCCCAGCGGACTTCGCGCCTATCCTCACTCCTCCCACAGACCTCCCGAGGCTTCGCCGGGAGCAACGCTTCATTTTAGATTAACACTGACCTCTGGTCTACGTACTTTGTGTTCTTTAGCTGCGCTCTGGACTTTCGCGCATTGCTTTCTTTTAGCAGCCTCTCCCTCCTGCACGCTCCCCAGAGCGCCTGCCGCTGATCGTCTCCTCCTGCCGGGCTGGTGCTCGGAGTAGGGACGGGCGAGTCCTCCATCTCTGGGTCAGTGCTGCAGTGTTTCGGCCCCTCCCCCCCCCCGACAAGCGGATCACTGAAATAATATCGAGCCCATTAATATCGACTTGCAAAAATATAGATGAGAAAATATCGAGGGAGAAAATATCGAGTTTCTATCTTTATACAGGAAAGTACAAAAATATCGACTCTAAAATATCGACTGTAAATATTATAGACTGTCAAAATATCGTTTTTTTAATATGTCTTTAAATTAAGTTAAAACTAATATAAAAATAAATATATTTAATATAAACTTAGTTAAAATGATTAAATAAATGTAATATTAATAAATAATTAATGCAAATTACAAAAATAAAAAAAGAATAATAAATATATATATATATATATATAAATACATATTATTACCTAAACATATATATTATTTTTACCGTAGCATAGCAAATTGGTTAAAATTTATTGTAACAACTATAGTGAATTCAACAGTAGAAAAACGCTGGATAGCATAGGGGTAAAAATTACTATTCCCACTCCAGTGGGTGCAACAGTAGAGAAAACGTTGGATAGCGTAGGGGTAAAAATTACTATTCCCACTCCAGTGGGTGCAACAGTAGGGAAATCGTTGGATAGCGTAGGGGTAAAAATTACTATTCCCACTCCAGTGGGTGCAACAGTAGGGAAAGCATTGGATAGCTTAGGGGTAAAAGTTACTATTCCCACTCCAGTGGGTGCAACAGTAGGGAAAGCGTTGGATAGCTTAGGGGTAAAAATTACTATTCCCACTCCAGTGAGTGTAACAGTAGGGAAAGCGCTGGATAGCGTAGAGGTAAAAATTACTATTCCCACTCCAAAGAGTGCAACAGTAGGGAAAACATTGGATAGCGGAGGGGTTAAAATTACTATTCCCACTCCAGTGAGTGTAACAGTAGGGAAAGCGCTGGATAGCGTAGAGGTAAAAATTACTATTCCCACTCCAAAGAGTGCAACAGTAGGGAAAACATTGGATAGCGGAGGGATTAAAATTACTATTCCCACTCCAGTGGGTGCAACAGTAGGGAAAGCGTTGGATAGCGTAGGGGTAAAAATTACTATTCCCACTACAGTGGGTGCAACAGTAGGGAAAGCGTTGGATAGCGTAGGGGTAAAAATTACTATTCCCACTCCAGTGGGTGCAACAGTAGGGAAAGCGTTGGATAGCGTAGGGGTAAAAATTACTATTCCCACTCCAGTGGGTGCAACAGTAGGGAAAGCGTTGGATAGCGTAGGGGTAAAAATTACTATTCCCACTCCAGTGGGTGCAACAGTAGGGAAAGCGTTGGATAGCGTAGGGGTTAAAATTACTATTCCCACTCCAGTGGGTGCAACAGTAGGGAAAACATTGGATAGCGTAAGGGTTAAAATTACTATTCCCACTCCAGTGGGTGCAACAGTAGGGAAAGTGTTGGATAGCGTAGGGGTAAAAATTACTATTCCCACTCCAGTGGGTGCAACAGTAGGGAAAGCGTTGGATAGCGTAGGGGTTAAAATTACTATTCACACTCCAGTGGGTGCAACAGTAGGGAAAGCGCTGGATAGCGTAGGGGTTAAAATGACTATTAATTAATTAAAAATTAACAATTTTTATTAATTTACATAATTAATTAATTATTATTAAATAACTTCCCACCCTATCCCCCTATAAACTCACAACCCACTACAGAAAATAATTTACTAAATATTAATTATTTATCAATTAAATATTTATAATTATTTACCAATTATATTTTAATTAATTACTTATTAATAATTATTTAACAATTATTATTAATTAACATAATTAATCAATTATTATTAAATTACTTCCCACCCTATCCCCCTATAAACCCACAACCCGCTACAGAAAATAATTTACTAAATAATAATTATTTATCAATTAAATATTTATAATTAATTACCAATTATATTTTAATTATTTACCTATTAATAATGAATTAACAATTATTATTAATTTACATAATTAATTATAATAAAATTACTTCCCACCCTATTCCCCTATAAACCCACAACCAGCTACAGAAAATAATTTACTAAAAATTATTTATTAATTATTTATTATTTTTTACCAATTATATTTTAATTATTTACCAATTAATAATTAATTAACAATTATTAATAATTTACATAATTAATTAATTATAATGAAATTACTTCCCACCCTATTCCCCTATAAACCCACAACCCGCTACAGATTTATATTACACAATTATTAAAAATTATTAATAACTACCTTATTTTCGATTTTTTTTTGTCTATATTCTATCTAGTCGATATTATGTCTAGTCTATATTTTTGATTCAATTTTTTGGCTATTAATATCGATATTACTCGATATTTTTGTAGTCTATGTTATGTCTGGTCGATATTTTGGCTAGTCTATGGGGCATATTACCAAGCAATAGCGATAATTATCGCTATTGCTTGGTTAGAGACAAATATTTACCGCTGAGCTCCGGCGATTTTTACCGCAAATAAACCTTGGTATTACCAAGGTTTATCGCAAATGCAATAAAAATCACCGCAATGCATGAATAGCGCTGAAAAGTCAGCAATATTCATGCATTACCGAGCTAATGCTCTTAGCCATGTTATCCACCTCCCATTGGATAACATGGCTAAGACTGCTCAGGGCAGGTGTTAGCTTTTGGAGATATTCGGGCTTAGTGCGAATATCTCCAAAAGTTGGGAATAGGAGATAGCGATGTTAGCGACTGTTTTCAGTCGCTAACATCTTGGCACGCCCACTTTGCATGTCATTAGTAATAAATATCACTGACATGCAAAGTGGGGCCCAAGATGGTCGCTATCTCCTACTAGCTGGCGCTAACTGGTGTTAGCGACAGCTAGGTAATAGGGAGATAATTTTATCTCCGCTTTCTTGGCTTTTAAAGCCAAAAAAGCGGAGATAAACCCCCTTGATAATATGCCCCTATATTTTTTACTATATATTTTGTCCAAACGATATTTTGGAATCGATATTATGTCTGTTTACCCCGACAAGCATTTCAGGCGCCCAGCGTACTTCGCGCCTATCCTCACTCCTCCCACAGACCTCCCGAGGCTTCGCCGGGAGCAACGCTTCATTTTAGATCAACACTGACCTCTGATCTATGTACTTTGTGTTCTTTAGCTGCGCTCTGGACTTTCGTGCATTGCTTTCTTTTAGCAGCCTCTCCCTCCTGCACGCTCTCCAGAGCGCCTGCCGCTGATCGTCTCCTCCTGCTGGGCTGGTGCTCGGAGTAGGGACGGGCGAGTCCTCCTCTTGGGCGGCTCTGGTCAGCGTTGCAGTGTTTCGGCCCCCCCCCCCCCGACAAGCATTTCAGGCGCCCAGCAGACTTCGGGCCTATCCTCACTCCTCCCACAGACCTCCCGAGGCTTCGCCGGGAGCAACGCTTCATTTTAGATCAACACTGACCTCTGGTCTACGTACTTTGTGTTCTTTAGCTGCGCTCTGGACTTTCGCGCATTGCTTTCTTTTAGCAGCCTCTCCCTCCTGCACGCTCCCCAGAGCGCCTGCCGCTGATCGTCTCCTCCTGCCGGGCTGGTGCTCGGAGTAGGGACGGGCGAGTCCTCCATCTTGGGTGGCTCTGGGTCAGCGCTGCAGTGTTTCGGCCCCTCCCCCCGACAAGCATTTCAGGCGCTCAGCGGACTTCGCGCCTATCCTCACTCCTCCCACCGACCTCCCGAGGCTTCGCCGAGAGCAACGCTTCATTTTAGATCAACACTGACCTCTGGTCTACGTACTTTGTGTTCTTTGGCTGCGCTCTGGACTTTCGCGCATTGCTTTCTTTTAGCAGCCTCTCCCTCCTGCACGCTCCCCAGAGCGCCTGCCGCTGATCGTCTCCTCCTGCCGGGCTGGTGCTCGGAGTAGGGACGGGCGAGTCCTCCTCTTGGGCGGCTCTGGGTCAGCGTTGCAGTGTTTCGGCCCCTCCCCCCCGACAAGCATTTTAGGCGCCCAGCGGACTTCGCGCCTATCCTCACTCCTCCCACAGACCTCCCGAGGCTTCGCCGGGAGCAACGCTTCATTTTAGATCAACACTGACCTCTGGTCTACGTACTTTGTGTTCTTTAGCTGCGCTCTGGACTTTCGCGCATTGCTTTCTTTTAGCAGCCTCTCCCTCCTGCACGCTCCCCAGAGCGCCTGCCGCTGATCGTCTCCTCCTGCCGGGCTGGTGCTCGGAGTAGGGACGGGCGAGTCCTCCATCTTGGGCGGCTCTGGGTCAGCGCTGCAATGTTTCGGCCCCTCCCCCCCGACAAGCATTTCAGGCGCCCAGCGGACTTCGCGCCTATCCTCACTCCTCCCACAGACCTCCCAAGGCTTCGCCGGGAGCAACGCTTCATTTTAGATCAACACTGACCTCTGGGCTACGTACTTTGTGTTCTTTAGCTGCGCTCTGGACTTTCGCGCATTGCTTTCTTTTAGCAGCCTCTCCCTCCTGCACGCTCCCCAGAGTGCCTGCCGCTGATCGTCTCCTCCTGCCGGGCTGGTGCTCGGAGTAGGGACGGGCGAGTCCTCCATCTTGGGCGGCTCTGGGTCAGCGCTGCAGTGTTTCGGCCCCTCCACCCCCTGCCACTCCCCCCGACCCTCCCCCTCATGCGTCCCTATATCTTGGTTAGTCACTCCCGGCAGCGCAGCGGGCGCGACGAAGGCGCGCCGAAGTTGCGCCTATGTTAAGCCCGTCTGCACCCGTCCGCGACGGGCCGGGACCAGGGGCCACAGACCCTGCCCTTCCTCTGGTTTACACTTCGGCCCAACTGTCTGCACATCTCGCTACTGTCCCACCCTCCCCTTCCTTATTGCACCGTTTAAACACTCTTGGTATCTACGCCCCCCACTCCCCCTGTTCCCTCTCAGTCCCACCCAGCCCTCCCTCCCCTACATCTCGTACTTCCCCTGCCACTTGCCCCTCTTCTGGTCCCTCGGCAGCCTCTGCTTTTCTGCTCAACACCCGCTCTGCAGCCAAAAATCAAACAGCACTCTTCAATCTTCTCAACACTGATTCCCCTGATTTCCTATTTCTCACAGAAACCTGGTTCTCCTCTGATTCTCTTCCAGACCTCTTGGCCATCCTTCCTAATATCTATTATGCCCTCCGAGCAGACCGCCTTGACGGCTAGGTTGGAGGGGGTGTGGCTATGATAATCCGCTCTTCCCTGAAATTCCAACTTCTCGCTCACCCCCCCATACCCAATGTAGACTACCTGGTGGCCCGTTCCCTGAATCTACCTTCACCTTTCACTGTTGTCCTCATGTATCGCCCCCCTCAAGCTATGCCACTGTTTGTGTCCATCTTGCAGGATCTCCAGGCCACACTGGTGGTTAACAACTCTTCGCTGCTACTGCTTGGCGATTTCAACTTTTGGCCGGGTGACCCCAGGGAGGACTCTTCGTCTAAAGACTTTTCTGCTACACTTCAGTGTCTCAATTTCTCATCTCACGTCTCGGCCTCCACTCACATCCAGGGTCACATCCTGGACCAAATCTGGTCTTCACGTTGTAACATCTCATCTACCTCCATCCTCCCCTGCGTCTGGTCGGACCACTCTATGATCTCATTCTCTATCCACTTGGGTCCAGCCGAGAAAGCCCCTCTGCCTAAAAACATTCTGGCTCGAAGTTGGAACCAGACCGACCTCAACGCTCTCTCATCTTCCCTGGCCTCATCTGCCCCTGACCTGACTGACCTGTCCCTGGAAAGTCAGGCTGATGTCATCAGCACCTGGCTCTCTTCCTCCTGCGACCAGGTTGCTCAAGAAGGTCAAACCCGTCCGCCCCTACGACGCGCATAAATGGTTTACCAGCGACCTTAAAGCCCTTAAACTAGATCTTAGGCGCTCGGAACGCCATTGGAGACAGAACTACTGCCCCACTCTCCGCCTCAAATACAAAACTCTTCTCAATGACTACAAAAAAGCCATCCTAGCGGCCAAAACGAAATACTTCACCGAGAGAGTGGCCCTCTCTGCCAATAAATCCAGAGAAATCTTCTCATTAGTCCATAACCTCGCCACTTCCGATCGCACTTGTTCTTCTCTTGTTCCATCTCAAACTTTCTGCTCCTCACTAAACGACTATTTCATCGACAAAATCATCAACATTAAGGCCAACATCCCCATTGTGCCTCAACCTGAACTCTCTGGTACCCTTCCTCTGCCCTCCTCCTCTTTGGACCATTTTCAACCCATTTCTTCTGAGCTTTTCCTCGACTCGACTTAAGGTTAAGTCGGGTTCTCCTGCGGACTGTGCTCCCGCACGGATTCTTAGAACTCTCTACACTAGTTGCCCTGTCCCTCCCCTCACTTTTCTTAATGCTTCTCTGGCTTTGGGTTCTGTCCCTTCTTCATTCAAATCCGCTACAGTTCTCCCTATTCTTAAAAAACCTGGTCTAGACCCCTCTCTCCTATCTAATTTCAGGCCTATCTCTCTGCTCCCTTATCTAGGGAAGATCCTTGAAAGCCATGTTACATCTTGCCTGTCCACCTACATCGAGGAGAATCATCTTCTGGCCTCCCACCAGGCGGGTTTTCGCCCTGGCCACTCCACTGAGGGAGTGGTCCTTGCGGTCATGGACGAACTCGAAGGGAAAGCTGACAGCAACCTCCCCCAAGCTCTGGTCCTCCTCGATTTGTCCGCTGCGTTTGACACGGTCGATCATGCCATTCTTCTCGATCGTGTCAGCGCAGCGGGCCTCCAGGGCACTGCCTTTTCTCGGATCGCGTCCTTCCTTCAAGGTAGGTCGCAAGCGGTTCACCTCTCCGGTTTTTCCGCTCCTCCTCGTCCGGTCACCTGTGGGGTCCCTCAAGGCTCCTCCCTCTCCCCACTTCTCTTTAATCTTTACATCCGCCCTCTTATCTCTTCTCTTCTCGAGCTGGGGGTCTCTGTGTACAACTACGCAGATGACCTCCAGCTCGTCTTTGATCTTTCGTCCCCTTCTGACTCCCTTCCCAAGTTCTGTTCCACTTTAGTTTTTATTTCTCAGTGGATGAGCTTCAATCATTTGAAGCTCAATCCGGACAAGACAGAGCTTGTCCTCACTGGTGGTCCCTCCAACCCTTGGTCCCCGGTACACTGGCCCCTTTCCTTTGGTCCCCCTCCCTCACCAGCTTCTTCTGTTCGGACCCTGGGCATCAAGGTCAGCGACGATCTGTCCATGCATGCCCAAATTAGCTCCATTGTGTCTTCCTGTTTCTTGTCCCTTCATTTAATCCGTAAGATTTACAGTTTTTTTTCTGTAGATGCCCTCAAAACCATCGTCACGGCTCTCATCACCTCTCGCCTGGACTATGGGAACGGCCTGTACGTAGGCATCCCTGCCTATGAAACCCGCCGCCTCCAGGCCATTCAAAACCAGGCGGCCCGCCTCATCTTCCGCCTTCCCAAATCTTCTCACATCACCCCTGCACTCAAGTCCCTTCACTGGCTCCCGGTTCATTTCAGATCCTACTTCAAACTAGCCTGCTTGGCCTTTCGGGTGCACGCTCGCTCTGCCCCACATTTCATCAATTCTCTCATCACCTCCCACGCCCCCAGCTGCACTCTCCGCTCCTCATCACTTTCTCTCCTCCACGTCCCCCGTTTCCGTAAATCACGCACAGGGGGCACCCGATTCTCGGTTCTGGCCCCCCCGGTTCTGGAATAGTCTTCCTCTTTCCATTCGTTCTATCCCTATCTACACCCACTTTCGTAAGGCCCTCAAAACTTTTCTTTTTTCTCAGGCATTCCCCAGCTAGTCCCCTTGGGTTCCCTCTGTGAGTCTTGATGAGTCCTCAGCGCCAGGAAGCCGCTTGGCCGCAGTGCGCTTAACCAAGTTCCTTTTTCATTTCATTTCATTTTATTTCAGGTATGGACGGTTTCTCACTTGAGGATTATAGCACTTTCGCGACCCAATTAGCACCTCGGATAGCATCCATGTATGAAGACGCACTGACTAGAGGTGAACTCCCGGGCTCGCTCCAGGAGTCGATCCTGGTGACGTTCCCGAAGCCGCATAGAGACCCCACGCTCCCAGCCTCATATAGACCGATACTGCTCTTAAACGCAGACTGTAAAATCCTGGAGAAAATATTAGCTGACCAGTACAGTCAAATCCTTCCAGCTATGGTACACCCAGACCAATGTGGCTTTGTCCCGCGACATAACACCTCGCAAAATCTGCGCAGGTTGTTTCATATCCAAGACAGGACAAAAGACCAGTTCCTGCTTGCGGCATGCCTAATCCTAGACCCTGGAAAGGCCTTTGAAACACTAACATGGCCATATCTGTTTGCTGTCCTCCAGAAAATAAATGTCGGCCCCACTCTCCTGGCATACACACAACTCCTCTATAAGGGCCTCACCTCCAGGGTAAGAATTCGCAAACGTATATCCGCCTCATTCCCGGTGGAGCCAGGAACCAGGCAGGGGTGCCGCCTCTCCTTTTCGCTCTGGCAGTGAAGCCCTTGGCCATAAGATTACGAGAGGGGGGAGACTTGGGGTATTCCAATAGCAGACACAATGCACTGCGTATCGCTGTACGCAGACGATCTTCTGATTTATGTCCGGGACGTCACAGTTGACCTCAGCTCGATATGGGCAGCGCTGCGGGACTTCGAGGAGACTTCTGGTTTCAAAGTCAACTGGGACAAATCTACGATTTTCCCACTCAGTCCTCATCTGGCACCCCTGGACATCACAGTGGGCTCCCAGAAACTCATATTGAGTACCATGGCCCTTCCGATATCTAGGAGTGTGGGTATACCATTCCCACGAAGACCTATACGAGGGAAATCATCGCAAAACATTGGCGGACCTGCGAGCGGCGGTCAACTTCTGGAAAACAACCATCAGACGTGTAGCCATAGCCAAAATGATTATGGTTCCTAGACAGCTCTATCACTTCACGAATCTCCCTGTGATACCGGTGCGCTCCTTCTTTCGGGAGCTAGACACATTACTCGCAGCCTTGATATGGGGAGACGGCCGCCATAGAGTAGCTCTGCGTACCTTATATTTACCCACGACCCGTGGAGGGCTAGGAGCTCCATCCTTCGAGGCATACTTCATAGTAGCAAGGGATGGTAGGGTATTACTTTAACCCCACCGCAGCGGCGACAGCCTCATTTTTAGAAATGCCAATGCTTCCATTATTTTCTTTTAGTCCTTCTTCTCATTTCATTCTTAAATTCTTATATTATACGCTGCGCGATCGTTTTGCTTATGGTCATCTTTCTTAAACTCCTCATCATACAAGGTCATTGCCAATTTCCCACGCTTTCTCATGTAATGGCGGGCCATCCGAACCTCTCAACCAAAAGCACGTAATGATGCATAGGTCCATTCAAGCAGTTAGTTTATTTATCCAATGCATTTCGGACCCTTTCTGGGTCCTTCGTCAGGGAACATACTGTAAGTGACAATAAAACATTTATTAGCAACCCACACTTTAAACCATGAACTCAAGTATTTTTATAAAAAAACTACATTCTCATTGTCTACAACGTGTTAAGCCATACATGTTATTTAAAAACGTCCTGCATATTGCACTTTCTCACGTACCCTGTTTCTGTCAAATCCGTCTACTTAACATCACTCCCTTCATTTGTTTGCAAAATGAAAAATGGGTTTCTGCGCTCTCACTGCGGGTCTCATAATATCCTCTCTGCTTTTATACCATGCTAATTCTCCAAACCCCCTTCCGCCCTCGGGCTTCCTTGCCTCTAAGAGTAAAACCTTCGATTCCCCACCATCTGCCATCTATTCTAGCTCTCTCCCACTTTTCAACTACCCCTTCCCGATCTTTCCAAGCTGCACATTAACCATACCTGCTTGGCTGTCAACATCCTCCCGTCCTCGGTGGAAACGGAAGCTCTCCCCACCCAGTTACACTCCATCATTAATGAGCTACATACTCCCGCCTTCGTAATGAGACCCGCCCCTTTACTCAAACCCACAATACACACCCAAGTGAACTGACGCTCGTGGAGCGACTACCTTTCCCATAATTCCTATGGTGACATGATCTAACAGCAATGTAACAATCGTAGTACTATGACATAACCACGCCTCTGCAACTGAAAAAATTATTATCTTCTCTGCTAAATGAACAAATAATAAAAGTGTCCACGGTAAAATGATCAAATATCCATGGTTGTGTGTTTATTTTCACTTTTTCCTGACTCGTACGAAACAAACTTGCTAGGTGAACCATGATGTTACGCCTTGTATGAAGAGCTCGATATTTTCTCCATGTTCTTGTAAATAAAGCACACTTATCCGTTGGGTGCTAACCCTTGTAGGGCTAAATTCGAAAATATCATATGCGAAAACGGGTTGCACACCGTACTTGAAACCATGTTTAATGTAACTTTTTCCAACCATTATTTTAGTGAATGGCGTGCTCGCTGATTCGTGCCAAGCCCACACTGCACGTGTACAACATAAACACAAGGGATGGTAGGGTATTACTTTAACCCCACCGCAGCGGCGACAGCCTCATTTTTAGAAATGCCAATGCTTCCATTATTTTCTTTTAGTCCTTCTTCTCATTTCATTCTTAAATTCTTATATTATACACTGCGCGATCGTTTTGCTTATGGTCATCTTTCTTAAACTCCTCATCATACAAGGTCATTGCCAATTTCCCACGCTTTCTCATGTAATGGCGGGCCATCCGAACCTCTCAACCAAAAGCACGTAATGATGCATAGGTCCATTCAAGCAGTTAGTTTATTTATCCAATGCATTTCGGACCCTTTCTGGGTCCTTCGTCAGGGAACATACTGTAAGTGACAATAAAACATTTATTAGCAACCCACACTTTAAACCATGAACTCAAGTATTTTTATAAAAAAACTACATTCTCATTGTCTACAACGTGTTAAGCCATACATGTTATTTAAAAACGTCCTGCATATTGCACTTTCTCACGTACCCTGTTTCTGTCAAATCCGTCTACTTAACATCACTCCCTTCATTTGTTTGCAAAATGAAAAATGGGTTTCTGCGCTCTCACTGCGGGTCTCATAATATCCTCTCTGCTTTTATACCATGCTAATTCTCCAAACCCCCTTCCGCCCTCGGGCTTCCTTGCCTCTAAGAGTAAAACCTTCGATTCCCCACCATCTGCCATCTATTCTAGCTCTCTCCCACTTTTCAACTACCCCCTTCCCGATCTTTCCAAGCTGCACATTAACCATACCTGCTTGGCTGTCAACATCCTCCCGTCCTCGGTGGAAACGGAAGCTCTCCCCACCCAGTTACACTCCATCATTAATGAGCTACATACTCCCGCCTTCGTAATGAGACCCGCCCCTTTACTCAAACCCACAATACACACCCAAGTGAACTGACGCTCGTGGAGCGACTACCTTTCCCATAATTCCTATGGTGACATGATCTAACAGCAATGTAACAATCGTAGTACTATGACATAACCACGCCTCTGCAACTGAAAAAATTATTATCTTCTCTGCTAAATGAACAAATAATAAAAGTGTCCACGGTAAAATGATCAAATATCCATGGTTGTGTGTTTATTTTCACTTTTTCCTGACTCGTACGAAACAAACTTGCTAGGTGAACCATGATGTTACGCCTTGTATGAAGAGCTCGATATTTTCTCCATGTTCTTGTAAATAAAGCACACTTATCCGTTGGGTGCTAACCCTTGTAGGGCTAAATTCGATAATATCATATGGGAAAACGGGTTGCACACCGTACTTGAAACCATGTTTAATGTAACTTTTTCCAACCATTATTTTAGTGAATAGCGTGCTCGCTGATTCGTGCCAAGCCCACACTGCACGTGTACAACATAAACACAAGGGATGGTAGGGTATTACTTTAACCCCACCGCAGCGGCGACAGCCTCATTTTTAGAAATGCCAATGCTTCCATTATTTTCTTTTAGTCCTTCTTCTCATTTCATTCTTAAATTCTTATATTATACGCTGCGCGATCGTTTTGCTTATGGTCATCTTTCTTAAACTCCTCATCATACAAGGTCATTGCCAATTTCCCACGCTTTCTCATGTAATGGCGGGCCATCCGAACCTCTCAACCAAAAGCACGTAATGATGCATAGGTCCATTCAAGCAGTTAGTTTATTTATCCAATGCATTTCGGACCCTTTCTGGGTCCTTCGTCAGGGAACATACTGTAAGTGACAATAAAACATTTATTAGCAACCCACACTTTAAACCATGAACTCAAGTATTTTTATAAAAAAACTACATTCTCATTGTCTACAACGTGTTAAGCCATACATGTTATTTAAAAACGTCCTGCATATTGCACTTTCTCACGTACCCTGTTTCTGTCAAATCCGTCTACTTAACATCACTCCCTTCATTTGTTTGCAAAATGAAAAATGGGTTTCTGCGCTCTCACTGCGGGTCTCATAATATCCTCTCTGCTTTTATACCATGCTAATTCTCCAAACCCCCTTCCGCCCTCGGGCTTCCTTGCCTCTAAGAGTAAAACCTTCGATTCCCCACCATCTGCCATCTATTCTAGCTCTCTCCCACTTTTCAACTACCCCCTTCCCGATCTTTCCAAGCTGCACATTAACCATACCTGCTTGGCTGTCAACATCCTCCCGTCCTCGGTGGAAACGGAAGCTCTCCCCACCCAGTTACACTCCATCATTAATGAGCTACATACTCCCGCCTTCGTAATGAGACCCGCCCCTTTACTCAAACCCACAATACACACCCAAGTGAACTGACGCTTTGATCATTTTACCGTGGACACTTTTATTATTTGTTCATTTAGCAGAGAAGATAATAATTTTTTCAGTTGCAGAGGCGTGGTTATGTCATAGTACTACGATTGTTACATTGCTGTTAGATCATGTCACCATAGGAATTATGGGAAAGGTAGTCGCTCCACGAGCGTCAGTTCACTTGGGTGTGTATTGTGGGTTTGAGTAAAGGGGCGGGTCTCATTACGAAGGCGGGAGTATGTAGCTCATTAATGATGGAGTGTAACTGGGTGGGGAGAGCTTCCGTTTCCACCGAGGACGGGAGGATGTTGACAGCCAAGCAGGTATGGTTAATGTGCAGCTTGGAAAGATCGGGAAGGGGGTAGTTGAAAAGTGGGAGAGAGCTAGAATAGATGGCAGATGGTGGGGAATCGAAGGTTTTACTCTTAGAGGCAAGGAAGCCCGAGGGCGGAAGGGGGTTTGGAGAATTAGCATGGTATAAAAGCAGAGAGGATATTATGAGACCCGCAGTGAGAGCGCAGAAACCCATTTTTCATTTTGCAAACAAATGAAGGGAGTGATGTTAAGTAGACGGATTTGACAGAAACAGGGTACGTGAGAAAGTGCAATATGCAGGACGTTTTTAAATAACATGTATGGCTTAACACGTTGTAGACAATGAGAATGTAGTTTTTTTATAAAAATACTTGAGTTCATGGTTTAAAGTGTGGGTTGCTAATAAATGTTTTATTGTCACTTACAGTATGTTCCCTGACGAAGGACCCAGAAAGGGTCCGAAATGCATTGGATAAATAAACTAACTGCTTGAATGGACCTATGCATCATTACGTGCTTTTGGTTGAGAGGTTCGGATGGCCCGCCATTACATGAGAAAGCGTGGGAAATTGGCAATGACCTTGTATGATGAGGAGTTTAAGAAAGATGACCATAAGCAAAACGATCGCGCAGCGTATAATATAAGAATTTAAGAATGAAATGAGAAGAAGGACTAAAAGAAAATAATGGAAGCATTGGCATTTCTAAAAATGAGGCTGTCGCCGCTGCGGTGGGGTTAAAGTAATACCCTACCATCCCTTGTGTTTATGTTGTACACGTGCAGTGTGGGCTTGGCACGAATCAGCGAGCACGCCATTCACTAAAATAATGGTTGGAAAAAGTTACATTAAACATGGTTTCAAGTACGGTGTGCAACCCGTTTTCCCATATGATATTATCGAATTTAGCCCTACAAGGGTTAGCACCCAACGGATAAGTGTGCTTTATTTACAAGAACATGGAGAAAATATCGAGCTCTTCATACAAGGCGTAACATCATGGTTCACCTAGCAAGTTTGTTTCGTACGAGTCAGGAAAAAGTGAAAATAAACACACAACCATGGATATTTGATCATTTTACCGTGGACACTTTTATTATTTGTTCATTTAGCAGAGAAGATAATCATTTTTTCAGTTGCAGAGGCGTGGTTATGTCATAGTACTACGATTGTTACATTGCTGTTAGATCATGTCACCATAGGAATTATGGGAAAGGTAGTCGCTCCACGAGCGTCAGTTCACTTGGGTGTGTATTGTGGGTTTGAGTAAAGGGGCGGGTCTCATTACGAAGGCGGGAGTATGTAGCTCATTAATGATGGAGTGTAACTGGGTGGGGAGAGCTTCCGTTTCCACCGAGGACGGGAGGATGTTGACAGCCAAGCAGGTATGGTTAATGTGCAGCTTGGAAAGATCGGGAAGGGGGTAGTTGAAAAGTGGGAGAGAGCTAGAATAGATGGCAGATGGTGGGGAATCGAAGGTTTTACTCTTAGAGGCAAGGAAGCCCGAGGGCGGAAGGGGGTTTGGAGAATTAGCATGGTATAAAAGCAGAGAGGATATTATGAGACCCGCAGTGAGAGCGCAGAAACCCATTTTTCATTTTGCAAACAAATGAAGGGAGTGATGTTAAGTAGACGGATTTGACAGAAACAGGGTACGTGAGAAAGTGCAATATGCAGGACGTTTTTAAATAACATGTATGGCTTAACACGTTGTAGACAATGAGAATGTAGTTTTTTTATAAAAATACTTGAGTTCATGGTTTAAAGTGTGGGTTGCTAATAAATGTTTTATTGTCACTTACAGTATGTTCCCTGACGAAGGACCCAGAAAGGGTCCGAAATGCATTGGATAAATAAACTAACTGCTTGAATGGACCTATGCATCATTACGTGCTTTTGGTTGAGAGGTTCGGATGGCCCGCCATTACATGAGAAAGCGTGGGAAATTGGCAATGACCTTGTATGATGAGGAGTTTAAGAAAGATGACCATAAGCAAAACGATCGCGCAGCGTATAATATAAGAATTTAAGAATGAAATGAGAAGAAGGACTAAAAGAAAATAATGGAAGCATTGGCATTTCTAAAAATGAGGCTGTCGCCGCTGCGGTGGGGTTAAAGTAATACCCTACCATCCCTTGTGTTTATGTTGTACACGTGCAGTGTGGGCTTGGCACGAATCAGCGAGCACGCCATTCACTAAAATAATGGTTGGAAAAAGTTACATTAAACATGGTTTCAAGTACGGTGTGCAACCCGTTTTCCCATATGATATTATCGAATTTAGCCCTACAAGGGTTAGCACCCAACGGATAAGTGTGCTTTATTTACAAGAACATGGAGAAAATATCGAGCTCTTCATACAAGGCGTAACATCATGGTTCACCTAGCAAGTTTGTTTCGTACGAGTCAGGAAAAAGTGAAAATAAACACACAACCATGGATATTTGATCATTTTACCGTGGACACTTTTATTATTTGTTCATTTAGCAGAGAAGATAATAATTTTTTCAGTTGCAGAGGCGTGGTTATGTCATAGTACTACGATTGTTACATTGCTGTTAGATCATGTCACCATAGGAATTATGGGAAAGGTAGTCGCTCCACGAGCGTCAGTTCACTTGGGTGTGTATTGTGGGTTTGAGTAAAGGGGCGGGTCTCATTACGAAGGCGGGAGTATGTAGCTCATTAATGATGGAGTGTAACTGGGTGGGGAGAGCTTCCGTTTCCACCGAGGACGGGAGGATGTTGACAGCCAAGCAGGTATGGTTAATGTGCAGCTTGGAAAGATCGGGAAGGGGGTAGTTGAAAAGTGGGAGAGAGCTAGAATAGATGGCAGATGGTGGGGAATCGAAGGTTTTACTCTTAGAGGCAAGGAAGCCCGAGGGCGGAAGGGGGTTTGGAGAATTAGCATGGTATAAAAGCAGAGAGGATATTATGAGACCCGCAGTGAGAGCGCAGAAACCCATTTTTCATTTTGCAAACAAATGAAGGGAGTGATGTTAAGTAGACGGATTTGACAGAAACAGGGTACGTGAGAAAGTGCAATATGCAGGACGTTTTTAAATAACATGTATGGCTTAACACGTTGTAGACAATGAGAATGTAGTTTTTTTATAAAAATACTTGAGTTCATGGTTTAAAGTGTGGGTTGCTAATAAATGTTTTATTGTCACTTACAGTATGTTCCCTGACGAAGGACCCAGAAAGGGTCCGAAATGCATTGGATAAATAAACTAACTGCTTGAATGGACCTATGCATCATTACGTGCTTTTGGTTGAGAGGTTCGGATGGCCCGCCATTACATGAGAAAGCGTGGGAAATTGGCAATGACCTTGTATGATGAGGAGTTTAAGAAAGATGACCATAAGCAAAACGATCGCGCAGCGTATAATATAAGAATTTAAGAATGAAATGAGAAGAAGGACTAAAAGAAAATAATGGAAGCATTGGCATTTCTAAAAATGAGGCTGTCGCCGCTGCGGTGGGGTTAAAGTAATACCCTACCATCCCTTGTGTTTATGTTGTACACGTGCAGTGTGGGCTTGGCACGAATCAGCGAGCACGCTATTCACTAAAATAATGGTTGGAAAAAGTTACATTAAACATGGTTTCAAGTACGGTGTGCAACCCGTTTTCCCATATGATATTATCGAATTTAGCCCTACAAGGGTTAGCACCCAACGGATAAGTGTGCTTTATTTACAAGAACATGGAGAAAATATCGAGCTCTTCATACAAGGCGTAACATCATGGTTCACCTAGCAAGTTTGTTTCGTACGAGTCAGGAAAAAGTGAAAATAAACACACAACCATGGATATTTGATCATTTTACCGTGGACACTTTTATTATTTGTTCATTTAGCAGAGAAGATAATAATTTTTTCAGTTGCAGAGGCGTGGTTATGTCATAGTACTACGATTGTTACATTGCTGTTAGATCATGTCACCATAGGAATTATGGGAAAGGTAGTCGCTCCACGAGCGTCAGTTCACTTGGGTGTGTATTGTGGGTTTGAGTAAAGGGGCGGGTCTCATTACGAAGGCGGGAGTATGTAGCTCATTAATGATGGAGTGTAACTGGGTGGGGAGAGCTTCCGTTTCCACCGAGGACGGGAGGATGTTGACAGCCAAGCAGGTATGGTTAATGTGCAGCTTGGAAAGATCGGGAAGGGGGTAGTTGAAAAGTGGGAGAGAGCTAGAATAGATGGCAGATGGTGGGGAATCGAAGGTTTTACTCTTAGAGGCAAGGAAGCCCGAGGGCGGAAGGGGGTTTGGAGAATTAGCATGGTATAAAAGCAGAGAGGATATTATGAGACCCGCAGTGAGAGCGCAGAAACCCATTTTTCATTTTGCAAACAAATGAAGGGAGTGATGTTAAGTAGACGGATTTGACAGAAACAGGGTACGTGAGAAAGTGCAATATGCAGGACGTTTTTAAATAACATGTATGGCTTAACACGTTGTAGACAATGAGAATGTAGTTTTTTTATAAAAATACTTGAGTTCATGGTTTAAAGTGTGGGTTGCTAATAAATGTTTTATTGTCACTTACAGTATGTTCCCTGACGAAGGACCCAGAAAGGGTCCGAAATGCATTGGATAAATAAACTAACTGCTTGAATGGACCTATGCATCATTACGTGCTTTTGGTTGAGAGGTTCGGATGGCCCGCCATTACATGAGAAAGCGTGGGAAATTGGCAATGACCTTGTATGATGAGGAGTTTAAGAAAGATGACCATAAGCAAAACGATCGCGCAGCGTATAATATAAGAATTTAAGAATGAAATGAGAAGAAGGACTAAAAGAAAATAATGGAAGCATTGGCATTTCTAAAAATGAGGCTGTCGCCGCTGCGGTGGGGTTAAAGTAATACCCTACCATCCCTTGTGTTTATGTTGTACACGTGCAGTGTGGGCTTGGCACGAATCAGCGAGCACGCCATTCACTAAAATAATGGTTGGAAAAAGTTACATTAAACATGGTTTCAAGTACGGTGTGCAACCCGTTTTCCCATATGATACTTCATAGTAGCACAACTTCAATGGCTATCTCACTGGATAGCAGAAAGACATATAGGGGAAACAATTAACAATGAAGGCCGAATATCCCTCCCAGCTATCAGGAGAATGTTATTGCCAGGTACCAAACCACTGAGCACACATTTGCTGCAGGTATCCCTGGCCCGCAAGTGTATGTTAAGGGTACACCGCATGTCGGAAGGACAGCCCCTGTATTCCCTGTTACTCCCCTTGGTAGGGTTCCCCCTGAAAGACAAATACTACACCAGAGGAGCCCTCCAGGTATGGACCGACCATGATGTAACAGAGGTAGAGTCTCTGTTCCACGATGGACAATTGAGGACGTATGCCCGAATGGTTGAGTGGTATGACCTCCCACCAGGACAATTCCTAATACACAGGTAACTTTTAGATAGCGGCTGCCAATACTGGGATCTTCGGAATGGGGAACCCCCGACGCACCCAGTGCTGCACACAATACTGCAGATGGGGCCAGGCAGACACTTACTCACTTAGAATTACAGGGCGATCCGGAAGCTGACTGACATTTCCCTAGAAGGGTTGCGACAGAGATGGGAGAACGACGTAAGTCAGGCATTCCATGATAAAGAATGGGATCAAGCCCTGGAAGATCCGAAAAAGGACTCTAGGAATGCACGCTTCAAAAATATACAGTTCAATGTCTTGCACCGGGCATACCTCATGCAAGATAAATTGCACCATTTTTACCCAGATACACAATTTGCGTGCCCCCGATGTCAAACTCCGGTGGCGGACTTCAGACATGTGTTCTGGGATTGCCACATCATACAACAATACTGGGACAGGGTACAGCATACACTCCGAGCAACAGTCAATCTCTCGAACATTTCCACATGGGAAACATGCGCTCTGGGAATTCTCTGCAAAAAAAGTCATAAAAACTGCAATGGCGCTTTGAATCTCTAGCTAGTCTCCTCTCAAAGAGGGTCATAGCCATGCATTGGAGAGCCCCAACAGGGCCCCCGGAGGCGGCCTGGGTGGGCGCAATGAAAAAATGGGGAGCAGCGGAGGAAGAGACACTGAGGGAGGAGGACGTGAAAGGTACACGTAAACAGCCAGTTTCCATGGAATGGGCAAAGTTGTTATTTCAATTCACACATGAGATAGCAGTGGGAGAAACACCTGAAGCCTCGCAGCTCCCACCCCAAACCCCCCTTGTCTCCCGTAGCACAGATACCAGCCACTACTGCTTAACGTCAAGACACGCAGGACGGACGGCCCGCCTGGAATGTACCCTAAGGGTTCTTGCCCCCCGCAGCCGAGTTCTCCCCACACTTACTCCACAACACAGACCAACCAATTTGTAGCCAGTCAACTCACCAGCTGACACAACTGCACACACCGTCCGCTTTGCGCATCCCCCCCCCCCCCCACCCAATTTCCTCCCTACAGGTCACAGTTCTGGTACCCCCTTGGCAATTCCGATGCCAATCTAATCTGAAAGAGAAGATGTTCAGATACCCTAATGGGGACAACATACAAGGATAGAGGAGAGGGCGACATACCAACTTTTGCCACCGAGTACCTCACTGGGCCAGACACGGCAGACTATACTAACGTAAGACGAGACTAGCCAGCAGATGACACCTGGACTACTGTGAGATTACATTTTTAATGCGCTAGACAAATGATGACATCGCAAACCTTGTAACTGTATATGATGTTCAAATACTCGCAAATGTTTGTTAATATGCATTATCGCTGAAGTCTCAAACGGAAACCTGTACTGTAAAACCCCAATAAAAAATGTAAACAAGAAAAAAGTAATTCACACCCCACTACCTACCAAGAAACAAATATTTAAAACGAAACTAATGCACATTTTTAAAAACCAATAGAAAAGAAACCACCTGCATCATATTGTACACCCCCACGGAAAACATGCAAAACAAAAGAGTGCAACATCTAGGACGTGCATACAGTTAAGTATGAAACAGAAAAACTGTTCCATAATTTTGATTTATAAAAAACAAACATATTATACATTTGAAAATATAATTCTATATACATTACACTATTTTTAGACATAATGACAGAAAGGTCCAAATACATCACATCACCGAAAGGAAAGCAATTATTATCTCACGTGGGGTAAACTTACAACCAAGAAAGTAAAACTGGGGAAACTTTAAAATATAATATTACCCTAATGCTTGCTATGGGAGGGCTACTACAAAAAATGATGTTGCAATTAATGTAAGGGCCCACATCCAGCTCCCCAAATGTAACAGAAATAGAAGTAAGACACATACTGCAAGATATGAGAGAAGCAAGCACCTGCTCCAAAGATCCCATAAATAAATTGGTAAAAGATATACTCTCTCAAGTCCTCGAACACATCACAGCCCACTTACCTGGTCTCGTCAGCCACTTTCCTGCCACTGTCACAGCACAGAGGGACCGCTCCTGGCCCTTCAGCTGAGCAGCAGCGGGTCGAGCCTGGTCCCGCCAGTCCTCTTGCAGTGCTCTGTACCTTGCATTTCTTCTCTCTCTCTCATTGCCCTTTATTTCACTTTTGCTCCATTTTCTTATTTCCCTTGCCTTTCTCTATGCCCTTTATTCACTCTTCTGCTCCATTTTCTTATCTTTCTCATGCTTCTCTGTGTCCTTTAGTTTTACTTATGCTCCATTTTTCTTATCTTTTTTATTTTTCTCTGTGCCCTTTATTTTCTCATCTGCTCAATTTCTTCTTCTCCCTCTGTGCCCTTATCTACTCTTCTGCTCCATTTTCTTATCTCTTCCATTGCCCTTATTCACACTTCTGATCCGTTTTCTATCTTTCTATGTGCCCTTTATATTCACTTGTTGCCCATTCTCTTTTATTTCTCTGCGCCCTTATGCTCTCTGCTTCCCACCCCCCCCGACTCACTGCTATCCCCCTCCTTCCCTAAACCCCTTGCTGCAATCCTTTCCCCGCCGCCGACTGGTTCACTACAGATCTAGCCTCCCCGCCCAGCCCCTGCCCTCCCGGACTGCCCCTCACACCTCCCAGGGCTACTTAATGGAGCACGTTGGTGCCACCAGCATGCCGAAGGTGCACCAAAGGCAAGCTCGTTTGTGCCGATCCGTGCCTGGCTCGTGCCCAGAGCCAGGACTCCTGGTTCTACAGCCCAACACCATTTTTCCTCTGGAGCAATCCGAAACCTAGAATCCAAGCCACGAGACAACTGCAGCAACGTCTCTCCATTTTCCACTAAAGGACCCTTCACCTGCCACCACTGACACTTCATCAGTGACATAAGAACCCCTACAGCCTCCAATCAGCAACACACACCGTACTAGAGACCACATCTCCACTGCGCTCTACTCAATGTCAGATCCCTCTGCGAGCATGCCACGGAAATCTGGGATACCATGTCCACCCTTGCCCCCGACGTGATGTTCGTCTCTAAAACCTGGCTCACCACTGTGTCTGCACCTGATATTGCCACCACTACATGTCCTGATACAATGTGATCCACCGCAACCTCCCCCACAGATCAGGTGGAGGCATCACCATCATCCACAAGGACTCCCTGGACTGGAACACCCTGGATGATGACGCAACACTGATCTTAGAACACCTCAACTTCCAGATCAAACACAAAGCAAAAACCATCATCAGAGGAACCCTCGCCTACAGACAGACAGATCACGGCTCCAGATCTCGCATCACCATCCCAGATTACATTGCCCCCCTGGCTATAGACTCCAACCCCTACATCTTCCTTGGAGACCTGAACTTCCACCTAGAGGACCCCAACGACAACAACTCCACCACGCTTCTTGAAAATATGAGCATCATCGGCCTCTCACAACTTGTTACCATCCTCACACACAGAGTTGTGCACACCCTGGAACCTATCTTCTCCACCAACGACCATGCAAAGTTCTCCAACACCACTGAGCTGACCTGGACAGACCACAGCATGGTTCATTCTCCATTGAAAGCTCACTGGAACCCCAGACGAAACACCAATCCCTTCCTCAACGCAACTGGAGCAACTGGAGAAAAGTCACAGAACCCCCTCTGGACCGCTACCCTCAATGAAGCAAGACCTGTTCTTACTGATTCCATCAAACTCGATGTCCAAAACTTCTCCAACTGGATCTCCTCAACTGCCAAACCATTGTCCAGAGGAAGAACACCACCAGCAGAAGACCTACGAAGCAAGGTAACTGGTTCACCCAAAAACTACAGACCCTCAAGGACCACTGTAAGAAACTTGAGAGACACTGGCACCCGCCAACATCAACTCCATAAGGACCGCCCTCACCAACTACCACCACCAGCTCAGAGAAACCAAGGAAGAAATCTCTCACCACCCACATCGAGGCAAGCCCAACCACACCAAGGAACTTTCTGCATCGTCCGAGAATTCTTCTGCCCTTGCACCACTGAGACCATGATCCACTCATCCCAAGCCCTCTACGACTCGCTACCAGGCTACTTTCACAGCAAGATCTCCAACATCTATGGCAACTTTGACCCCCAACCCACCACCCTCAACCACCTCCATACCCTAACCAACGCTGCCCACCCCACACGAATCACAGACTGGAAGCAACTCTCAACCGAAGACACCATCACAATCATGAGCTACAATCACTCCGAATCTCCCTCTGACCCCTGCCTCTACCACATCTACAACCTAGGAAGTTAAGCAATTGGATACTCCCAGACAGGACTCCTCAACACCTCCATCACCACAGCCATAGTCCCCAACCCTTGGAAGCACGCCCAAGTCAAAACTCTCCTGAAGAAACCCACCGCTAACACTAACAAATTCAAAAACTACTGGTCTCTCTTGCTCAACCCTTTACTCGTTAAAGTCTTGGAGAAAGCCATCAACCACCAGCTCATGGAATACCTCAAAGAAAACAACCTACTCGACCCCTTCCAATGAGGCTTTCGACCCAATCACAGCACTCAGTGCTGTGATTGGGTCGAAAGCCTGATCGCAGCAATGGACAACATCAGACACCTCCTCGACCCATGTGGATCAGGCGCCTTCATACTCCTTGACCTCTCAGCATCCTTCGACACTGTCTCCCACCACATCCTCATCACCAAACTCCACCAAATAGGCATCCAGTGCAAGGCACTCGACTGGATCTCCTCCTTCCTCTCTGGCCGAACACAGGGGATCCACCTACCAATCCTTCTCCTCCGCACCCAAAAACATCATATGTGGCATCCCCCAAGGCGTCTCCATCAGCCCCACCCTCTTTAACATCTACATGGTACCTCTGGTGAACATCACACACACCCACAGACTCAACATCATCTCATACACTGATGATACTCAGCTCGTCCTATCCCTCACAGAAGACACAGACGCCACAAGAATTCAACTTCCAAACCACCTTGACTGACATAGCCACCTGGATGAGGACCA